>NC_057800.1:662755138-663075520 GCF_018294505.1 Triticum aestivum
CTACTTCCTCCACTAGGCCCATTAAGGCCCATTAGGTTACCGAGGGTTCCGGTAACCTCCCGGTACTCCGGTAAAATGCCGATTTCACCCGGAACACTTCCGATATCCAAACATAGGCTTCCAATATATCAATCTTTATGTCTCGACCATTTCGAGACTCCTCGTCATGTCCATGATCACATCCGGGACTCCGAACAACCTTCGGTACATCAAAACATGTAAACTCATAATGAAACTGTCACCGTAACGTTAAGCATGCGGACTCTATGGGTTCGAGAACAATGTAGACATGACCGAGACACGTCTCCGGTCAATAACCAATAGCGGAACCTGGATGCTCATATTGGCTCCTACATATTCTACAAAGAGCTTTATCGGTCAGACCGCATAACAACATACGTTGTTCCCTTTGTCATCAGTATTTTACTTTCCGAGATTCGATCGTCGGTATCTTAATACCTAGTTCAATCTCATTACCGGCAAGTCTCTTTACTCGTTCTGTAATACATCACCCCGCAACTAACTCATTAGCTGCAATGTTTGCAAGGCTTTAAGTGATGTGCATTACCGAGAGGGCCCAGAGATACCTCTCCGACAATCGGAGTGACAAAATCCTGATCTCGAAATACGCCAACCCAACAAGTACCTTCGGAGACACCTGTAGAGCACCTTTATAATCACCCAGTTACGTTGTGACGTTTGGTGGCACACAAAGTGTTCCTCCGGTAAACGGGAGTTGCAAAATCTCATAGTCATAGGAACATGTATAAGTCATGAAGAAAGCAATAGCAACAAACTAAACGATCAAGTGTTATGCTAACGGAATGGGTCAAGTCAATCACATCATTCTCCTAATGATGTGATCCCGTTAATCAAATGACAACTCATGTCTATGGTTAGGAAACATAACCATCTTTGATCAACGAGCTAGTCAAGTAGAGGCATGCTAGTGACACTCTGTTTGTCTATGTATTCACACATGTATTATGTTTTCGGTTAATACAATTATAGCACGAATAATAAACATTTATCATGATACAAGGAAATAAATAATAACTTTATTATTGCCTCTAGAGCATATTTCCTTCAGCCTTCCCCGCACCGGGCAGAGGAGGTCAGCCCCATGACAAATGGTCGGATTTGCGAGGGGGGCAGTCCACAGCGACAACCATGGCACCCTGCGTTCGGATCTAGGTTGGGGGAGGCGGACCTGTTTGCCGATGACCCTGACCAGGGCAATCACGAACCTCCTGGGTGCGACCCTTGTGCTCCTGGTTGGGGCATCACTAGGGTGCAAAGACCTCCAGCCGACGGCAAGGGAGCTCCCCTCCCCCCTCCCCCCGCACGCGTTGTACATCTAGAAGGGGGAGGGAGAGTGCTTACTTGCCACATTTTAAAATAGAAAATGTGACTTTTTTCCATAGATATGGGTTATAGTGTATTGTGCACGTACAAATATTTCATGTGAAATATGATGATTTGTGGCATTCAAACATTTTTCTCTTCTAGTTTTTCTTCTCTTGTCTTTTTTCAAAAGCACTTTCGGTAATATTTTTCTTGGAATTTTAGTTATGCCCTCCCTCTTGCGCTTCCCAGCGACGAGTTGTGTTTATTTTTAGAGTGAATTCCACTTTTTACCCCATATTTATACATTTGTGACACTAATTACCCCTTCCAGTGAAAATTCGTCTAGAATACCCCTTTTGAAATCTTTGGACCCTTGTTTTTTGATGCGTGTCCATCAGGTAAGGTGTGAGGTGACGCCCTGTATCCAAAAACATGTGGACGGCCACAAGGAGTGGAACAGATAGACAAGAGAAGGTTGGACAAGATCGCCAATGATGCCCTCCGATCCTTACAGTTTTTTTTACAAATCAATGACGCAACATGCCGATCCTATCGACCATAAACAAACAAAATGTAAAACTGGGGTAAAACCGTGTTAAAAGTCTCCAAAATCTGACATTTCGATAAAAGTTCCGCTAAATAGGGTAATATGTGTCACAAATGTACAACTACAAGGTAAAAAATGGAATTCACTCTTATTTTTACAACCACTAAGTTAGGATTGGGTTGTGCAATTTGAGGGTCGTCGCACAAGATAATATATGTGCATCTGTGCAAGTAGCAGTAGGATTAGTTGCACATTTTTTATACCTTGTGCGAGCTTAAGTGCCATTTCCGTCCTTTTTCCATTTTATCATGTTAGAACATCGAAAGAATCCATGTTGTCGCCCTCGTTTCCAACTTGCAACAAGCCAACAATTACTGGTGAACTGTGATACATGGTAATTATGCAATCGCTGTTCTTAGTACTGGTCTCTCCCCGCAACTCCGGCTCATCGTTATCGATCCATCGATCGCATGACGCCCAACCAATCCACTAAGATCCTGTTGGAACCTGATAGCTAGGATATTAAATTCTTGGCTCTTGGCAAACTTCTCTTCCTAGGATAGCTAGCTGTTTCATTCCAGCTTGCTAAAAAACATACTGAATTTTGCATGTACATCTATCTTTTATTTCGCTCTGAAGAATAAGGATTGACCACTGATCTTGGAGTAGCTGTGATCTGCACGATCGTGATTTACCACACTAATGTATGCGCAAGTGCATCTTAACTAATCTCATATGTCGTCACTACTACTGCCGCTGCTAGCCCTACTACTTTCTGGTCTATCTACTCCGTGAAAATTTGTTACTTGACTTCTGGTGAACTAAGATTAATCTACTACGTACAAATCAGTTTGGCTGCACCTACACGCGATTAAGGAGTAAGGATCACGCTAACTAGCTACTTTCTCGGTCCTCGTATTTTACATCAAACTTCGATCATAGATTCAACTAGCAAAATATAAAGTATTCCCTCCTTTTGGAATTACTTGTCGCAGAAATGGATGTACCATTTCTATGACAAGTAATTCGGGACGGAGGGAGCACATTGCTAAAAAATACATTGCTAGATTCGTATGCAAAAAAAAGATTTCAATAGATTCCTAGAGCGGGCATTGGTTAATTCTTGTATTTGGATACATTGTATTTACATTTTTTATTAATATAAATACCATAGAACGATTGTTTTATGGTTTCAGCTAAAAAAAATTCAATGATACCACTTTTATTGCATACATAACCTATATTTTGTTGTACAAATTTATGGTCAAAATTTCACACGACATACAAACATTACTAATAAATCCAAACGGGTGAAGTATGCCGGAGCAACTTTTGTTATACGTACGTAGACTTAATTAGCCACATTTTCCAGCCCAAGAATGTCTAGTGTGTCGATTATTGTATATCTGTTCCTTTTATCAAGAGGCAAAAGACACATACAAGTACATACCTGCCAATTGGTTTACAAAAATGTTAACTAATAAAGAAGTGTGTTAGCAAAAAACATAGAAAAAATAAAGAAGTAAGTCTATTTCACAACCACCAAGGTTCAAGTTTCACGGACATGAATTTGGGTTCTTATTGTGAAAAAAAAATACTCCCTTCATTTGGAAATACTTGTCGACAAGTGTTTTCGGAGGGAGGGAGTACCAGCTGTAGGGGTCTTCCCCTACAACTTTTCTTTCAAAAAAGTAATGTTAACTAATGTGGTGCAAGTGCATGTAAGTTAAACTGAAGATGTCGCCATAATGTCACTTAGGCGTAGCTGGTGGAGATGCGATTTAGCTAGCGATAAGTCCCTGTGAAAAATGTGAGAGTATATATATGACTATTGACTAATTCACTGATCCAGTCTGAGTCACGCTGAATCGGATGATGGCTCGGTTAAGATTTTCTCACCTACAGGAGGCGAAATTTCCGTCCAAAAGCTTTCCTGATCTTCTCTCTTGTCGCGATCTCTCCCGGCACTGAGCTGATGTAGTGAGCCTGTGTGTCTTTTGCATGCATACGGCACCCAGCCTCCAGAGGTACGTCTTTGCTTGCGTACACTGCTGGTATTTAATTACCAGAACGTCCGTGGATTACTTGTCGGATTGTCTGCTAATGTTTCAAGACCTTCCCACCTATGTGAAAAGCTCGCTTGCACGCTGGAGGTGATAGATAGCTGGCTGTCTGAGAGCCCAGACTTCCTAGTTGAGAGCTTGCGAGCTGATTGTAATAGAATTTTGATTTATTAATAAAGTCCCTGATTCGATGCAAAATAAAAATTTACTTGTCGGATAAGGGGTGACTATTTCCCTTTCAGTCACTTTTTTCTTCACCTTCAAACTGGGATCCAGCGGCTGGAGTTAATCCTGTTCTTCCAGCCAAACCCTAAATCCTAACCACCTCCAGCAGTGAGCTCCCTGACTCTCCTCCGGCTGCAATGCCATGACGAGCCGTTTCGTCCCTGGCGAGGTCCTGGAGCGCCCTCATAGTCGCGTCGTCTCCGTCTCCGTTGAGTTCTTGACTTGCCTCATCAAGGACGTTGCAGCAAGCCGTGTCGCTCCCGTATCGGCTGAAAATCAATGGGGGAGAAAGATTAGTTAGTTGAAGACCCTGTAAATCGTCCGTAACAGGTCCGTGTGTCTAGAATTATCATGTTTTTTTAGCCAGGGAGCACGAAAGAGGTACTCCACTACTTCTGGTTCTAGACCACGACAGTGGAGTATTCTTTTACTGCTGGAGTAGTATAATTTACTTGATTAGTTAGATATTTAACAGGCCGGCAGGTAATGGCCAGGCTAATGGGATAAGGATGAGTGTAAGGAGTAGTGGTCAGTGACCATAGATAGCTTGCAACTTGCAAGGCGCAGTACTTACCACATAGTGATAGTGACATACACCACCCATGCTGCCACACATACCGGTCCATAATACACCACAATGCTTCCTCAAGAAAAAAAATACACCACATACGGCGAAGATCTATCGCCCTGCCCACTTTGAATTAAAAGGAATTTATGAATTAACTACAATGTGTGAAGCTTCGGGTATGGTTCCCACATGTATGCAAGTCTCCTAAGTAGCTCCTTCCACTTGGCAACTAGTGCTGATGATGCTCTTTAATTTAGCTGCATACGTACCCTTCAGGACGTCATTAACCCACATGCACGCAGTTACAAGGGAAAATGGGGTTAGGTTCTCTGAGGAAGTAATCAAAAGAGCACTTTTTTTATTGCACAAACGATGACCTTTGTTGGATAGACACGGTTGGCTTGAACGGTTGTGCCACTATATAAACGGTGCCTGCAGGCTCAAGGCTACATAGGCTTGAGAAGTGCAAGGCCAGCAACCACTTTATTGTCTGGTATGCTCCAAAAGCTTAGCCTCCTCCTTGATTGTTTTTCCGCTTTCTGTTCACTTTTCACTGTGCTGGTTTAGCCAAATATCTTCATAATATCTACTGACTGTTCATCAACAGTTGGTTAGCTTCAGTAATTAGAAGTCCTAAGATGTACCAGTAGAGTTTCTTAACTAATTTCAGAAGTTTTGTGTGTGAGTTGCTCGACCACTTTCCGTCCGATCGATGCATGATTCCTCGATCTAATTGAAGTTCATTTTGGTGTAGCGTAGCACGTATAAGAAGAGGAATTAAGCCCCAAGAGTTGGAGGCGATGTCGTGGTGGAAGTCCAAGTCGCACTTCAGCGCCGACAGCCAGGACTCGAGCTCCGACGGCGCGTACCGCGGAGGTAAGGAACGCTCGCCGTCACGTCGCAAGAAGTCCGACGAAGACGAGGAGGAGTACCGCCCCTACGCAGGCTACGGCGCCAACACCAACCGCGGCGGGGCCAACGAAGGCGGGGGCGGCGGCTACAACAACGGCTACGGCGGCGGTGGCTCGTACAGCAACGGCAACAGCGGTATCACGCCCTACAACGGCGGCGGTGGCTACAACAGCAACTCTTCCTACGGCAACGGCGGCGGTGGCTACAACAACAACTCTTCCTACGGCAACGGCAACGGCGGCGACGGGTACAACAACGCTCCCAGCTGGGCATCCCAGGACACCGGCGGCCGGACGCCGATGTACATAAACACCAGAGAGGTCCACGTCTATGGGGCGCCGCAGAACGACGACGACTACAACGGCGACCAGAAGAGGCGTGGCGGCGGCGGCGGGGGCAGCGGGTTCTTCGGTCCGGCCTTCCATGCCGTCGGCCATTTCGTCGATCGCAGGTTCGGCCTCGACGATAGGAACTGATCGATCACGCCCATATATATGGCTGATTGCGCTGGCCATGCAGATATGCATGGATGCTCGCGACGATCGACTACTACACTACTACTACTACTACTACTACTACGTGCTGTGATGTGTCTTGGATAGTTTCCAAGTGTACCAGTGATGTGCTTCAGTTCTGCGCAGTGATGTCTGTGTGGTTTGTGTTGCATCGTGTACAACATGATTTTATCATGCAGATGTTGTATATGTATATATGTACGCAACTTAATTACTTCTTGTTCTCTCTCAGAAAAAAACTTGGTTACTTCTTGCATGCACATACTCCATGGCAACTTATGATTTTCCTGTAATGATGTGGTCCTCTTTTTTTATCTTATGGCAATAAAAAAGTCCATCTAAGTGCACATATTAAGTGGAAAAGCAAAATTTCTTGTATAATGAATTATTTTAAGTTTGTCAGATGTAGAATTGCTCAAATTTGGAGCACCAAAATTTCTGTATTGGGCTTTCTTCCTTGTTTCCTTTTCATTTCATTCCATTCAATTTGGTTGTCTCTTCCGGGGGCTTATGATGAGCATATATTGCAGTTTATCATATTATTCCAATATCTTATTCTATTTCATATTGTGTACAGGAATTTATAACCCACCTAATTTCAGCCAAAAATCCTTTCTCAGGGTGTCATTATATTTCTTGATGTGGACTCCAATTGTTGCTTCCATGCTGAGTGTAATTCACACATTCTTCATAAAAATCCTACTCTTTGAGATCCAACCGCTGCCATGGATAGCTAGAGCTTACGGGTGCAAGTTCGCCCACCTGTGTTTGATCGGCGGGGAGATTTTTTTTCTACCTTTAACTACATTTTATAGTTTGTCATAGACAACCACAATAGCCCAAAACTTATTGGAAAAATCATCAATATTAGCAAAATACTCCCCGTCAATTGCCGCAAGATATAAACATACGCGGTGTTTAGACATGTTACGGTCCTCAAGATGTAATTCTGATGATTGCTTTACGTATAAATATCATAGTAAGTGCAATACAAAGAAACACAAGATACTTTTAATTTCACCAAAATCTACAAGAACTCTGTATGCCTGCATAGATAGTCAAAGTTTAGAGATATTCTTGGACGCTTTCCATATGAGCTTTTATATACTTTGGAATGAATGTAGTACATTCTGTACGTACGTAAAATCCCATATACATATATTTTTTATTTACCAAAGATCCACAGAAAAATAGTCAGCCATTAACAATAATACACATAATTCCTTTAAAACCGTCTTCCACGGTTCTCCATACATAGCATGATAGATTTGAAGGCAAGAACATAGACGTGGATTGATCTGTTAAATTTATGCGCACGGTGCAGACTCAATTAAAACAATTAATTGACTCGTGTTAGTTTCCATATGTTTGTTTATTTGAAAAAATAACTAGAGACCCTCCTACTGATTGTTATGTAATTGCTGTTAACTAAGGGAGATCCTAAGATTACATGTTTACTCCTAAGAATCTAGTAACAATGCAATTGAAACACATGTGATGCAGTTGATTCAACTGCATTTTCCTGCAGTTAACAACATTGCATTTGAATCAACCTAAAAAACCATTACATTTGATTCAACTATACTCTATCGTTCAATTAACAATGCATCGCGGTTATGAACCATGTATTTCAACTACACTTTTCAACCGTGTAGTTTTTTACTGCATTTTTTCAATTGCATCATGTGTTTAAAACATTGTTTAATATTTTTTGGAGCTCTTTTAGGGTGATTGGCGAGTTACAACTCGTAATTTCGTGTAACTCCACCTCCACTTTTTCCTGACCGTCAGATCTGAGAAATCAGTAAAATAATTATTTTTTGGTCAAAAGGGTAGAATAGTAAAGTTCCACCAATCCGTTCCGCAGGAGAATTAGCTCGCCCGTGCCCGTCCCCCACGCAGATCGTTCTGTTTCTGGTCGCATAGCCGCCGCCGCCGCCCTTTCCGCCGTTCCGATCGAGCGATCCCGCCGCGGCAACGCTCCAAGCAAGCACCAGCAGTCGCCTACCTGGTGTCGCTCCTGCCACGAGGGTTCCGGCTCAACGCCAGGAACTGCTAACCGTCCGCTGCGGCGTGCCGAGCCCACCGAAGTCTTCCCTGCCCCGCCGCCCACTGCAGCGCCTCCCTTCCGTCAAGCAGCCGGCGAGGCGAGCACTCCGTCGACAGGTACCTTTCCCTCCCCTACCCCCCCTCCCTCCCCCCGCCCTGCGTTGCTTGTCAGGTCGTCGCCGGCTGTGAGAGGAAATTTGGGTGCTCCTGCAGTGTCAATTCAGCCTAGACTCTTTGCACAATTAGAGATCAGATAACGGTCAGTTATCGTCCTTCTTCGATGATTTCTTTCTCTTCTTCCGGGTGCAAGGCTCTTTTCCTTTCAGGTTTTGAGAAAATGTTTGCAGCTGGCCCATAAGATGCTCATTTCTATGCGCTGGGATTGCAATGCAATGGTCAGTGGGAGGGGAAAAAAATACATTAAGAGAACCATGAAGAGAGTATCAACAACATTTTTGTCTATAGCTTATCAACTATGTATTCAACATTTGGAAAATTACGAGTACACAAGCATCTCAAACAACCTTGTGTAGAAAACAACAATTCCAGGAAGCCAATATTCTTTACTTCTCTTTCAGGCATTTGTAAAGATATTGTTTGCTCAAATACCTGTGAGGATAACATCGTCCATCCTAATGGATTTACGACTAGCATGTTGTGCATAGAACTCAACATCCTTAGCCGGTTGCTGTGCACATTGGGAAGAATATGTTAATTACACTACCCATAGAGTTTCCAAATATGCAAATCTAACAAGATTCAGAACCATTCTTATTCTGCTGAGGGCAAATAAGCAGTTCAGTACAGATAGTACAGCAGAACGCTATAGTTTCAGAGGTGTTGCTCTGAAAATCCACGTCCTTATGTTCTGATACATCTCCTTTACTGTCGCCGTGCAACCAGTGGTTCCCACAACATCCCCGATCCTGAGCTGGAAATGTGGTCAACTATTGCTTTCTAGCTGATACAGTGTACCACTTAAAAGGATGAGATTCTTGAGTTTGTGGACGGGTTTGGGTGATCTTCAGTGCAACTTGATGTATTATTTCTCACGTGTATTCTACAACCCACCAAGGTCTAGGAGTCACGTTGGCTAAACATTACCTAAATGCATTAAATAGTGCTTTGCTTTATTCAAGAGCACATTCCCAATTGAACTAAATATCTTGAATTGTGTTAGAGGAGCATGCAAATCATATATAAGGATAGTATCTATAGCAGAGATTGTTTGTTAGAGTTTGGTGTATTCTCATCATGAATATTTTGTCTATGCAGAGCTTGTTGTAAGAGAAAAAACCATCAGTATCAGCATGAAATTCGAGATACACAACTCCTAGTACGGCGGCATCCACATCGCTCCCACGATTACTGCTTTTGAAGTTTGTGTATGATATAAAAATTAATGGATGTGCTATGATCTTGTGCAGAAGAGTCAGATCAGTCATAATGTGGCCAAATTCAAATTTGTTTCCCTAGGCCTACTTCTGTGTTGGGCCATGCAATTGGCCAATATATAAGATGCAGGTCTGAACACTTGTACTGCTCATATCTTGGTCAACAGTTATGATGTTGAGTTATGGTCATTCTTTTTGGTACATGGAGTGAGACAAATATTCTGATTCTATTTTTTGTATTTTGTTAACTGACTGTAGAGGGAAGGATGCTACTGGTGAGGAAGTAGTCAAGCCTTATACTCCGACTACACTGGATTCTGATATTGGATACTCTGAGCTTGTTTTAAAGGTAATTTATCGTAAACATGTTCCAACCGCACTGAATGTGTCTTATCATTGATTCTGATGGTAAAAAGATTATGTGACTAGTTGACTAGAATAATTAGCTTAATTGTACACCATATTATTAATTCACTTCTGAAGATATGTTGCAGCCAAATAGTTCTCTTAGAACATGACCAACCATCGACAATTATGAGCTGTTATATCATGTCAACTATTGTGTTATGATTGGTTGCCATGACGAGTATCCCTCCCAGCCCCCTGCGCCGCCGTCTGCCTCTGACGATTCCGCACGCGTGTAGGCGACAGTGGAACAAATTCAGACATTCAAAGATATCCGTCCGTCAAAATATTCAGGTTCTGCACTTTTGTATTTCATGCCATTCTTCCTTTTTTCTCTCGTTTGCATTGCATGTGCACAGTAAACCACATAGTCGTCCATCACTGAATGTCTGAATTTGTTCCATTCAGACATTCAAAGTCACATTCCCCATGCGTGTAGGTGACAGTGGAACCGGTCTGATCGCTTTGCAGTTTCTTAATTTGTTCGCTATGTTCTGAAATCACTTATATAAAAATCAACAAGTTTCTGAATTAATGATGTAAAAAGCATCTAGTTTCTGAAAATCAACAAGTCAGCAATGCTGATCGATGGTCCAAACGCCCATTGCTGATCGAGTAGATGTCACACCCATTGCGGTTTCAGTAAGATTAGATCCAGTTTACGGTAGTTATAAAGCAGATGTCACACGCATTGCAGATGTATTTGTCACGTCTAGTAGATTGAGTGGTTTTGTTATTTCATTTAAGATTTCTTCTATGATTTACTATTACCGTGAACTGATGTATTCATAGCCAGTGAGTTGTAATTGCAGATGACTATTGACTATTGAGTGTGTCTCAATCATGACATTTTGTACAGCGGCTTTTTCTTTCTTCATATGAACAATACTGTAATCATAAAAGGCATGAGATGTTGCACTTTTTTTAACTTATTCTGAACCTTTTATGTTGAGAGGAATATATGAGTAGGGAAATTCTTTTACTTCTGGTGTATAATTGAGACCAATTGTTAATTTGTATGTGATATGCAGGAAGATATGGCCGATATAAGTGCTAAGTGTATGGCTGAGTACGACGACATTGTCAGCAGGATGTTTGATAGCGAGGAAGAGGGTTTTGAGTTCTATAACAAGTATGCTCTTGAGAAAGGCTTTAGTGTGAGGAAAGGATATGTTGAGTGGGATGAAGCGAACGAGAAGATAATTCTGAGGAAACTTGTTTGTAGTCGTGAAGGTTGCCGTGAAGAGAAGCACATGAAGAGGAAGAGAGAAGATAGGAAGAGGAAGCCACGGAATATCACTCGTGTGGGGTGTAAAGCGAAATTTGTCATTGCAAGAGTCGCGAAAACAGGGCGTTGGTTTGTGAAGGATTTCATCGATGAACACAACCATCCTTTGGCCCCACGAGACCTTGCTTGCTTTTTTGCGTTCCCACAGAAGAATCAGTGACGAGCAGAAAGCGGACATTATAGAGATGCAAAGTGTTGGAATCCGGAAACACAAAATCATGGATGTGTTGTGCATGCAGTCCGGTGGATATGACCATGTTGGATGCATGCTGAGGGACATCTATAACTTCTGTCATCGCTACAAGCAGGAAACAGTCGCTGCCGGTGATGCTCAGACGGTGATCCGTCACATGATGGCGCGGCAAGAGAGAGACCCAGATTATTTCTTCAAATACTTGGTTGATAAAGATGGGCATCTGAAGGGATTGTTCTGGTCCGATACTCAATCCCGCCTTGACTACGAGGCTTTCGGTGATGTTGTGGTTTTTGATAGCACATATAGGACCAATAAGTACAATCTACCGTTTGTTCCGTTTGTCGGGTTGAATCACCACCGCAGCACAGTTATCTTTGGATGCGGGATAATATCTCATGAAACTAATGAGGTGTACGAGTGGATGTTGCAGACATTTTCTGAAGCCATGTCGCAGAAGCATCCGATATCTGTAATCACTGACGGGAACCTTGCAATGCAAAGAGCGATCAGGATGGTGTGGCCTGACTCATACCACAGGCTGTGCGTATGGCACATTCAGCAGAACATCGTACGCCATTTGCATGATGATGAGGTTAGGGAAGAATTCAGATCTTTCATATATGACTCGTCTTCTATTGAAGAGCATGAGAGAAAATGGATAGAGTTCTTACGAAGGAATGAAGTGACAAGTGAGGAGTCATGGTTGCATCAGATGTATCAGATGAGGAAGTTGTGGTGTGCTCCATACCTGGTGGGGCGCTGTTTCTTAGGATTGAGCAGCAATCAGCGGAGTGAGAGCCTAAACTCCATGCTACATACACATCTTGAGGGTAAGATGACCTTGTTTGATATGTTAGAGCACTATGAGTGTTGCCTTTCGGGACGACGCTTGAACGAGGCGATCCTAGACATCGTGGCCTTGCAGTCCATTCCATTTACAGACGCTGATGCTTCAAGTCTCGAGAAACATGTTGTCCGGGTTTTCACGCCTTGTATGTTTCAGTTGGTCAGATGGAGCATAAATGCTGTCAGCAAATGTGTTATCAGCGAGATACTAGATGCATGGGAGTTGACTACATATGTTGTGGCTAAGATCGATAGAAGAGAGAAGAAGTTTGAAGTGCGCTGTGAGATGAAGGAAGGTTCTTTGTATAGGATAAGTTGTTCTTGTCGTAAGCTGGAATGCTTGGGAACACCATGCTCTCACATATTCTACATCTTGGGAATACGTCAAGTGGAAGTGCTGCCTAGGTGTTGTGTTCCCATGAGGTGGACGATGAGTGCGAAGTCTGCATTCCCTCCGACCAGAAAGAGTGAGATGTACGACTATTCGGCAAGCCTTGTGAGGTACCGTGAGTTGCGGAATTTGAGTCACGTAGCATGTTTCCGGGCATGTCAATCTAGTGAGGAGTATCAGCGTCTGAAGATGATTCTGAGTGAACAAGTTGGCAGCAAGGAATCAAGCCGTGGTCAGGAGGAATGCATTAGGTTTGGTCCGGTGCTACCACAGACGACGGAAATTGATTGTGGAGATTTGGAAAAGGTTCTGGACCCAGTGCATGTGCAAGGCCGAGGTGCACCGAAGAAAAGGTTGCAGGCAAAGATGAAGAAGCAAAGGTCAAAGAGGAAATGTGGCTACTGTGGGGTGGAAGGTCATGATCGGCGTACATGCAATAAATTGAAAGAGGTGTCAAATATGTCTAACTTTTAATTTTACATCTGATTTACTCATTACTATAGTGCACTAATTATATCTGTTGCTGTGTACGAAATGATGGCAGCAAACTGTTAGCTACAACTCTCTATACAAGGCCATTGGCAAAATGGACGCAGCTGCTGAGCCTCAAGAGAGTGATGTTGTGTTGGTGGCGAAGTGGCCCAACCGCCTCTATCCTATGTGAGCATTACAATGACCACCTGATGGAAACAACCCTCCCAAATGATAACCTGGGAGGTCCTTTGTCCAGAATTAATTGGCCGGTCTATCTGTTTTTGGCAAACCTGCCATTTTAGTGCAAGTTTCACAAATTATGCATGATTTTTAGGTTGTATGTTGCATCACTAGAGTATTTCTAGAGTTACTTCTTTTACATAGAGAAAGCTTTAGTTATTTAAATTGTGATTATATATGCTACCAAAGAGAAATGTGATAGCTTGTTATCTTGTTCTCAATTAAATGTGCTCATAAGAGAGCTTCTTGATCCCAAAGAGAAATGTGATAGCTTGTTATCTTGTTCTCAATTAAATTTGTGTGCCGCTATCCTAAACCTCCTCTGCTTTCTCTGAAACAGGGTTGCCATGTGAAGAAAAAGGATATGTGGGAGCTTTTAGATGGACAAAGGCTCCAGCAAGGAAGAGAAGAGAGCTGCATTTCCTTACTTGCAATTCTAGTAATTATCTTTGTTATAACTTGTAGAGTGTACCCGCAAAAAAACTTGTAGAGTGTGACGGATTAATTAGGATGCTACGTAATCAGAGTACGTACACTATCATATGTATCATGACTGATTACGACCAATGTGCGCGTTCCATGAACAAGACTCCCATTTATATGTTTATTAATGATATTGTGTTGTGCTTGCTCTACTACATCTGTACATTATTTGTGGAATTGGTCTTACATGGCACTATTTCAACTGGAGTTGGTCGAGTCGTCCTACTCATTTTTTATGCGAATGAACATTGTTGTCGCCCGAAATGCTTGTACGGAAGGAGCACTGAAGACTTCATGTTGGGGTTTATCCTAAGCTTGTTGATAGGTGATCATTTCTGGCTTAATGATGGAAAATATGCATTTTGACAAATTGCACCAAAATTTTAAGCTAATACTCGTTGCCCGTCTCATGAAATGTGCCTATGAAAATTTGCATCAATCCAAAATGTAGTGACATTCTTAGTAAAACTGGTCGTTTAATTGATGTTACGAATATAAAACTGGTTTGGACTAGTGCAGCATGTGCAATGCAAAAATAGTAAAAGCCACAATTAAGTGTGCGGGCATCAAAGGAACCTTTCATCTAAAAGTTGAGCAACAACTCAAAGTTGAAAGCCTATTATTGTAAACAGTCTCACAATTGTCACTTGAATGAAGTTATTGTTGGATCGAAAATAATGCAAACACTAATTGGGACAATAGTTCAGCTCCAAAGCTTGAAATTGTAGAAAAACCAAAAGCCTACTGAAGAGGCTCATCACTGCTGCCGAAATCCAATGCTTTCTTCGTATTGTTATCTGCAATTTTCTTCCTTTTGGGCGATGACCCATATTCTCCCATGTCCCTCTTGCCGATATCCATGTACCCACATGCATATATGTCTTCTTCGGACATGTCCTGCCCATATGCATACGAAAGGTATTTAGGTCAACATGCAAATGATGTGGCCCTTTTTTTAAATAATAAGTAGGAACTTGGCAATATAACCAACCTGTTCAGACATGTCATCGTCGCTATAATCTGGGAATGCACAATTCTTCACAATGTAAAAATGACATTTCTTTATCCCTTCTAAAGTGTGCAACATTTCATCGACGTCATGCTGGCCTGACATCTTTACCATTCCTTCTGGTGGTACGCACCCAGGCTTGATGTAGTACAAATCTGCTTCCCCTTTGTACCCATGGTAACGCAAATTTTTCACCATTATCTGCCAGTCCACCTTGGCAGGTTCAAGTACTGTCATCATACCAGGTTTCTTGTTGTGGTATGCTTCAGGAACATGAGAAAGTTCTTCGTCCACATGAACAATAAATTGCATTACAACTACCTACATACGGCTCGTTGACATCCGTTTTTGCACAATATTAAAGTGTTCATACGTAGGATGTGCATACCATTTGTGAAACATACTTACGTAGGATGAGACAGATTGCTCTGGTGTACAGATCTCTTGTTCTACATGTAGAGGTACTGATGAGACATATTGCTCTGGTGTAGGGATGTCTTGTTGTTCCTGAGCATGCTGTTGATATAAATTGATTTTGATTTGTGTGTGGATAATTTAATGAATAATAAGTAAATAATGAAATTTACCTTCGTGCCTATACTAGCATGGTCTTGCATCATACCCCCTTTCATGCGGATCTCCTCCATCTTGGCCTTGTCATCCTGCTGAGCCTGCTGTGGTTACAAACTGATTTTTGCCTTGTGTGTGGATAACATAATGAATAATAATCTTAGTAAATAAAGGAACGTACCTTCAGGCATGTATTAGCATGGTCCTGTATCGTATTTCCTTTCATGCGGGTCTCCTCCATCTTGGCCTTGTAATCCAGATCATTGCGGTCATGTGGTAAGTTAAGGTCCATGCCCACACGCGTCTGGATGTTATTGAAGCCCATCTTACCACGCTCGAGTTGTAGAATGCGGTCTTGCATTATATTCCCTTCCATGCGGATTTCCTCCATCTTGGTCTTGTGATTCGTGTCATTACGCTCCTGCTTCAACATAAGGTCCATGTTCGCACGCGCCTGCATGATATTGAATTCCATCCTGCCACGCTCGAGCTGCATAGCGTGATCCAAGTTCTTGCGCTCCTGCTTCAACCTTAGGTCCATATCGTCATGGAAATGCTTCAACCTCTGATCCATGGCTGCACGCTCCTCTTTCATCATCTGTTCCATGGCTGCACGCTCCTCCTTCCTCATGCGGTCCACGGTTGCCCGCTCCTGCTTCAGATTCTTGTCCATCACCTCTTGCTCCCGCTGCATATTCTTGTCCATCTCTTGACGCGCCTGATGCAAGTACTTATCATCATCCACACAGTTGTGCCGTGCCTTTGAATCCATGGTCCCTATAGAAATCAACAGAACAGTGCTAGTTACAATATGTTTGAAAATTGAAATATCTTTTAATTTGAAACTGTGACTATTCAACACAATGTGGCCGAACTGAAGGTATGGAGTGCTTGGTGCTAGGTCCTAGGTGCACTATATAGATCAAATTACTAACTCCCATACTGCTACATCCAATACTTACCATCTAACAAAAAAAGGTTGATCACATTGAGTATGGATTCAGTTTTGTTTTGTCAACCTAACAGATAATTACAACAATATATTTGGTACTAACACATTTCATGGTCTTGTACGAGCATGCAATTTAGAGAAAGTATTAGATTTCTGTATTTTAGTTTAGTGCATGCGATGTGCCACTAGAAGGATCCGCAGATCGGCTGCCGCGGCACCGTCCGCATCCGCCGTATTAATGGAATCTGACTGGTAATAAGAGGGAGGGAAACACCATAGGTGTACATACAGTTCGGTTGCGGAGCACCGGGTCGCCGGACGCGGAGGAGAGGACGTCGCCGGGCGTGGAGGAGAGGGAGCCGCCGCCTGATGAACTGCTCCCGATGGGATTTGCGTCTGTGATTTGGTTTACTTACGTGGCTGCTAAGTTGGGCTGGCAAGTATATGGGCAATTCTATTACGTATCTGGATTGGGCTGTTAAGTACTATATGGGCTTTTGTGCTCACGTGGATCAAATATCGTAAATCTGAAATAACAAAATGTTCTTGTTACTTAAAAGAAACTTTGTCTAAAAAAACACTTAAAAGAAACTTTTAAAAAATCCATTTCTTTTGCACACTGTAGCGGATGGCGGACAACTACATGCATTACCCGTTAGGACTCACCACTACGGGTAGTCGTAGACCGAAACACCCACCAGTACCGGTAGTCAGGGTCGAGAAAGACCGTTATAGAATTTGCGTGTCAGGAGTTTTGGGTTCGGTATACACATAGTGATGATAGCCAATAAATCTTACTCGTTAGAGTATCTCCAACAGCCGCGCTAAAAAACGCGCACGACACCACCGCGCCACCATGCCGCCTCGCCGCCGGGGAGGGTTCGAGCTACCGCGGCGTCCGCGCGTCCGTCCGGCACCTACTCCGCCTCGATTTGGTCGGGCGGCGGTGTGGGCCTCGGCCTCGGAACTTTCGACACCGCCCAGGATGGCGCCCGTGCGTACGACGCTGCGGCGTGGCGCCTCCGATGGTCCCGCTGGGACATGAACTTCACCGACATGGCGACGTGGGAGCGGGCACATGAGTTGGCGCCTTTCCCACGGCTTGTCACCGACGAGGATCGTCGCAAAACCGGAGGCGGGAGCGCCGTCTTAGCCTGGCCTAGATGGACGAGGAAGGCATGGCGCTGTGGAGGCAACGCTTCGCACAAGACATCATCGACGAGGAACAGTTCTTCGCCTAAAGGAGGGCGAAGAGGGAGGAGAGAAGGAAGGAGCGAGCCACCTATCGCGAGGACAAGCGAACGCGGAAGGCAATCGCTAAATACAACATCGCGCTAGGAGATGCATCGTCCTGGGACTCCCGGGACGAGCGGTTCCTTGACGCCTACGCTCAGACGTCGGAGGAGGACATCACCGAGGCAGAGTCCGAGTCGAAGAATGAAGAGAAGTAGTAGTTTTGTATCGTAGAAGTGTATCGTAGAAGCAGGCTATGTGTCGAACTATCTCCATATTTGTATGCTCACAACCAAATCTGTATTGAATCGCAGTTCATCAAAGAAAAAAACTGAAATATAGCATGCCTGCTGGAGCGGCTCGGGCGCCCTTTATTTCGTGGCGGCCGCCGGAGCCAGCGCACCGCCGCGCGCAAAATCTGTTGAAGATGCTTTTAGGGATGACTCGTGGTGATAGCATTTTCTGATGACCCATTGTGCTAAAAGGGATCCGGGTAAGTTTGGACCAGAGTATCTCAGAGAAACAAATGTGCAGGACACAAAGAAATTGTTGGCTATTGGAGAGGTAAGGGTGTTTCCAAGAATGCTCGCATGAATTGATTGCATGCAGCACTACTAGAAAAAGGGCTATAGATGGGATTGACACTAATAGCGCACCAGACATGCGGTGCGCCATTAGTATATACTAATGGCGCACCATCTTCTGATACGCCATTAGAGTTGAAACTACTAATGGCGCACCTGGCCCAGGATGCGCCATTAGTATCAATTTTTTTAACTAGTGCGCCTGTTCAAACATACTAATGACGCATCCAGACACAGTGCGCCATTACTAGTTGTAACTAGTAATGGCGCACCCGCCGGAAAGTGCGCCACTAATGTTGTTTTTTATTATATTTTTTATTCCCTTTTTTGCAAAACTACTAATGGCGCACTGTTCCACCGTGCGCCATTACTAGTTTAAACTAGTAATGGCGCACTGTGGGACAGTGCGCCATTAGTATTTTTTTTTTGCAAAACTACTAATGGCGCACCACCAGAAGGTGCGCCATTAGTAACCTGGATTACTAATGGTGCATTTAGGTTTGGTGCGCCATTAGTAAGTGGGCAGCAACAAGATATTTTGGACAGCCTCTCCTACCCACACTCACTTTCTCTCCACTTCATTCTCTCCACCTCCTCCTTGTCTCGGGTGCCTCCTCTTTTTCACCTCATTTCCACCATAGATTCATTCAATTTAAGTGGTTAAATTACCTTGTTTTGATAGGTAAGTAAGGGGGAAGCTATATTTATGTTGTTCTCCCTACAACAATGTGCACATGCACTTTTTATGGCCTAGCTAGATCTATGTATGTTCGTGGTGTTGCATATGTGTTTGTGTTTGGAGGTGTACCGGTATTTGAAATGAGATAGTTGCCAATATTTTGCCGGAATGTTGATTCATTTCCGTTTCGGCGAGAATTTTGGCATTAAGCATTCTTTTTGGTCCTATTTTTAGGGAAAGTCATGCCGAATTTTTTCTTGGTTCTAAAATATCATTTTTCTCTACCCCGCAGGCGACCATGGTCCGCATGATGACCGAAGGCATCATGAATAGGTTTTTGAGGTCCGCGAAGGCCGAGATGCTTCAAAAGAACGAGACGGAGATAAGATGTCCGTGTCGAAGATGCAAGCTGAAGAGCCTTATTGCGGACCCGGAATCCGGGCAGGTGCGGGACCACCTGCTCTTGCGTGGTTTCATGGATGGCTATCGGTGGCAAGGTGATGAAGATGACTACGAAGTCGTCCATGGGGGCCGGGCAAGAAATGAGGAAGGGCAGCAAGACAACCACCGCGGCTCGGGCGGGCGAGAAGACGAAGAATCCCCAGGAGATGATCATGACGGTGATGCTGTACACAGTCATCATGTAGAAGATGCAGGACATGATGATGAGGAAGATGCCGGAGCAGACGACGAGCATGATCATGAAGATGATGATGCCGGCGGAGCAGACGACGCTGGACCATCGATGGGCTGGGTGCAGGACCCTCATATTCAAGAGCTGCTTCTCAAGCAGACGGATAACGCAAGAGCTGCCGCCCGAGAGAAAGCCAAGATGGATCAACTTGAGTTAGACGTGGTTACTCCATTCTACACCGAGGACAAGGACATGAAGAGCGATGGTTATCAGAACTCCGGGGTAACGATGGAATCCTACACCGGTAACGACAAGGACAGATACTACGGAAGGATCGAGGAGATCTGGGAGCTGAGCTACGCTGGAGAGAAGGTCCCGATGTTCCGTGTCAGATGGGCCAAGAGCATCCTAAAAGAAGACCGGTATTTCACCACCATGGTTATACCCGAAGCCAAATCCAAGACCGCGGGCGCAAACGTCACCGTGAAAAATGAGCCATGGGTACTGGCTTCCCAAGTGGACCAATGCTTCTTCATTACCGACCCGTCAAAGCCCAGTCGTGTTGTCGTGAGGAGAGGCAAAAGGAAGATCATCGGAATGGATGGAGTAGCCAATGAGCAAGACTTCGACAAGTACGGCGACCCGAGGATCGAACATGACGACGATGATGAAGTAGCAGCATACACCACAAGAAGAAGCAGGACCACCCTACCTAAAGGACGTCCGTTCCACAGAAGAACTCCATTTGCGAAAAAGAAGGGCAAGAAGATTGTGAACAAATAGATAGCTAAGATCGATTGTATTTAAATCGTAGCCTTCATTTCTCGATTGTATTTCATGGGCACTTTTTGAACTATCATGAATATTTTTAAATTTCATGGACACTCGATCTCGATCCCCCTTCATCTTGATCGCTATCCCACCTCGCCAGATCTGGTCCCCCTCGCCGCCGAGCACCCCCCCCCCCCCGGTCCACCGGCCGCCGCCGCCGACCCCCCGCACCCTCGATTCCCCTACTCAACCGCCGCCGCCGACCCCCCGCACCCCTCCCCTACTCAACTGCCGCCGCCGACCCCCCGCACCCCGCGCACCCTCCCCCGCTCCACGGTCTTATAAAAAAAATATTACTGTTACTGTCTTATAAAAAAATATTACTGTTATGATTTAAACAAGTTTAAAAAATTATTACTGTCTTATAAAAAAATACTAATGGCGCACCACGGTGAGGTGCGCCATTAGTATGGATGTACTTATGGCGCACCGAGGGGTGGTGCGCCATTAGTATTGTGCCATTGCTATAAGAAAAAAAACTACTAATGGTGCATCACGGTGAGGTGCGCCATTAGTATGGATGTACTTATGGCGCACGGAGGTGTGGTGCGCCATTAGTATTGTGCCGCCCCCATCCATATTTCCTCCCCGGCCCAAATTAACATATCCCCTCTCTCTCCCTCGCCCTCGCCCTCGATCCCCTTCCCCTCTCCTCTCCCGATGCCACTGCCCCGCCGCCTCGACGCTGCCCCGCCGCCCCGATGCCACCTCGACCCCGCCCCGACGCCGCTGCCCCGCCGCCTCGACGCTGCCCCGCCGCCTCGACGCGACCCCGCTGCCCGGACGCCGCCCCGTCCACACCACCGTCGCCGGAGCACCACCACCACCCGGACCTCGTCCCCGACATCCTCCCCGCGCCCCACTGCCCTATCCCTACGGCCCCCGTGAGCTCCCCCTCCTCCTCTCCCCCTCTCCTCCTCTCCCCCTCTTGACTGGTTCGGATCGTAGTAGGGGGGCTGATCGTTTTGCTCGTTTATGCAACCGGGAGATCATCAAATTTTGTAGCCTCGGATTCGTGAGATACACAATGCAGCAGACATTGCTATGTGGCTTCGTTGTTTCATGCTCAGGAGACAATCGAGTACAGTACCGTGGGCAAACGAAACAAAAATGTTTTGCTTGATGTGTGTTCAGCAGACATCTATGAAGCTGCAAACATATTAGTAGTGCTTGTGTTTTATATAAGACATTTTATAAGCTAAACTAGCTTACAAAAGTGTTTTATATTTTGAGACGGAAATAATACATATTTAACTTGTGTATACATAAACTTGGCACCTGGTCTCAAGTGCAAATATTTAGACGGCATTTTAAACTTGGTAGCACCTATGTGACAGGTGGCTTATTGTTTTTTTGGTTTCAGCCATTTTTCCCCTTTCAACAATCACTCTATAACCATCACAGTGTATATATTGACAGGTATATTTACTTGCACACATGTACATCGTAATTATATGATTAATGGAAGGAGAAAAGGGGAATTAAAGGATTCCAAACTTTTATTTTTAGCAACCATTAGTAATTATTTTAATTTGCATTGGTCATATTGGATTCCTACAATATTCTTATACTATGGACTTTAAGGTGTGGGACTAAGATCAACACAAGGACCTGGTTAAACAAATTTCTTGCGGTTAAAAAAATTGGTGTAGGGGGGCTGTAGCATTGGCCTCCTTTCCAATTGGTGTAGTTATTGAATTTCATACTCGCATCTGCTCTTGTTGGTGGCAACAGGAGCCCGGGGTTTTGTTGCTAATTTGCTTTCTTTGTGCAAGAAGCGCAGGGTTCCCTGTCATCGGGTTCTCCAAGTCGCGCGTCTGGCTGTCGTTCTTGGTCAAAAGTCTTTCTTTGTGCGTTCTTGGGTCTTGGCTCTAGGAAAAGCTTTTTGCTTCTCCAAGTTCTTGCTGTTCGTAGAGAGATGGGTGGGATCTTCGAATTTGACCAATATTTTAAGTAGGATTGGAGGTTCTGTTTGGAGAATTTGACCAATATTTTTGCTTCTCCAAGTCTTGCTGTTGTTATAATAGGCTGAATTGGAGGTTCTGTTTTCCCCTGCCATTTCCTCTGAAATTTGCCTGCCATTTGATCAACATTTCAGTGCAATAAATTGCAATATTTCCATCTAAGTATCCTTGCTCGGCTTCTGGTGTTTTTATTGCTATAGGATTACTAAATGGGATCTTCTAGGATGTTATCTATTGTTCAAAAAACTGAAAATGTAGCAGTTGTGACTGAATATCCAATCTAGTGGATAGTAGTGGAATGCTAGTTTAGCTGGTTTGTTGCTGTGTAGGATCTTGGCTCTCTGCTTGGCATGCAATCCCTGATAGTTTCTATAATTGCAGAGCACTGATCGCGGCCTCGTTTCCATCTTGCTGAGGGTTCTACTTTGGGGCTTTGTTGGTTCAATTGTTGGTTCTATCTAATAATGCTAAGGGTTCTACTTTGGGGCTTTTTGATTCCAAGCAAACCGAGCTGATTTTTATCAATAGGCCAAACATTCATCTAGTTTTGCTATGAACTGCTGCTAATGTATGATGTTTTCCTATGAATTTGCTATGTGGTACTGCTTATATATGCTAGAACTAATTTTGATATGGATGTGCTGATTGTGTCAAGTAGTAGTACAAGGTTGTTGCCCTCTGGATGCTACCATTGTATTTGCATAGAGGAAATATTGATGGCCTATCTTTCCTGCATACTGTGCTTTGGATGTGCTTTGGCCTGATTGTTCACAGCAATATATATATACTGTGGTAATACTAGTGTAGGCTAGTGTAGGCTTGTATAGTTGTATAGTTTCAGATGTCTCCTGTTCTGGGTCATGGACTTTGTGCCATGGCCACATTGGTTTTCTGTTTGGCCTCAATTTGGCCTGACAAATGATGGTCTACTAGCTGGTCTACTAGCTGGCAAGATGCTTTGGCAGAAGTTCGGAATTGTTATGCAGTGTTGTGTTCAGTTTTGGCAGGAGTTCAGAACTGTTAGGCAAAGGTCATGTCTCCGACCATCGTGTCCTTTTTTGCCTTGTACACCCGAGAGGCCCTTGAGTTTGCTGGAATGTCGATTAACTTCCGTTCCGACAAATTCGGGTACTCCATATGTCCTATTTTCAGCAAAGGTCATGCTGAAATTTTCCGTGAATTTTAGCATGACTTTGCTAAAAATAGGACATATGGGGTACTTGTGACTAATGCATGGGCCGGGGTATCTTAGTAGTTAATTAAGTAGGATCAAGTGCCCTGGCGTACTTGTGACTAATGCATGGCTTTTAGGGTGCCTCGGTGTCGATAAAAACCGAAATGATGAAAGCTTAGGCTTTTAGGGTGCCTCGGCGTCGAAAAACCCTCAATGATAAAAGCTTAGCTTTTAGGATGCCTCGGTGTCGACAAACCCTAAATGATGAGACCATGATCTTGTTCCTTGACAATAACCAACTTTTTGACCAAAATTTGTTCCTATTTATAGAGAAACATGGCCAACAACGATGAGGCCGGGGGTTCGGGCGGCAAGAAATTCTGGGAGCTATCCCAGGAGATGGAGGAACAACCTCACTTGTATGAGGACGCCGCCTTCCCCACTGATCCTGAGACCACTGATGGTACCGCCGAGGATGACCCCATTGATGCCACCACTGAAGGTGCCGCCGAGGATGCCACCACTGATGATGGCGGCGCACGCATAGATGGCAGCCAACCGAAGAGGCAACGGAAGGACCGGCGCCCGACCGTGCTCTGCACCCTCAAGTAGGAAGTTACTTAAGTGGACTCCAACGGGAATCCAACGGCGCCCGAACGAATAGTCAAGGGGTACTCGCTTCAGCTCGGGTGCATTCTCCGGAGCACCGTCTCGATCAACACCAAGAACCTCAGGCATCCTGACCGAGGGAATTTGCGCAACCTCCTCTTCACGAAGCTGCACGAATGATACAAGTTCCCCGCTGAATTTGAAAACACAAGCCTCAAAGGGAATAAAGTGAACAATGCTGCCCTCACGAAGATGAGCACGACCCTGTCTACTTGGAAAAGCAATGTGAAGAGAATGATCGAGAAAGGTGAGAGTTATGAGAAGATCAAGGAGAAAAATCCTTCGATCACCGAAGATGACTACAACGACTTCAAGATCAATTGCTCGAGCACCGCAAGCTCCGAATCAAGTAAGTGGGGGAAAGAAATGCGGGAGCTGAACTTAGGGGAACACACACTCGGTCCCGGCGGTTACAGAGTGGCGGAGCCTATATGGGACAAGGAAGAGGCGGACCGTGTCGAGCAAGGCCTACCGCCCCTCTTCGATAAATACGGTGACAAGCAGACCAGGAACTTTGTCAGGGCCCGGTACAAGAAGGACCCGAAAACAAAGGAGCTTACCACGGATCCGAAGACCAGGCGCTTGAGCTTGTTCTGGTAAGGAATACACCCCCGCGTAATTAGCTCCATATGGTTGCATTCTAATTAATGAAGCCAAATTTCTAAATGGTTCACATTCCTTCCGCAGGCGACTGAAAGCAGTAGCGCTGGGTCGACTAAGAGCAACCCTTGGGACACCACTCTAAATAGGGCGTTGAATGTAATGAAGAACAAGGATAAGCTCAGTAAGCCAACGTCAGCTGGTCGTGTGGCCGGCAAAGGCTTGTCGACAAAATGGTCGTCATACTATAACACTGGTGGGCGAAAGGAGAAAAAGACCAGCTCGGAAAGCCAGGCGCGCGAGGTTCAAGAACTCAGGGCACAGGTGGCGCGGATTCCGGAGATTGTCCAAGAGCAAGTGCAACAACAACTCGGAGCTTCACGGCCATCAACTCGCAGAACGCGATGGCGGGGCCATTGGTGTCTCCGGCGGAGGCGGCATTGGTGTCTCCGACGCCGGCACGGGAGCTTAATGCACCCGGGTGTACGTCGGCCGGCACCTCTGCAGCAATCGACCCCTCCGTCAATTGCACGCCCACCGTTGGCGGTGCCTCGACATTAGCTGAGCTCGATGCCATCATCACGGTAACTAATTAAGCCTCTCTCGGCCGAGGACTTCATCTCCTTGCCTTTGACTGGGCATCCCTGACGCCCTACATGTTTTCGCAGGGCGCCGCCGACGTTCCGTGCACTCTCCTACACTTCGTGAACAACGAGTTGGTCGATGTCGCCAAGGGAAAAATCGTTCAACCGGGCAACCCCTTGTTCCACGGTACCCAGATGCCACCCAACTTGTTTAGGTTCAACTGGTTCGGGTGCTGCCAGGCTGCGACGAGTTGTTACCTCCGATTCGACCCGTCGGGGCCGACGATGATGACGTGATGACCGTCAGCGCCTGCCTGAGCTGGCCCCTGCTTTGGCCGAAGAGCCAGATTTGTTTGGGGGCGGGGGACACCACCCCAAAGACAACACCGCCAGTCGTGCCGGCGCCAAGTCGGCCCCATGGCAAGACCGCCGCAATGGTGCCGGACATCCCTATGCCACTGGATCCAAACATGCATATGGCACAGGATCAGAACGACGACGACGATACATTTGCCAACATCGATCAGTACTTTGCCGATCATGGGTACGGTGGCGACTTCATGGGGCCTCCTTCTCAAGAACCCAACCCAACAAAAGACGTGCGCGATCTAGCTGGTACCGCGGAGAAGCCAAGTTGCAACAGGCGTCGTCTGCAGTTCAGCTCTCAGGAGACGCCTCCAGCTGCCGACTTCACCGAGCCTCAGATAGGCGAGGTGCGAAATATGATCAGCCCCAACACACTCAAGAAGGCGGTCTGTGAGCAGAACTCGGTCCCATTACAGGAGAAGAAGAAGGCACGCAAAAGAAAGACTAACAAGGGTGCGGGCCAACCGGCACCGAGTATGATCCATGCTCAGGATGGGCCACCTTCACCTGAGGATATCTCGAGGAGGGTGCATGTGGCGGGTAGGCCGACGCTACCGAGAAATATGCTCGATGCTGCAACCGGTGCTATGCGGAGTCTGCATGATAATGTTCTTTCTTTGGAGAAGCGGCGTCTCGGAGAGAAGGATGTGGCATACCCGGTTTTCGCGGCCAAGGTGCCAGAGGGCAAGGGCTTTGTGGATAACTCCATCGGGGGTACAATCGTCCTGCGGTTTGATGACATCCACGCTATGTTGAACCTTCATCCGCTGCACTACACCTTCGTTCGGCTATTTTCGCTGAGTATGGAGATGCGGATCATTCGCGACAAGACCCCGGACATCATGATAGTCGACCCCTTCTACATGCGTGCCAAGATCTTGGGCAGCGCTGGGGACCGGCAAGTCGCGAGTTCTTACCTCGAAGGCGTCATTCTGGCAAACCAAGATAAGGATAACTTCCTCGTGCCTTACTTTCCTGAGTAAGTCCTCCCCTCAACCGCCCCGTAACATATGAATTCTTAGATTTCGATCGTTTTTCTTTTAACATTCCGTGTTTTCTGCAGTGACACAGGTTGCACGCTCATCCTCCTAAGCCCCAAATATTCCATGGCCACGTATTTCGACCCGGACCGTCAGTCGAATGTAGACTACACAAATGTCAAGAAGGTTCTTGATGATGTTCTCCCCGGCTACGTCAAATCTGGAGGCACCTTCACCAAGCCTATTCGTAAGTACGGCAAGCACGTGTTCTCCCACAATACAACGTTCTGCTGCGTCAAGCAGCCGCCTGGCGGTCAGAAGGGTGCCTACTACGCCATCCATCACATGCGGGCGATCGTACGGGACCATCATCAACTTCTGCTACCGAGTAGACTCAAAGATTGGGCCGCGAGCGTGTCAGCAATCCAGGACGCGGACATCAGACAAGAATTCTTTCGCATCCAGTCGGAGTTTGCGGAAATCATCCATCAAGATGTCCTTCGTACCGCGGGGCAGTTCTACCTCAGAAATCAACCGTCCAACAGTGACATCGACACAATCCTACAAATGCAGGCTAACAACGCCTGTTCTTTCATGACTCCCACGATAGACGGCGGCTTCATCCACGCTCCGGTCCCTTGAGTCAAGTCGAAAGCAGTGATGCTGTGTCTAGTTCTGAAACATCGATTGGCTCATGTTGTAATTAAACTTTAATGAACTTGCAGTATGTCTCTTTGGTTTCGAGAGTCGTTCAACTTAAGATGTAATCGATGCTATTAATGTCTTACTTTTCTCTTCCGATCGTTCTGTTGCATACTTATATATTGCTTATGTATTGTCTGTGAATTGGTACTAACGTTTCGTTTGGCTACTGCATAGCGATGCCGTGGTATGTCGTGTACAAGGGTAAGGTTCCCGGAGTCTACGACGACTGGGAGGAGTGTCAGAGACAGGTTCACCGATTCAGCGGTAACAGTTACAAAGGGTACGCCACTAGGGCCGAGGCCAAATCTAGATACGCCCGCTATCTAGTGGGAGAGGCTAGGGAGCGTTGGAGGAACCGGATGAAGACGAGTTTCATCATGATGATGCTCATCGTGATGACCGCAGCTCTCTTCTATGTGATGGTAGTTTAGATGATCGATATCAACTTGTAATGTGAAGACAAACTCGCGGTCTCGAGACTTGTAATATAATGTTCTATCTTTGTTCGGTCTTTTCAATTCGGAGACTAATATGATGACTTGTATTCGGAGACTAAAATGATGAATTGTATTCAGAGACTAATCTTCTATTGTATTCGATGAATCTGTTGTTGATGTGTGCTGTCTATATTTTGTCCAATTATACATTTTATAACCTGTGCAAAAAACAGAAAATTAAAAAATAAAAAAAATCTAATATTCATACTAATGGCGCATCACATCATAGTGCGCCATTAGTATGCCAAAGGATACTAATGGCGCATCATTAAACAATGCGCCATTAGTATGCCGAAGTTACTAATGGCGCATCTTGCTGTCGTGCGCCATTAGTATGCCAAAGCACCTGGGTATACATGGCCCCCTGGGAGGCATACTAATGGCGCACTATTGTATATACTAATGGCGCATCTAGGGTGCGCCATTAGTATATCAGATACTAATGGCGCACCAGTGGTGCGCCATTAGTAAAATATACTAATGGCGTGCTACTAATGGCGCACCACTAATGCGCCATTAATGGCCAAATTAGGTGCGCCATTAGTAGGCCTTTTCCTAGTAGTGCAGTGGCAATGGAAAAATTGCCCCAAAGGTTTGCGGGGAATGTATCAAGGTCACAACAGAGAGGCCACCATCATACTAGAAGCGGTGGCATCACATGACTTATGAATTTGGCATGCTTTCTTTCGAATGCCCCGTTCTCACAATGATGGAGCGCATCGCGCTCGGGTGAGGAGGTGATCCAACATTCTTTTCTTCGATGGCTGTTGCGGTGGTGCCGGAGGCAGGTCACAGGTGTTGATGTCAAGCTCAGAGATGTTCTGCTATCTTTTCAGTTCTGTCATGTCGGTCTTTACGTGACTTGTACATTGTTCTTTATGATATGAATGAGACACATATTAGCATGGAAAAAATGTTAACACACAATTAGTTTGGCCAAAGAGATCGCCTGAGCCCGCGCTCAAGCCAAAAACAGACGTGGCAGATTCAAAAAAAAATGACGTGCCAAAAGAAATGGTGTTTCATCAATCAACCTCTTTCCGACTTTAAAGGCGCCATCCAATTTTTGGCTCGTCGATGGATTAATACTTATCACGCTCGTAATGATCGACCCTCCCAAACTCCGCTCCCACCTCTCCATTATCTGCAACAACCTCCGATCCAACTGGCCTAGCCGGCTCCAACGCTGATTCTCCACTCATATTCTAGTCCAGGCGCCTTCTCACGCGCGACCTTCTCCTCCAACGCCAGTCCCATCGAACGCCGCTGCCCTATTCACCGGCTGTAACGGAGCCGCCGTCTTCACCCACGGGAACGGAGCCGCCGGCGAACGCCCATCCGGCCTACGGAATACGACGTCACTGCTTGTTCTGCATCCACACGTTGGATTGAAGGTGAGAATGTCGGCTCATGTCATCAGTTAGAACTAAGGCAACACATGAGATGATTTAAAACCAAAGAATGGGTTCCGCTTATTCTGTGCATGAACCCATCATGAGATCTTATGGGTTTTCTCTGAAATTTCCTCCGTCCACAGCATCGTGATCCGCCTCTCTATGCTCGTCGCCAGCATCGAACTCTCTCCATGGACACTACACGCAGTCAGCTTGAATGCCAACGCCACCCTCCTGACGGGCGCGATCGGAGCCTCCAGCCACACCCAGCCACCCAGGGGATCGGAGCCAGCGGCCACCACCCACCTGGCCTATGCGATACGACGGTACTGCTTCCTCTTCATCCACCTATTCGCATCACGGTTAGAACGCCTGATATTTTTACACCCCTTAGGCAACAGTGAGGTCAATATAATCCAAAACTTTGTATATAAATATCAAATGGCAGAATCATACAATACATACCACGTGTTGTTCATATTAACGATAGTAGAGAAAATTTAGTAAGTAATCATTAATCACCGATCAATCTGTGTGGTAAACGTACACCTCTGGAGAGGTAGTAACAAAGAAATAAATAAATTAAATAGCTTATCATAGTAATTTTGTGCTCTTTAAGAAACAAGTGGAACAATTATAGTACGGTACAACCCCATAGCTTATGTTTATTCTCTAAATTGACCCAGTCTCTGTTTGTGCATATTTTCCAGGAATGGCCAGTTCTCCAACAAGTTGTGCCAACACGCAATTACCAGACATAACCAATCAGGTATATTTTTTCCCAGTTAGGTTAAAATCTTTGAAAACACATAGTTCTTTTACCTTTACACGTATTTCAGGCTTTTTTGGACGAACTCAGTGTGAAACATGCAAATATGAGGTTAATGTGCTCACCGATAAGGTTCGCGCAAATGATTGATGGATTAGATGACGAGCACTTAAAGGCCATATGCACTCAAACTGGTCTTGGAGGGCTAACAAAGATGAAGTCAGTGTCCCTCCGACGTATTATGTTGGTGCTGCTAGCGAAGAGCTACATCCACGACATGCAGAGTATTCACATTGCTGGTAAGGACATTTCTATAACTCCAACGGATGTCTATCAATTAATGGACCTTCCAATAGAGGGGAAAATATATATATATGGAAATGGGAAAACCAAAAGACGCAAACTTGTTAAGGGCTTATCAAACAGATGGAAGACTTAAGCTGAGTGACCTTGAGGACAAAATTAAAGCCTCCAAAACTCCAGATGATCATTTCATCAGGCGGTTTGTTTTGTATGCTATTGGCATTATTTTAGCACCCACGGTACAGGATTATGTCGACTCCAAATATTTTGTCCTTGTTGAAGACGTCGCAAGAATTCCCAAATTTAACTGGGGATGTTTCACACTGGACCATTTGCTAACATCCATCAATACTTTTAATTATAAGGATCAAGTCAATCTACAAGGAAATCTAGCTTTGCTCCAAGTAAGTGCTACGACACTAGTTGTCATTCTACTATTATTCGTATGATGCATATATCTCTATCATTGATGTACTAATGTTTCCTATAGTTTTGGTATTGGGAACATGTCCATGCTGGATCGATTTTGTATTCTCGTATACCCCATCCACTAATGGCACGGTGGGATGAAGCCATAGGTAAAATAAGAACCGAGGCTTATGATAAAGGAGGCCTATACAACGGATTGGTACCTTTCTAGACTTGACTTCTTTAATTACTATATTTATTTCTTAGTACCGATTCTTTATATCTTTTCAAAGGTTGTCATGAGCATCGGCGATCTGGAGCCAACCAACATTACAAATGACCAGCATACCAAGAAAGATACACATGCGCATGAAGATGCTATCTATCGACCACAACCAACATTACAAATGACCAGCATACCAAGTAAGTTGCTCGAAGACACATCCTTTTCAATAACATAACAAAGGTCACACCGAACCATACTTATTTTTCTTCGAACAAAACGAGTTGACATTTCTTTTATGCAGATGGACATGATACTTCAAACACATAACGATCTATTTGCAGAACTAGAGAAAAAGTTGGTCAAACAAGTAGTAGAAGTAGAGCACAAATTAGATCAAAGAATAATTACCGTGACCAAAGACGTGATAAACATAAGGGGTAAAATTGCCACTCAACCTAGGTTGTCCAAGCTGGAGGACGAAGTTGGAGACCTGAAAAGGGAAGTTGGAGACCTCAAAAGGGAACTCCAGGTAAGTGATACTACAACATCAATTTTACCCATAACTTCCTATATTTTCATTCTATGCATTTCATGTTACAGGAACTAAGATCCCTAGGTGAAAAAAACAAACAATCAACGACGAAGAATGCATACGTACAGGTGATAACTATGGCCCATCACCTTGCTAATATGAGCTAATTTTTGTTCATTGACCAACTTCTAATTTTAGGAACAAGAGCAACCAAGCAATGGCAAGTTTTCATCAACTCTTGGGTTTGACGCATGGAAAGCACAGACTTCTGCTGGTACACCTAGTGTGTCAGGACCCCGATTCTAAGCCACATTGATCTAGCATGTAACACATCATATCACTTTGCGGCCTCACGCACGGTATTCCCACGGGTGCCACCTTACCTGGTCCGGGACCGTTTGCGCCTTTTGGCTCACGTATATGATAGTGTCGCTAGCATCCATATGACAGAGAACCCGGGCCGACATGGCTAGTCATGAACCCAAAGCGGCACAGACCTATGGAGACAGGCGTACATGAATCACATCGAGCATGTCGGTCATCAGCGAGTGATTCCGGGCTGTATCACTGGGCTAACAGGACTCCGGGGAACCCGGGCTGTAGCAGGCTAGGCAGGACTCCGGATATCACCGCGTGACATTTTCCCGAAGGGACAGACATAGGAACAAAGTGAAACACATGCCGCCAGTCAAGTGTCCTGAGCAGTAGTGCTAGGCTAGCAGGACTCCGGTGAACCGGGCTGTAGCGGACTACTATGGCTCGAGGAACACTAGACTACATTTCCCCATAAGAAGGGCTGCCAAGGATAAACAACTAGATTGTCGGATCCCACTCATATCAAGCATTTCAATCATACACACAATATGCCCGATATTAGTACATACAACATTGCATCACAACAAAACTCTACAACTCAAGTACTTATTCATTAGGCTCCGAGGAGCGAGAAATTACAAACATGGGTCTCATGACCCAACAATCATAGCATACAAATCAAAGCACATGCGGAAGCTTAACATGTCTGAGTACAGACATCTATAAGTGAAAAAGGCTAAGAAGCCTGACTATCTACCAGATCCTGCCGAGGGCACAAGATCGTAGCTGAGGTATCAAGCTAAACATCGAAGTCCACACGGAACTACTAGCGAGACTGACGTCTCTCTGCAAAACATAAAATAGGCAAACGTGAGTACAAATGTACCCAGCAAGACTTACATCAGAACTAGCTACATATGCATCAGTATCAATAAAGGGGGTGGTGGAGTTTGACTGCAGCAAGCCAGCTTTGACTCGGTGGCTATATTAAACTACGACTGCAAGTAACTCTTTTGAGGTGGCGCACATGAGTCCACATATTCACCATTCAATACACCATTATGGATCCGCTCCCGTCTCCCTACGAGAAGGCCATCCATAGCACTCACACTTATCTTGCGCATTTTAAAGTATCCACTTTCACTTGTCTATGAACTGTTATAGGCAACCCAGAAGTCCATTACCGCGGACACGGCTATTCGAATAGATGATGTTAACCCTGCAGGGGTGTACTTCTTCACACACGCTCTCACCACTTACCGCCGTTTACACGACATGTACTCGGCAACCTTCAAGCGGAAGCCCAACGAGGGTGTCGGCCACGGCCTACCTAAACACTCAAGTCTCTAGTCCAGGTTTATCGCCTATCCAGGTTCCATCCGCAGGGAGTCCGGCCGAGGTTTCCACATACGGCCCCGAACGATGTGTATAGGGTTCCGAGACACCAAACGGGCGCCCGGCATGCCCGGCCACAGTGTATCTACCGCAACATAGCCCACCCCTAGGGTCAGCGCTACGCACGGCCGCCAACACATATCCTATAAACACCAGAAACTAGTTGCGACTCCTGGACAGAGGACAAGGGTGATCAAGAAGCCGAGAGGGTCCATTGGTTTCGGGCCCAATGCGTGGTAGTAACTGTTTCATGGATCACAAACACAGAACTCAGTTCCTAAGAACGGTTTCAATGAGACAACCCACCATGTACTCCTACATGGCCTCTCACCACTACCTTTACCAAATCGTGTTCACACACTTAGCTCACACACTGTAGGACATGTTTACACACCTCCGGTTCATCCCCGATGAACCAGACCAGACACGACTCTATGCAATAGCAGGCATGACAAACAAGCATGAATGAGTAGGCACATCAGGGCTCAAACAACTCCTACTCATGCTAGTGGATTTCATCTATTTACTGTGGCAATGACAGGTCATGCAGAGGAAAGGGGTTCAACTACCGCAACATGTAACAGTTGAATCATTGTTGTCCTAATGCAGTAAAAGAGAGCCGGAGCGAGAGAGTGGGATTATATCGGAATGAACAAGGGGTTTTTGCTTGCCTGGCACTTCTGAAGATAACATTGAGTCTTCATCAGTGTCAACGATCACAACGTCGGAGCAGCGTCTACCGAGAGGGGACAATCACTGGCAATACAGAAGGAACACAATCAATGCAATGCACAACATGATGCATGATAATGACATGGCAATATGTTGTTGATTGAGCTAATGCAATTAGCAACACAACTAAATGAAGTTGGTTTGAATACAAGATTCAAATTCAAACTCCATATATGATTAGTTAAATGCCATTTATTTGTTTTGTCCAAAACAGAGGACAAACATTGTTCAAACATGCATGAAAATGCCATAAACAGATTCCTTGAATTTTTATGATAAATTTTCATATATAATTTGTTTCATTTGGAGTTACGGTTGATTTTCTATGATTTTTAGAAGTTTTGGGCATTTTCTGGAATTTTCTGAATTATTATAATTTAAACTAAATCCACAAAATGTATTACTGCATCAACATGACATCAAGGTGATGTCAGCAGGTCAAAGGCGTCGACCAGGTCAAACCTGACCAGTGGGACCCACTGGTCAGTGACCCAGTCAACTAACTAAGTTAGTTAGCCCTAACTAACTAGCCTGGGCCCACTAGTCAGCGACTGTAGTAACTAACCTAACTAGCTAATTAGCGCTAACTAGAGTAATTAGTCAGGCGGGGCCCATAAGTCAGTGAGAGAGAGGGAGAGGTCAAACCGGGCAGTGGGGTCAACCCATGCCGGTCAACGGGTCAGGGGTCGCCGGCGTTTAGCCGTCGGCGACGACAGAGACGGCGCGGCGGCTCGGAAATGCTCTACAGGGCACTATTCGATCCATGGTTTGCACCTACGGGTTCCTGGGAGTGAGGCGCATCCATTGGGGGTGGTGGTAGGAGCTGGGGTGGCCGGAAAAGTGGCCGGCGACGAGGTTCAGCGGCGGCAGCAGCTCGGGCATCTGCGGGTTTGGCGTTATGGTGCATGGGAGGAGGAGTCGGTGGGTGAAAACTGCTCCTGGGGATGCACTGAGTGCAGTGACACGCTCGGTTTGGACGGAGGCGTACCAAAACGACGACGGCGACAAGTCCGGCGCCGGTGAGGTCTCGGTCTCGACGGAAACGAGGGCTACGATGAGCTAGTGGGCACGGGAGTAGGGAGATCGATAGAGGAGCTCACTGCGAGTTCAGAGGTGGCCTCGGCGAGCTCGGGGAGGGGCTGGTGGTGACGAGAGATCGCCGGCGATCTTGGTGGCCGAACGAAGAGGGCGGCGGCAGTGGCGGTGTTGCAGTGCGTCCGGGGCCTCGTGGCTCCTCGAGGAGGTAGAGGACAAAGTGGCGGAGCTCCTGGGCATGTCCAGGGAGCGAGGGGGAGGCAGTGGCCGTGGTGGAGCTCGGCGGCGGCGACGGCTGTGTTCAGTCGCGCGCGTGAGAGAGAGACGGAGAAGGGGACGAGGGCAAGGGAGAGTGCGAGAGCGTAAAGGGGGTCTAGGGGGGTAGCGTGGCGTCGCAGAGGGAGTCCAGGGCGACGAGGGAACAGCCAGGCAGGCAGCTGCCGGCGTGGCACGCCGCGGCGCCGTGGCTAGCTTCTCCTCTGCCTTCTGGCGAGAGGAGGAAGACAACTGGCAGGGGGGTGGCTGGGCTGGGCCGGCTTCAACAGCAGGCCGCACAGGTAGGTGGGCCGAGGTAAGTGCCAGGTTAGTCCTTCTCTCTCTCTCTCTCTCTCTTTTATTTAGTTTCTATTTTCTATTTTCTTTTCTGCAATTTGTTTTGGTTTTAGTTTTAACACCAAACCATTTTATAAAATCCTGAAAATAATTATGTGGCTAGAACTAATATATACAAAACCACATACAATTTTCTAGAATTATTGGACATATATTAATTATATAAAGAATATATATCCAATGCAAATAGTTATTGAATTAATTCAAAGGCCCAAAATAAATATTTCTGAGACTCCAAAAATATTGGTTTGAGTTTTACCTCTTGCCAATATTTTTATAGCTTGACAGGAACATTTTCTTGGGTTTATTTGAAACAATTTTTTTAAATGTTGATCATTTTTGTAAAAGACTTCTGAGGCTTCCCACTTTCCCCAATTCAACTTTCATAAGTATATACATGATGCATGAATGCTTGTGCAACTGGTTACAACCAAATCTAGGGCTGTGACAAAGTGCAAAACCTGTGGTGCAAAACAAGGAGTTGGACCAAGACATCCCACCACGGAAGCCTGTATTCAACAATGATTACGTATTGACAGATGAAGACTATGAGGCTGCACTTTTCATCCGAGGAAGTCACGACCTTGTTGAGGTAGTTCACATCAAAGACATTGTGCTAACAGTTCATAAACTCAAGACAAATGTTAGCAAACTATTCTTCATCGATGACGTAAGGCCCATATACTGCAATCTACATCAAGTATTCTAAATTGTGCCATATTACATGACTACAAATTTTGCAGGTTATTAATGCATATGCACACATTAGCAATGTTGCAACTGATGCTACATCATTCATTTCCACCGTAGAAAGCAGAATTTTACTAGGTGAATTTGGGGGTATTCCAATGGGATGCAAAAGCCCACATGTTGCTAATGTAGCAAGGAAATTTGTAGGACGCAGAATGGTATGCATGTTTCCTGACTTGTTTAATTGTATATCTTGATTTTCCCTAAATTGAGTCCGCTTTAATTTTCTGCCAGGTACGTGTCCCAATGAATGTGCACATCATGCACTGGTTATTACTCGTGTTTAATTTAGACAAAGAAGAGATCCAGGTCCTAAACTCCAACCAAGCATATCGTGACATTGCCAAGGAAACTGCACTGGTAAGCTTGCTCTCTTGTTGCCTCTTACCATCATGTGACACTTTTTTAAAAGCACTAATGCAATCCCTTGAATTACTCCTCATACACCAGGTGGAGTCCATTCAAGCGTGTATCAACGAAGCGATCGAGGATGGCTTGGTAACACCGCCTAAACCCATCAATATTACCCCGTGGAAAACCACTTGCTATACTAACATACCACAACAAACGGATGGGTACGTATAGGCAGCTACATGATTCCTCACATACACTACAATACTTAACTTCAACTTTACATCACAGTTATTCCTGTGGGGCGTACACACTCAAATACATGTTGACATGGGACGGAGATAAAATTACCGAGAATTTCACACAGGTCTGCCAAACACTAAATTACATTTGAAATCATGCACTACCTATGCTTCACCCCTATCCTAACCTATGCATCGCTATCTAATTCAGGCAGAAATACATGTTTTCAGCTGGAAAATATGTTCAAGCCTGATGCGTTCGGATTGCAACAAGCTTCGGAAAAAATCATACAAGAATCCTATAACGGTAAGTTCTACACAACTAGCATTTCATGTCATGTAGTTCCTACCTTTCATGATTGCACGTAACGCACCACTATTTCCTCTATAGAGGGACGAGTACGAAGCCAGCATTCCAGAGGAACGAAAAGGTGCAGACGACGATGTCACGATTGTCACCAACCCTGATGTTACAAAAAAACCAGAGACATCCGGTGCCCCAAAGCGTAAACGTGGATGCCCGAGGAAGAATTACCCTCCAAGTGATCCAGTGAAACAACAATTTGACACCAAGACTATCGCTAAACAAGTGGAGTTCAAAAGACGCAAGCGCAAACCATCAAACGCCGTGTCCAGCCCATTCGTAAAGCCATGAATGGGCTACACGGAGAGGCACTTCAAGGGCAGTTCCAAATGATTGATCTTCATAGCATGTTCTTTGAATTAAAGGCTACACTTATGTTCTGATGTTTTTGCATTTTATTTGTATGCTTATTTCCATCTAAATGCTTGACTTTTCATTGGCTCTTTTTTTAAGTATACAGTTCTGGTTTAAGTGGATGATGATTATGGCTGAGGCAGGGTAATTAAGGAAGAAAAATCATAGCATATAGAACACATGACCAATGATGTAAATATCATGGTTACACTACTATGTCTCACATCACGAGTTGAGTGGGACATTATTACCTCGCCAGCAAAAGGAACAGAATCAGTAATGCAGCTAGCTTGATGGATTACTTCGGTCCACTCCACAAGAAAAATTACAGGCTGCAGCACCAGTAGTCAATGCACACACAGAACCGTATTGTCAAATGTCAGCCTCTCCTGCAAAAAAGAAGAAAGAATAGCATCAGGAACACCATGTACCATTTCTATACTGATATAGACATCTGGACAAGAGTTGGTACATTGCAGCTCGTGTTTTGCTTCGAAAGTAATGCCATTCATTGAGGTAACAAATTTACAACTAATAAATCTAGGCCTAAGTCTGTTGGGTAACAATACCGTAACAGGTGTCACATCTAGCTTTACTCTAACAGAGTTCTGGTACTAACTAGACAGCTAGGACAACAATAAGAAAAATTAGACAACTAGGACAACAATAAGAACCAGGCAACCAGGCAACCAACAAACAGATGCTAAACATGCTCATTGGCAAAATAGGTTGTGCACGCGAACATGACAGAGAGAACTAAAATAGGGGCCATACTTATTCTGTTCCATGCTAAAGGCGACTGCAATATTTGTCGACAATGATTATGGATGAGGCATGGGAATGCACATGTGGCAACGCGTGCAAAGCAGGCAAAAAATTCTTATAAAGCAACCATCCTTCCAAATTGAGCCAATTTTGGTTTTCCAAGATGTCCATTCAATACGGTGGCATACAGCGCCTAAATATACAAAATTCCTAACTAATTTTAATGGGAAATGGCAATAGTCTAGTGGCACAATCACAAGAACAGTGTCTGAATCTCCTACTGTAACTGTATTTCATAGCACAAAGGTTCTGAATCCATCAACTTGCAAGTTATATTCCAATGAAAAGTATTACCTACTTACTCTAATCACTACCTACTGACTCCAACCACTATAGTCAAAAGGAGGGGGAAATAACTGCTGCTCCAAGATATGCAATCATCAGTCCTCCAGATGATTTCTGCCTCCTCCACATATCCTGCTGTATCCTGGATGTCGGGACCTTGCCGCTCCTCACGGTCCTCTTTTATCTTTTCTATGCGCTTTTGCATCGATCTCATGTTATGTGGCATCTTATTCTTCTTCATCGTGGCTGCACTGCAAGAGGTACAATGCAGTGTGTCAGTACCATGGAAGGCTTGAAAGGGGCGGAGATGGCAGTACAAACTAGTTTAAATTAGGTGCTTGACAAAAATAGTGCATAAACTGATATTACACTTGGGATAACAGACTAGTTTTACTTCACTTTCCCCTCAATCAAATCATGATATTTGTTGACATAGCTTACTATTGGTGAAACATAAGAAGTCAGGGACATTTAGGAACGAAATGGCGGTCTTGGCATCAACAAGTACATGTAGCTTTTACTTAACATCGACTCAAAGATCAACTCCAACAGTGAGGTTCATATCTACTTCACTACATAAAAAAAGTTTTAGATGTAGTTCATTATCTAAAAATAGTATTATGTTATTAAACAACATCATTCATATCAACATTGATAGTGACCAAATCGACAGAATCCATACCAGGTTGAGGTCGGTTTCATCTTCAAAATCTTCAAGCATGTCGGCATCCATAAGTCACTTCAGCCACAACAGCATGGACTTATGCTTGATAGACTCTCTCTCAGCGTCGCCGAGCACAGCCTCCACCGACTCTATTGCGACCTTGATGACTGTCAAGGCGAGCATGCACCCGAGTGCCACCCCGACTGTCGACATGGCTCGTGCCTGCTGAGTTGGGCTATGTGCTGAATATAGTGGATTTGTCATTGAAGCTCCGGCCCTTATCAATCTAACAAAGCATTGGAAGCAAAAAAAAACTAATCAGCAATTGCAGAATCAGTCATGACCTGTTTTACAGAATACAGATATCACAGACTAGCAAATAATCAAGTCAATTAATAATATTTATAAAATCTTAGACAAAAGGGAGTTGCCCACCTACTCCATTAAGCATAAGGAAGCAACATTCAGAATTTAGTTACATGTCCACTGTATAAAGCTCATGTGCTTCGTCAGATACTTTTACAGATTCAAACTAGTAACCAGAACTGAAGAGTAATGCAAAGCCGTGAACTTGCAAGGAATAAGGTAGAGTAAGAGATATGGACCTGTGACGGTGCTACGCCGGGCTCTCCACAGATCCGGCCTGGATTACGCCGATGGTAGCGTGATCCGGCAAGGTCAAGTGCCTCTTGGACGCCCAGCAGCCCACTTGAAGCAGCTCACCATCACTCCGCCGGAGTTGGCCATGATGTCCGGTAGGATCAGCACGCCCTTCTTTGCCAGAATCTGCACCACAAACATGAACATTTCTCTACTGTCAGTCAACGTGTGAATGTGTCAACAAATTCAGCATAGTTTTATGGCAAAATGTTGGTGTTCTTGCCTCGTCGGCCTCGGGGTCTGTTGGGTGGTTAACAGCCTCAATGATGTACTTTGCTTTGATGGCATCGGCATTGTCCCTAGTAGAAGAAGATAATTGAACGGACTTTTTATTAACAAAAATGTATTCAGATACACAAAAAATAACAGCCAGGAGGATACTTTAACTGAGCTTCTGAGCAGTAATCTGATAAAGATTGGATGAAGTGAGATGGGACGAGGAAATAGAAGATTACTTGTTTATGACTCCTCCCAGAGCTGCCGGGATGAGCACGTCGCACTCTTCCGTGAGCAGCGAGGTCGGGTCGACGACGTCGCCTCCGTCAAAGCCCTTGATCCCGCGGTTCTCTGCCAAGTGCTTCACCAGCTTAGCTATGTCAATGCCATTAGAGTTCTTGACAGCCCCTGTGACATCTCTGATGGAGACCACCTTGCCACCAGCTTCAGTGATCAATTGGGCAGCCCAAGAGCCAATATTGCCAAATACCTAAAAAAGGCAAGAAGATAATAATTGCTCATCTGTGCAAATGTAGATGAAGAAACAGAGTTCTGGCCTTGCTCCACAATGTATGGCGCCATTGTACACAACGATTATTACTAGCATTGTGTAGGCATGCTTGTATATATTTGGCAGAATATATTACTTGTGGGTGCTCATTGTGTGCTCCTTTCCCCTTTAATTTCAGCGCGTGAGGTGGGAGATTAGAAAGATACTGACATATCAAGCACAGAACTTTGCAATTGCCACTGATGGTGTCTCCATTGTAAGCCTAAGCTTTGACAAGATGCTTGTCTCTAAATTATAAATGGGAAACATCTTAGCTTTGCGTGAAAATTAAAGAGACTGGCAAAAATTTCTCTGGCATTTTAAATGCGCAAAAGACGGAAGAAAAAGCAAATAATCTTAGTGAGTTCAGATAAAACAGATAATTACGTTAAGAAGAGTTCAATTGCAATTATCTAGTTCGATAAAGTTTAATTTATGCTAAAGGCCTTGTGAACGATACTACTTAAGATTTGCATGCTAGATCATGGCTCTTACTACTAAAATCATTGGCAAGTGCTGATAACAAAATAAAAATGTTCTTACTTGCTACCATTAAAAAAAGGATTTGTGTACAAGATTTTGATCTTAATGCCTGTCCTTCATTTCTGCAAGCTTATATGGTACATAAAAATTCAAAACAAGAGGAGTATAGCTAACCTGAAACTGTTATAGATCAATTCAAGAATCATATTCTTTTCTTAGAGATAAGGGGCACACCCCTTGGTTTCATTTTATTTGAATGCAAGCACAAGTACACAAGCAGTGTGATTTCTCGGATGCCAGCACAGGTGCAACCATCAGACTCCAAAAACAATTGAAAAAATTGTAGTGACAGCCACAGGTCGGCCAGAGTACAATCAGAATCATCAACCAAATAAATGTCACCGAACAGGAGCGTTTGAAGATAGAGCATCAGGAAAGATGGAAAATCACAACATGAGTCCTCCGCAAAGATAGGACATCGTTACCACTGACGCAGGGCATCAAACTTGCTTGCAGTTAAGAATCATTGAATCAAAATAAAAGTGTATATCTATAATTGAAGTTCACACACACTACAGTTACATGTATCAGGATAACTGCATAGCTCCCCATGTGCATCAATCGACAAAGCACAAATCAAATCAATACATGTCGGGATCAACATAGGGGATGAAGGGGGGGGGGGGGGCGTACGTACCATGTCGGGCAGGATAACCTGCAGTCCGGCGGGGCCGGTGTCAACCTGGGCGACCTCGACCAGCAGCGGCGATTGCAGTGTTGGTAAGGTCGACGACTAGATGCAGGAGTTGGGGACGACCTCGTCCGGGCACGGCTGCTCCCCCTCCTTCCGGTGACGCTGCTGAAGATGCCGCCGCCACGACCACCCGCCTCCTCCGTTGAAGATGCCGCCGCCGCTGCTGAACATGGACGCCGATCTGGTCGATGACTCAGTGAGGAGCGGGGAGGAGAAGGCGCAAGAGAAGCGGCTGAGCCGGCGGCGCAGCGACCGGCAGAGGAGGAGGCGCGGGGGGGGGGGGGGGGGGGGAAGAAGCGTGCGGCGGCGCAGCGACACGGCAGAGGAGGAGGCGCGGGGGGGGGGGGGGGGGGAAGAAGCGTGCGCCGGCGCAGCGACACGGCAGAGGAGGAGGCGCGGAGAGGGGATCGACAGAGGGGGAAGAAGCGTGCGTGGCTAGGTTTCTTTTTCCTTTTCTCCCAGCGCTGCACACTAAATTGGACGAATCTACCCTTTTGAAAAATGATTAGCCCCACCATAATCTTGTAATGGTCCCACAGTTATTTGTAATTTTACTCTCGTAACTCCTCGTAACTCCTATTTCTCCACTGTTTGATCGTAGTGAATGGACGGCCTCTAAATTCGCCAATCATTGTAACAGTTGTATATTTTTTGACATGAAACATTGTTTACTACGGAGGGAGTAGTTACGAAAATAGAAATTGTTTACTGTGGAGTCCTGTCCTTGATAAATAAACTGCGAGTGTCCCGATGAGTGTACGTAGCGTTACAAAGGAAGGTTACAACCGCATAGGGGACAGGCTAAAACCAAAGACTGGAACGCCGGTCAAGAAGCTTAAGCTAGGAGCTGCTCTACAAAGAGCCGGATTGACCCCTAAACGAAAGCTGAAAGACCACACAGCTCTTCCGGTGAGCTAAACGCCCTGTTTGGACCTATAGGTTAAAGTTAGTTTGGCTTAGTTTGGACTCAAGTAATTCAAATATATCCAAACAGGAGGGTTAGTTTGGCTTAGATGCATCTAACGCATGCAAAAAATGTAACCCATCCAAGAGGTGTTTATTTGGGTTACTTCTTCTCGGGATCACTAAAAACACATTTTTCTCTCGCTCTCCCTGCAGCAGACCCCCCTCTCCACTTTCTCGAATCTTCTCGTCCTCTTCTTTCCTCCCTCTCGCACCGTCCGTGAAGGCGCCTCGACGTATCCGCGCTCTATCTAACCCTATCATCCAAACACCTTTTTGGCTAGAGTTAATTCAGGATTAGTTCAGAATTAGAATCTAACTCTAACCTTTAACCGAGTTAGAGTATCCAAACAGGGCCAAAGACACCAGACTTCAGAAGAATATATATCAGCAGGCCAAATGCACTTGATTTGACTGAGATTTTGAAGTAGGTCCATGCATGATCCAAACACCTTCTTGACCACCTTATCTTCTTGACTGGACCGGTCTCCTCCCTGCGCGCGCATGCATGCGTGACTGTCAGCATGTTCGTCAGTTTTGCCTTTGAATTGCTCGGCCGGTCAAGTTGGGTGCCACGTCTTTGTACACTTGTGGACTGGACGCTTCCTTATCTTCAGCATGATGTACGCTCAAAACAAAATGGATTGTTCGTTCGAGCTCGTAGCAGCCCACGTACACTACGTACCCGCCGTTGACCCAGCGGGCGTGTACTTACAATCTTATCCATCCAATATTGTACGTACCCTCTCTGCTTGTATATTGTATTCATGGTGGTCCAAAATAATGCTGATTTAAATACTTGTCAATGCAAATTCAAAACGCGCTCAAAATGGCGGGACAGGTGCGCAAGCAGTCATGGGCGATCTAAGCAGTGACGATGGTCCCACAGATTGCAACGCGGGGCAAAAGATCAGGGGGCGTGTTGGGAAGGATGGTCAAAGGTCGCTTTATCATTTTTCTTGTCATGATTAATATTTTGGTGTTCGTCTGAATGGTTATTTTAGCATGCCAATGCACATTTGCCCACTCTAAATTTTTTTGTTGGCGAACTTGACCAAAATTTGAACAACACAATAACATGGCAAACAAGGTTTATTTATTTTTGCTCAAATCCGATTTATTTTAGATCAATTGAATTTTAGATACAACCTGGTATAGGGTACCAGAACTCATAGATACAAAAGTGACCCTAAACAAAGGGGATGTTGCAACTATAATTATGTGCCTCGGAATTATTGTCGGAGCCGAAGCTTTGTCGCTGTTGCACTACCATAGCTCTGGCTGACAATGAACAACATCGAGAGATCCAACCACTTAAGTGCCTGCAAAAACCTGTAGAGTAACAAATCTCGTTGAATTGCCACAAATAGTAGATCATTGCATACAATTGAGATAGGCAACCCCGCCAAACATATCTGCGTCGGAGGGGGGCACCCCAATCTTGGAAGGCATCCGCTGTCGCGAGACCAAGCCGATGATCTTGGTCACAAAGACTTGAAAGAAGAGATTGAAGGAAATACGCCCTAGATGCAATAATAAAGTTATTATTTATTTCCTTATTTCATGATAAATGTTTATTATTCATGCTAGAATTGTATTAACCGGAAACATAATACATGTGTGAATACATAGACAAACAAAGTGTCACTAGTATGCCTCTACTTGACTAGCTCGTTGAATCAAAGATGGTTAAGTTTCCTAGCCATAAACATGAGTTGTCATTCGATTAACGGGGTCACATCATTAGAGAATGATGTGATTGACTTGACCCATTCCGTTAGCATAGCACTTGATCATTTAGTTTGTTGCTATTGCTTTCTTCATAACTTATACATGTTCCTGTGACTATGAGATTATGCAACTCCCCTTTACCGAAGGAACATTTTGTGTGCAACCAAACGTCACAACGTAACTGGGTGATTATAAAGGTGCTCTACAGGTGTCTCCGAAGGTACTTGTTGGGTTGACGTATTTCGAGATTAGGATTTGTCACTCCGATTATCGGAGAGGTATCTCTGGGCCCACTCGGTAATGCACATCACTTAAGCCTTGCAAGCATTACAACTAATGAGTTAGTTGCGGAATGATGTATTACAGAACGAGTAAAGAGACTTGCCGGTAACGAGATTGAACTAGGTATTGGAATACCGACGATCGAATCTCGGGCAAGTAACATACCGATGACAAAGGGAACAACATATGTTGTTATGCGGTTTGACCGATAAAGATCTTCGTAGAATATGTAGGAACCAATATGAGCATCCAGGTTCCGCTATTGGTTATTAACCGGAGACGTGTCTCGGTCATGTCTACATAGTTCTCGAACCCATAGGGTCCGCACGCTTAAAGTTCGGTGACGATCGTAATTAGGGTTTTTGTGTTTTGATGTACCGAAGGTTGTTCGGAGTCCCGGATGTGATCATGGACATGACGAGGAGTCTCGAAATGGTCGAGACATAAAGATTGATATATTGGAAGCCTACATTTGGATATCGAAATCGTTCTGGGTGAAATCAGGATTTTACCCGAGTACTGGGGGGTTACCGGAACCCCCCGGGGGTTAATGGGCCTACATGGGCCCTAAGGGAGAAGAGGAGGGCCGGCCAGGGCAGGCCACGCGCCCCCTCCCCCCTAGTCCGAATAGGACAAGGAAGGGGGGGGCGCCCCCCTTTCCTTTTTCCCCCTTCCCCTTTCGTTCTCCAACAAGGCAAGAGGGGGGAGTCCTACTCCCGATGGGAGTAGGACTCCTCCAGGCGCACCCCTAGGGGCCGGCCGCACCTCCCCCTCCCTCCTTTATATACGGGGGCAGGGGGCACCCCATGACACACAAGTTGATTTTTGTGATCGTTCCTTGGCCGTGTGCGGTGCCCTCTTCCATCATATTCCACCTCGGTCATATCATTGCGGTGCTTAGGCGAAGCCCTACGTCGGTAGAAAATCATCACCGTCATCACGCCGTCATGCTGACGAAACTCTCCCTCAACACTCGGCTAGATCGGAGCTCGAGGGACGTCACCGAGTTAAACGTGTGCAGAACTCGGAGGTGCCGTGCGTTCGGTACTTGGATCGGTCGGATCGGGAAGACGTACGAATACTTCCTCTACGTTGTGTCAACGCTTCCATTGCCGGTCTACGAGCGTACGTAGACAACACTCTCCCCTCTCGTTGTGATGCATCACCATGATCTTGCGTGTGCGTAGGAAAATTTTGAAATTACTACGTTCCCCAACAGTGGCATCCGAGCCAGGTTTTATGCGTTGATGTTATATGCACGAGTAGAACACAAGTGAGTTGTGGGCGATATAAGTCATACTGCTTACCAGCATGTCATACTTTGGTTCGGCGGTATTGTTGGATGAAGCGGCCCGGACCGACATTACGCGTACGCTTACGCGAGACTGGTTCTACCGACGTGCTTTGCACACAGGTGGCTGGCGGGTGACAGTTTCTCCAACTTTAGTTGTATCGAGTGTGGCTACGCCTGGTCCTTGCAAAGGTTAAAACAGCACCAACTTGATAAACTATCATTGTGGTTTTGATGCATAGGTAAGAACGGTTCTTGCTAAGCCCGTAGCAGCCACGTAAAACTTGCAACAACAAAGTAGAGGACGTCTAACTTGTTTTTGCAGGGCATGTTGTGATGTGATATAGTCAAGACATGATGCTAAATTTTATTGTATGAGATGATCATGTTTTGTAACCGAGTTATCGGCAACTGGCAGGAGCCATATGGTTGTCGCTTTATTGTATGCAATGCAATCACGCTGTAATGCTTTACTTTATCACTAAGCGGTAGCGATAGTCGTGTAAGCATAAGATTGGCGAGACGACAACGATGCTACGATGGAGATCAAGGTGTCGCGCCGGTGACGATGGTGATCATGATGGTACTTCGGAGATGGAGATCACAAGTACAAGATGATGATGGCCATATCATATCACTTATATTGATTGCATGTGATGTTTATCTTTTATGCATCTTATCTTGCTTTGATTGATGGTAGCATTATAAGATGATCTCTCACTAAATTTCAAGATAAAAGTGTTCTCCCTGAGTATGCACCGTTGCCAAAGTTCGTCATGCCCAGACACCACGTGATGATCGGGTGTGATAAGCTCTACGTCCATCTACAACGGGTGCAAGCCAGTTTTGCACACGCAGAATACTCAGGTTAAACTTGACGAGCCTAGCATATGCAGATATGGCCTCGGAACACTGGAGACCGAAAGGTCGAGCGTGAATCATATAGTAGATATGATCAACATAATGATGTTCACCATTGAAAACTACTCCATTTCACGTGATGATCGATTATGGTTTAGTTGATATGGATCACGTGATCACTTAGATGATTAGAGGGATGTCTATCTAAGTGGGAGTTCTTAAGTAATATGATTAATTGAACTTTAATTTATCATGAACTTAGTCCTGGTAGTATTAGTATATCTATGTTGTAGATCAATAGCTCGCATTTAGCTCCTCTGTTTTATTTTTGATATGTTCCTAGAGAAAACTAAGTTGAAAAATGCTAGTAGCAGTGATGCAGATTGGATCCGTGATCTGAGGATTACCCTCATTGCTGCACAGAAGAATTATGTCCTTGATGCACCGCTAGGTGACAGGCCTATTGCAGGAGCAGATGCAGACGTCATGAATGTTTGGCTAGCTCAATATGATGACTACTTGATAGTTTAGTGCACCATGCTTAACAGCTTAGAATCAGGATTTCAAAGACGTTTTGAATGTCATGGACCATATGAGATGTTCCAGGAGTTGAAGTTAATATTTGAAGCAAATACCCGAGTTGAGAGATATGAAGTCTCCAACAAGTTCTATAGCTAAAAGATGGAGGAGAATAGCTCAAGCAGTGAGCATGTGCTTAGATTGTCTGGGTACTACAATCGCTTGAATCTAGTGGGAGTTAATCTTCCAGATAAAATAGTGATTGACAGAATTCTCTAGTTACCATCACCAAGTTAGTAGATCTTCGTGATGACCTATAGTATGCAAGGGATGGCATAAATGATTCCCGAGTTTTTTCATGATGATGAAATCGATGAAGGTAGAAATCAAGAAAGAGCATCAAGTGTTGATGATTAACAAGACCACTAGTTTCAAGAAAAGGGAAAGGGAAGAAAGGGGAACTTAAAGAAGAATGGCGAGCAAGTTGCTGCTCAAGTGAAAAACCCAAGTCTGGACCTAAGCCTGAAACTGAGTGCTTCTACTGCAAAGGGACTGGTCACTGGAAGCGGAACTACCCCAAGTAATTGGCGGATAAGAAGGATGGCAAAGTGAACATAGGTATATTTGATATACATGTTATTGATGTGTACTTTACTAGTGTTTATAGCAACCCCTCAGTATTTGATACTAGTTCAGTTGCTAAGAATAGTAACTCGAAACGGGAGTTGCAGAATGAACAGAGACTAGTTAAGGGTGAAGTGATGATGTGTATTAGAAATGGTTCCAAGATTGATATGATCATCATCGCACACTCCCTATACTTTCGGGATTAGTGTTAAACCTAAAATAAATGTTATTTAGTGTTTGCATTGAGCATGAATATGATTGGATCATGTTTATTGCAATACGGTTATTCATGTAAGTTAGAGAATAATTGTTGTTCTGTTTACATGAATAAAACCTTCTATGGTCATACACCCAATGAAAATGGTTTGTTGGATCTCGATCGTGGTGATACACATTTTCATAATATTGAAGCCGAAAGATGCAAATTTAATAATGATAGTGCAACTTATTTGTGGCAATGCCGTTTAAGTCATATTGGTGTAAAGCGCATGAAGAAAATGCATGTTGATGGGTTTTTGGAATCACTTGATTATGAATTAGTTGATGTTTGTGAACCATGCCTCATGGGCAAGATGACTAAGACTCCGTTCTCCGGAACAATGGAGCGAGCAAAAGATTTGTTGGAAATCATACATACTGATGTATGTGGTCCGATGAATATTGAGGCTTACGGCAGGTATCATTATTTTCTGATCTTCACAGATGATTTGAGCAGATATGAGTATATCTACTTGATGAAACACAAGTCTGAAACATTTGAAAAGTTCAAATAATTTCAGAGTGAAGTGGAGAATCATCGTAACAAAAATAAAAGTTTCTATGATATGATCGCAGAAGTAAAATATTTAAGTTACGAGTTTGGCCTTCAGATAAAACAATGTGAAATAGTTTCACTACTGACGCCACCTGGAACACCATAGTGTAATGGTGTGTCCGAACGTCGTAACCGTACTTTATTAGATATGGTGCAATCTATGATGTCTCTTACCGATTTACCACTATCGTTTTGGGGTTATGCATTAGAGACAACTACATTCACATTAAATAGGGCACCATCTAAATCCGTTGAGACGACACCGTATGAACTATGGTTTGGCAACAAACCTAAGCTGTCATTTCTTAAAGTTTGAGGTTGCAGTGCTTATGTGAAAAAGTTTCAACCTGGTAAGCTCAAACCCAAATTGGAGAAGTGCATCTTCATAGGATACCCAAAAGAAAATGTTGGGTACACCTTCTATCGCAGATCCGAAGGCAAGATATTCATTGCTGAGAATGGATCCTTTCTAGAGAAGGAGTTTCTCTCGAAAGAAGTGAGTGGGAGGAAAGTAGAACTTGATGAGGTAACTGTACCTGCTCCCTTATTGGAAAGTAGTTCATCATAGAAATCTGTTCCTGTGACTACTACACCAATTAGTGAGGAGGCTAATGATGATGATCATGCAACTTCAGATCAAGTTACTACCGAACCTCGTAGGTAAACTAGAGTGAGATCCGCACCAGAGTGGTACGGTAATCCTATTCTAGAGGTCATGTTACTTGACCATGACGAGCCTATGAACTATGAGGAAGCGATGATGAGCCCAGATTCCGCGAAATGGCTTGAGGCCATGAAATCTGAGATGAGATCCATGTATGAGAACAAAGTATGGACTTTGATTGACTTGCCCATTGATCGGCGAGCCATTGAGATTAAATGGATCTTCAAGAGGAAGACGGACGCTGATAGTAGTGTTACTATCTACAAAGCTAGAATTGTCGCAAAAAGGTTTTCGACAAGTTCAAGGTGTTGACTACGATGAGAGTTTCTCACTCGTACCTATGCTTAAGTCTGTCCGAATCATGTTAGCAATTGCCGCATTTTATGAAATCTGGCAAATGGATAAACAAAACTGCATTCCTTAATGGATTTATTAAAGAAGAGTTGTATATGATGCAAGCAGAAGGTTTTGTCAATCCTAAAGGTACTAACAAAATATGCAAGCTCCAGCGATCCATCTATGGATTGGTGCAAGCATCTCGGAGTTGGAATAGACGCTTTGATAAGTTTATTGAAAGAACATGCGGTGCCCCCATGTTTGGTTTTGGTAATTGATGACAATCTCTATGGACTAATGGTTGCCTTGAGTTATATTTGAAGGTTTTGTCCATAGGCTTTTCTTGGAGTACATGTGTTGGTTTCAAGGAGAGTTTGTGTCGACCAAGGTGTTATTCAAGGAATTATCCAAAGATTGGTCATGTGAGAGTTGAGCTTATTGCAAGCATGTCTTGAAGAAGAAGATTGTGTGATCATTCATGTTTACCTTCAAGACATCATTCAAATGAAGAGAATTGGAAAGGTTCAAGGATGATCAAGACTAAGTCAAGAGTGAATCAAGTTGATCAACTCACAAAGCGCAGAAGATGTACCGAGAGGGATCAAGTGATCCCATGGTATGGTAAGAATTGTCAATTGCGCTTTGTGTACTAACCCATGGTCTTCGTGAGAGTTCTTTGTGGGGTTAGGTTGCGGTGTGCAAGTTCAAGTGGAGCATCACGAAGAGATCAAATGCTTGAAGCTTGCCGTCCTTTGTGGTGATAATGGACTTGTGAAGATGTGCGGAAGAGTGGCTCACCCATAGTGGAGTATAGGGGAGCAATCAACTAGTCTTCATCGAGTCAACACAATCAAGAAAGGTGGTCCAACTTGAGGGAGTCAAGATTGTCATCATCTAGCTCAAGTGGACCATGTGCAAGGCAAAGGTTTGCCCTTGATAGGTTTTCTATTTTACCGGTCTCATGATGGTAGTTGGGAGACCGGGTTATAGGATCGATTGCTGTACTATCAAGGGGGGCTCTCGATGAGTAGCTTGATCATATCGTTCGTAGAGAGATCAAACCATTGCATCCTTGCATCATCTTTCTTGGTTCTTGTTTGGTTCTCTTTGTGAGTCTTAGAGCTTATGGTCATCTTGATGACAAGCTCAAGTTCATCGAAAACAGAGTTCACATGCATCTTCTATGATGTTTTTGATGTTGGGGGTTTTTCCGGTTCTTCTCGGTTGGAGGTGTCACTATTTTGATGCTACTCGTCGTCTTGTTTCCAACAAGGTTGAGTTTGCTCAATTCGGAGCTCATATGCAGAAGTTATGGCAGTTCTGGTTTTCTTGAGAGTGGTTTTTGTCTGGTCCCAGCGGTAGTACCGCGTGCCCCAGCGGTAGTACCGCTTGGAGCTCTCAACCGTTGTACCGCTGCTTCCGGGCGGTGGTACCGCCAACTTGCTCAGCAAAGACTTGGGCGGTTGTTCCGGCCAGGCACCGCCCAAGTACCGGTCAGGCCTCTGTTTTGATGCGGTACTCGGGCGGTGGTGGCCCGGTTGGTCCGGTCGTACCGGTACCACCGGTGTTCGGAGCGGTTCTACCGCTCAGGACTTAGCCGCCCGTGCGCTCAAGGCCATGCGGTTGCACCGGCCCGGTACCGCTCGACTACCGCACTCAGGGGTGACTCCCTTCTGTTCCTATGTGGTGGTTGAGCGGTGGCTGGGCGGTTGGTCCGGTTGTTCTTCTCAACCGGTGCTACCGCCTGGTCGCCCGGTTGTACCGCCTGATAAGGTTCTGCACGTATACTGCGAGTCCCGGTTGTACCGGGACCAGGAGCGGTAGTATCGCTCGTGTGCGGGCTGAGCACATAACGGTTGGATTTTCCCCCTCCTATAAAAGGGGGTCTTCTTCCCCTTTGAACCTAACCTTTTGAGCTCGTGTTCTTCCACCATTGTTGACCTTCTTCGAGCTTGCTAACTCTCAATCCCTCCATGGATTCTTGCTAGTTTTTGAGGGAAAAGAGAGAGGAGATCTAGATCCACATTTCCACCAATCACTTTCTCCTCTATGTGAGGGGAACTCCTTGGATCTAGATCTTGGAGTTCTTGGTGTTCTCCTTCTTGTTCTTCCTCTCATTTTCCTCCCTAGCATTAGTTGCTCCGGTGGGATTTGAGAGAGAAGGACTTGGGCACTCCGTGTGCCCTTGCCATTGCATTTGGTGCATCGGTTTGAGTTCTCCACGGTGATACGTGGAAGTGAAGTTTGAGAAGCTTATTACTCTTGGGTGTTGGGCACCCTAGAGCTTGTTCCTCTTGGGTGCCTTGGCGCCCTAGACGGTTGGTGTTGTTCGGAGCTCAATCATTGTGGTGTAAAGCTCCGGGCAAGCGTCGGGGTCTCCAATTAGGTTGTGGAGATCGCCCCGAGCAATTTGACGGGTACCGGTGACCGCCCCCAAGGGTTGCCAAAGTGTACGGGTTCGGTGACCGCCCCCAAGGGTTGCCATTTATACGGGTTCGGTGACCGCCCTCAAGGGTCCCTTAGTGGAATCACGGCATCTTGCATTGTGCAAGGGCGTGAGGAGATTACGGTGGCCCTAGTGGCTTCTTGGGGAGCATTGTGCCTCCACACCGCTCCAAACGGAGATTAGCATCTGCAAGGGTGTGAACTTTGGGATACATCGTCGTCTCTGCGTGCCTTGGTTATCTCTTACCCGAGCCCCTTTACTCATGCACTTTACTTTGTGATAGCCATATTGTTTCTTGTCATATATCTTGCTATCACATAGTTGCTTATCTTGATTAGCATAAGTTGTTGGTGCACATAGGTGAGCCTAGTTGTTTTAGGTTTTGTGCTTGACAAATTAATTGCTAGGTTTATTCTGCATTTGTTCAAGCCTAAATCGTAATTATTTTAAAACGCCTATTCACCCCCCCCTCTAGGCGACATCCACGATCTTTCATTGATCAAAGCATATAGTTTTATACAGACTTGCGGTGAAGCCTGTATTTACAAGAAAGTGAGTGGGAGCACTACAACATTTTTGATAAGTATATGTGAATGACATATTGTTGATTGGAGATAATGTAGAATTATTCTTCAAAGCATAAAGGAATGTTTGAAAGGAGTTTTTCAAAGAAAGACCTCAGTGAAGCTGCTTACATATTGAGCATCAAGATCTATAGAGATAGATCAAGACGCTAGATAAGTTTTTCAATGAGTACATACCTTGACAAGATTTTGAAGTAGTTCAAAATGGAACATTCAAAGAAGGAGTTCTTGCCTGTGTTATAAGGTGTGAAGTTGAGTAAGACTTCAGTGAAGCTGCTTACATATTGAGCATCAAGATCTATAGAGATAGATCAAGACGCTAGATAAGTTTTTCAATGAGTACATACCTTGACAAGATTTTGAAGTAGTTCAAAATGGAACATTCAAAGAAGGAGTTCTTGCCTGTGTTACAAGGTGTGAAGTTGAGTAAGACTCAAAACCCGACCACGGCAGAAGATAGAGAGAGAATGGAAGTCATTCCCTATGCCTCAGCCATAGGTTCTATAAAGTATGCAATGCTATGTACCAGACCTATTGTATACCCTGCCCTGAGTTTGGCAAGGGAGTACAATAGTGATCTAGGAGTAGATCACTGGACATTGGTCAAAATTATCCTTAGTGGAATAAGGATATGTTTCTCGATTATGGAGGTGACAAAAGGTTCGTCGTAAAAGGTTACGTCGATGCAAGTTTTGACATTGATCCAGATAACTCAAAGTCTCAATCTGGATACATATTGAAAGTGGGAGCAATTAGCTAGAGTAGCTTAGTGCAGAGCATTGTTGACATAGAAATTTGCAAAATACTTATGGATCTGAATGTGGCAGACCCGTTGACTAAACTTCTCTCACAAGCAAAACATGATCACACCTTAGTACTCTTTGGGTGATAATCACATAGCAATGTGAACTAAGATTATTGAATCTACTAAACCCTTTGGGTGTTGGTCACATGACGATGTGAACTTTGGGTGTTAATCACATGGTGATGTGAACTATTGATGTTAAATCACATGGCGATGTGAACTAGATTATTGACTTAGTGCAAGTGGGAGACTGAAGGAAATATGCCCTAGAGGCAATAATAAAGTTATTATTTATTTCCTTATTTCATGATAAATGTTTATTATTCATGCTAGAATTGTATTAACCGGAAACATAATACATGTGTGAATACATAGACAAACAGAGTGCCACTAGTATGCCTCTACTTGACTAGCTCGTTGAATCAAAGATGGTTAAGTTTCCTAGCCATAGACTTGAGTTGTCATTTGATTAATGGGGTCACATCATTAGACAATGATGTGATTGACTTGACCCATTCCATTAGCATAGCACTTCATCATTTAGTTTGTTGCTATTGCTTTCTTCATAACTTATACATGTTCCTATGACTATGGGATTATGCAACTCCCGTTTATCGGAGGAACACTTTGTGTGCTACCAAACGTCACAACGTAATTGGGTGATTATAAAGGTGCTCTACAGGTGTCTCCGAAGGTACTTGTTGGGTTGGCGTATTTCGAGATTAGGATTTGTCACTCCGATTGTCGGAGAGGTATCTCTGGGCCCACTCGGTAATGCACATCACTTAAGCCTTGCAAGCATTGCAACTAATGAGTTAGTTGCGGAATGATGTATTACAGAACGAGTAAATAGACTTGCCGGTAACGAGATTGAACTAGGTATTGGAATACCGACAATCGAATCTCGGGCAAGTAACATACCGATGACAAAGGGAACAACGTATGTTGTTATGCGGTTTGACCGATAAAGATCTTCGTAGAATATGTAGGAACCAATATGAGCATCCAGGTTCCGCTATTGGTTATTGACCGGAGACGTGTCTCGGTCATGTCTACATAGTTCTCGAACCCGTAGGGTCCGCACGCTTAAAGTTCGGTGACGATGTAATTAGGGTTTTTGTGTTTGATGTACCGAAGGTTGTTCGGAGTCCCGAATGTGATCACGGACATGACGAGGAGTATCGAAATGGTCGAGACATAAAGATTGATATATTGGAAGCCTATATTTGGATATCGGAATCGTTCCGGGTGAAATCGGGATTTTACCGGAGTACCGGGGGGTTACTGGAACCCCCCGGGGGTTAATGGGCCTACATGGGCCCTAAGGGAGAAGAGGAGGGACGGCCAGGGCAGGCCGCGTGCCCCCTCCCCCCTAGTCCGAATAGGACGAGGAAGGGGGAGGGGGCGGCGCCCCCCTTTCCTCTTTCCCCCTTCCCCTTTCCTTCTCCAACCGGTGGGAGTAGGACTCCTCCAGGCGCACCCCTAGGGGCCGGCCGCACCTCCCCCTCCCTCCTTTATATATGGGGGCAGGGGGACACCCCATGACACACAAGTTGATCTTCGTGATCGTTCCTTAGCCGTGTGCGGTGCCCCCTTCCACCATATTCCACCTCGGTCATATCGTAGCGGTGCTTAGGCGAAGCCCTATGTCGGTAGAACATCATCACCGTCATCACGCCGTCGTGCTGACAAAACTCTCCCTCAACACTCGGCTGGATCGGAGCTCGAGGGACGTCACCGAGTTGAACGTGTGCAGAACTCGGAGATGCCGTACGTTCGGTACTTGGATCGGTCGGATCGGGAAGACGTACGACTACTTCCTGTACGTTGTGTCAACGCTTCCGTTGCCGGTCTACGAGGGTACGTAGACAACACTCTCCTCTCTCGTTGCTATGCATCACCATGATCTTGCGTGTGCGTAGGAATATTTTGAAATTACTACGTTCCCCAACAGAGATTGTCGAAGAAGTTGCGACTAACAGTGCACATGGAGTCGTGCCATCAGATGACATAATTAACCAACCCGATATCGATGAAGAACAACTTGTATGTAAACTTTCAGGCTCCTCGACAAGGATCACTAAGACAGGTTTGGATAGAGCCGAAGTTGTTTTTTCAAGATGACGTTGCCATCACCGTCAAAGTGATGTTCGTGTGAGAACATACTACAGAAAAGAAGAGATATGATAATCCCCTCTCCTCCACCTCCCGACAATGAAGCGACAACTGAAGGTGTAGGGGAGAGGAGAATTATCTTGGTCAACAAGTTAACACGGCGAAAAAGATAACAAGAGCAAGTCAAAGAGGCAAGAATAATAAAAGAAGCATAAGTAAAATTTCAAGGCCCAAGCATGGATGCACAGCAAGCTGGGGGGCTGATAGCATTGCGTACAACTGACTCGGTCCCACATACTAACGCTTATGTGTGAGGGTTTCCTTGGAGAAGAGCAGCAGTCGCCGTCGACGGAGATACTTTTGGTCCCCGCCCCTCATGTTTCCATCTGAGCGCTGAGAGGGGGCCCTCAGATCTTCATCAGTTTTGTATTCTTCATTAGTGCCTAGCGGTGATCGCAGTTTTAATGGATAAAGTTACTTCTGGTGATGTCATGGTGCTAGAGAGGTTTGTGTCATAGCATATCTGATTATTCAAATCTGATGAGTATATTATATCGTGTCAACCTGTTTTTGTTGGCTTGATTCTTTGTGGAGTGATATATTTCCTCGACACCTTGGTGAATATCTTTTGATTCGATGAGCTGCTCTTGTAGGGGATCATCCCTGGCCCAAGTACTTTTCATCGTTCAAGGCTTCACGTATTTTTGGATGGGCAAATCAAGGGGCTATTAGAAACCTTTATTGGTTATCAAGTTCGTGCAGGTGAAAGAATGGCAGTAACATTGCTCTGCTCTAATTGTAGCCTCTTTACTGAAGTTGGAGTATTTCGTCTTCCAGATATTTATACCACGGAAGATGCTTCCAATATATATCATTATAATTCTTAGTCTTAGCGTTTTTGCTTGGATCTTTGATCCAAAACCGTGTACCTGCAATAGTTATGAGGACGAATAAATTTACATGTGATCTCAAAAAAATATGAAGGTATGAGAGGGATTGGCACAATGTGCTATAGTCCTGCCCTCTCTCCCAGCTAGCCCTCCCTGGTCCCAAAGACTCGTGGGACAAAGATTGCCTCTTTTATGCTCAAACCTCTTTATTTCAAGGGTAGCCTTAATCATATGTTAAGGACCCCAAGTTTATATAAAGCACCTCATGGACATGTAATCATCCACTCTCACTTGAACACGAATTAAGAGAGGGGGCGCTAGAGCTCCAAGTCCCATTCGGGAAGCTATTGGGTTGGATCCATGAGTCTCCAAAATGTACTTTTTGTATGATCTTTTTCTGATGAAATGATGATGTAATGGTTTGAATTAGAGGTTGTTGCCAGATCTATTCATCTTTTATAACAATATGATGCATTGATTTGGCAGTATGAAGCTAAGAGTGTATCCATCTAGTTCTTTGTATGCTACTGTAAGTTTTAGGGGGGTTCAGCCAATTTACCTGCATTTTTGTTTGACAATTGAAAGTTCAACAAAAAATTCAAGGTTTTTTGTGGCTACTTTCTCAGTAAAAAATATATGACATGTGATAATCGTATGAAGATGGGTATGCCCAAACCTTTACAGTGTGTTTATTGCACTGAAATTGAGTTAATTGCTAGGTTGACTTGGAAAGAAGTTAAGTGAACTTTTAATGTTGGCACAGTAGATTTTTGAATCTCTTGTTAAGCATTGGCTCTGAAATAAGAAACAATTCGTTTAATTATAGTTTCCTCTGCAATCCTGTGGGAACTATAAACCGACATAAACACAAGGAGAATTGAATAAAAACAACGGAAACCAAAAATAATCAAATAAAACCAAAAATGGAAAATGATGGAAAACTAATGAAAATAGTGAAACCTAGAAAAAAAGAAAAAACAAAGAAGAAAAGAAAAGAAAAACAGTGAAATCCAGGAAATAACAAAGGAACCGAAGAATCATAAAAAAAGAAATTAAGAAGTAAAACCAACAAAGAAAAAGAGAAAATCGTGAAAAAACAAAAAAAAATTGAGAAAACCAAAGAAATGCATGAAAGAACCAAGGTAAATCAAAAGAAAAAAACAGAAGACAACCGGACCAAACCAAGAAACAGCAAGAGCATGCGGACGAGAAGCCAACGGAGAAAGAAACATCGAAACGGGCTGGTCCAGGAACAACGGGAGAGTAAAACCCTTCAAACGAGTTGTCCAGACGAGCTTCCTCAAAAAAACGAGATAACTCTCGCGAAAGGGCGCAACTTCCTCTCTCGTATCCCTCTTCTGGGCCGCGACCCCCGACCCCCGACCCCCGCGCCGCCCCTCCAGGGCGTCTCGGGGGCAAAACCCTAGATCGCGGTAGAGTCCTCCCCCTCCCGTCTCCCACCCCCTCGCCGCCGCCTGAGGTCGCCGCCGGGCAAGCCCGGGGCGCCGCCGAGGAAGGTGGCGGCGGGGCATCTGCTGCTCTGCTTTTCGCTGGGAGCCACGGGATCTGGGGCGGCGGCCTCGGTCGGAGTGGCGCCACCGACTCTGCGGCGAGCGGTGGCGCGGGCGTGGTGGCGGTGTCCCTGGTCGTAAGGACGGCGGGGATCCATTGGGCGTGGACCTAGCGCGGTCCTGGCGGCCGGCGGCACCAGATCTGGCGTTCCCTGCTTCCCCGACGCGGTGCGACCCCTCCCCTCCGGGCCTGGCTCGGCGTTCTTCTTCGATCTTCGGCCTCCACTGCGGGTGGGGTGGTGGTGTGGAGACAAACCAAGAGAAATCCATGGCCGGCCATGGCTGGCAGCGACGGCAGCGGCGCCCGAGGGCACCGTTCTTCCTCCTTGGAGGCGTTTGTCAGGTCTGACTCCCTCCACCCGCCCTCCTCTAGCCTCCCGGGTGAAAGCCCTAACCTCGGTGGGCGGCGGCGGCGCTCTCGGCGTCGTACTCCTTCTTGAAGGCGCCGCCTTTGGGAGCTGTTTGGTTGGTGTGCGCTGTTGGGGTGCTTTCGGCGACGTCAGTGGTGTGTCTTCTTCGTCCAAGCTTGGTGCTATCCCTCCTCTGCAGCCGGGCCATGGGCAATTCTGCTTGTGGGAAGCTTTGGCGGCTCGTCGGGAGTGCGGGGATCCTCTTTATGTGGCCATCCTCCGGCGACAACCATTCTAGTTCTAGGTGGAGCATTCTATCTTCCGACGGTGCAGCGCCTTTCGAGCCAGGCGAGGAGGTTGTGGCCTTCTTCGGAGATGGAATAGGATGGTTGTGCCGCGCCGGGGTCCATAGCTGTTTGGTGACCACACTCTCTGTGATGCCGGTCATCCCCTTCTCCTCGGTGCCAGCTTGGTCTAGCTCCCTGGTGCTTCGTTCTCGGAGGAGGGCCTCGATATCTGCAGTTGTGTGCTTATCTGTTTTATCTTCTAGCTTTTAGCTTTGAGGCTAGTTAGCTGCTTTCCAGCGTCTATGTATCTTACCGTGTTGTTTTTTCTTTCTTTGGTTCTTGTGATCTGTAATCCTGGCCGGTTGATGGCTTTGTTAATTCAAAGCCGGGCTAGGCTCGAGCCCCATCTCGGGCTCGGTTGATGCCTTTTCTCTAAAAAGAAGAACACGTGAGACAGGGTTTCTCATATTTGCTTATGATAAGTCGCCGCCACCCACTGGCCTCTTCTTGATCCTCCGTTCGTCACCGAAAAATAGAGCAGGCTACTCACCGCCGTCGTTGTCGTCGTCCTGGAAACGATCCAATTTGCGTGATGCCGATGACGCAGGGCAAGAAGAGGAGAAGGGTGAATAAGCATGGCGTGGCGGCGAGAACTCGAGCTCGGCCTACTCTCGTTCGTTCAGGGAAGGAGGAGAAGGCCTCTTCCGAGCCTAGCGAGACTGCCTCGGCTAAGCAGCCGATATACCTTGTGGTGGAGCACGGACTCGACGAGCCCACCCACTCCATCATCGAGGTCGCCGCGGGCGGCGCAACACGCCAACTGATCAGATCTAGCAAACACGGCATGTTGTTCGCGGCGGTGGGGACGGCGTACGGGCCCCGGATCGCGTGCCTCGGCCTGGACCGAACCACCCTCTACGATCCTAAGGCCTCCGCCAAGTACAGCGGCCCCCGCCTCGTCTACTCCAAGATGCATCCCGTCCTGATCGCGCATGGCTGCAAGCTCCACGCGCTCTCCCGCCGCCCCTCCGTCGTGCCGGGGCGGGACTTCATGCCCTGGTTCCACGTCCTCGACCTCAACGACGTCGGGGATGATCTAGGGTGGCGCCAGCTGCCGCCGCCGCCCATCTTCCCGTGCCTCATCAACCCGCTGGAGTACCGCGACCGGATCGAGGTCCGCGTCTCTGCCTATGCGGTTGTCGGCTCCCACATCCTGCTCTCTGTGGAACAAGACAAGGGTACAGGCACCCCCCCTTGTGTGCGTTGACCATCCACACCAACAACGATGCTACTGAGCTCGAGGCACCATGGGGTACTGGCACACAAGGGGGAGCTCTGTAGGCACGACCCTGGAGCATTGAACAGCATTCTCGCTAGCCCCACAAATGGTGGTGCTAGATTCGGAACAGAAAGATGGATTGCCCAAATGCCCTGCTACCATTCGGGGCGGAGCAATTCGGCGATGACCTCGTTTGTGTAGCAGGGTAGAGTCATGGATATGTAGATCATGTCATTCACTGTCTTGGTTGGTGCCACGCTCTCAGGGTTTTGGTTACCGAATGCCCCCCTACGCGCGATAAACCCCCATACCGAGCAAAAATACCCATTTTTTGAGTTTAAACGTTGAATCTATAGCAAACTATGGTAGCGTCTCAGTTCGTTCTGGCGTGTTGACAACAACCTATTTTTCTCTTCAAGAGGGTAGCTGATTACAAAATGTGAAAAGTAAACGACTCAAGAGTCGAATTAGCAACCTCACAGCATGCGAGTAGATGATGTTCCGCTAGGCTAGTAGCTCTTTTATGTGTTGTCTATAACTATTTTCATATATTTTGAACGAAATATGTATATGGCAACCGTAATCGTTTTTGCAAAACTGCCACACCACTCGGTGTCCCTTCGATCAGCATCACACACATAAGTCTTCCTCCCGTATTCCTCACCCGCGTCAAGTCCCCAGCCGACGGTGTCTTTCTCTGATTCATCCTCCTTGCCGCCAAGTCCGAGCCCGCCTCGCCGCATCCTCCTTCGGCGACCCGCCGCCGGCAAGCCAAACCGTAGTGCCGCCCCTTGTTCCCTCCTTTTCCCTTCATCTTCCTTCCTTCCTCCCTATTTGTCATCTCTTTCTATTTGCTCATGGGAGCTCCCATGGCGCCGCCCATGGATCCGAGCAAGCTGCCGCCGGAAACACAACACATCCACTGGACCCCCTCCGCCCCAACGGCCGCTACCTCTGGCGCCTCCCTGGCGTCCGCCGTTGCCTAGTCGCCATCTTCGAGACCCGCGATTGCAACACCTCCTCCAGGGCCGGACCAGGGGCGAGGCTCCAAGAAATTATGTAGTTGGGAGGTGTAAACAAGCTCAATTGACCAAAAATGGAGTTTTGAAGGTTGATGGATCCAAGCAGAGTGAGGAGCCTGCTGCGTACGAGACCCGGCGGCACCGCATCGCAGGAGTGTGTTGTGTGTCCCTTGCGTGTTCAATTCAGTTGTCCCTTGCCCAGTCAGTTCAGTTGTGTTGCTTGGTTGTTTCGTAAGAAAATCTGAAGGGAAATGTATTGTTAAGAGATGCCAATACTGTTGTTGCTTCTTTGCAACTTTTTTGTTCATTTCTTACAAGAAACCGTAGCCTATTCATATCTAGTGCTGCTACAAACTTATAGAGTGTACAATTAGACTAGCCTGGTATATTCAGTACTTTAATTTATTGTTCAGTTGTACCACTTGTTGGTACAAAAAAACTATGTTAGTTCTACACATTTCCAGTGTTATGTGCTAGAATTTCAGTGTTAAGTACTACAACAATGTTCAATTTGGAGAGGTTCCGGTGCTTTCTTGCTGCTGTTATGTGTTAGTCCAGTGTCATAAATTGTTTATTGTGTTCTTGTTAAGCCTGTAAGTGAGTCCCTAAAATGCAGTTTGGATAAGTTCTAGTGCTTTGTTGTTGTTGTTATGTTGTACACAATCTGCACTTTAAAGAGGGTCCAATGCTTTGGATGGTGCCATTTCTTGCTATTAAGCATGCAAGTGTGTTGTGAAAAACTGCAATTTGAGATATTCTAGTGCTTTGCTGTTGTTTGTTATTCCTGTACTAGCACTTGTAAAAGTCAGAAATCAGTAGATGTTCAAGTCCCATGTTGCGGTTGTTTTCTTGCTTTTGCTAAGTCCGTAGGTGTGCGCTATTTTGTTTTCGAACAATTTCGTGCATTGGATCTATATTGGATGGCAGATAAAAGAGGGCATGTTACAACACGACTTGCTAGAGGCAAGTCACCGGATCTCGGTCCAGATAGAACAAATAATATTAGGTATTGTTGCGTCTGTGTTGTGTGGTGGGGGAACTTAGTTATTCCTTGGCTAGATACATGCTAGCTCTTGAGCACTGCGTTGGTTTTCCCCGAAGAAGAAGGGATGATGTGGCAAAGTAGCGTAAGTATTTCTCTTAGTTTTTGAGAACCAAGGTATCAATCCAGTAGGAGGCTATGCGCGAGTCCCTCGTACCTGCACAAAGCAAATAACTCCTCGCAAGCAACGCGATAAGGGGTTGTCAATCCCTTCACGGTCACTTACGAGAGTGAGATCTGATAGATATGATAAGATAATATTTTTGGTATTTTTATGATAAAGATGCAAAGTAAAATAAAAGCAAAGTAAAAAGCAAAGGAAACAACTAAGTATTGGAAGATTAATATGATGAAGATATACCTGGGGGCCATAGGTTTCACTAGTGGCTTCTCTCAAGAGCATAAGTATTCTATGGTGGGTGAATGAATTACTGTTGAGCAATTGACAGAATTGAGCATAGTTATGAGAATATCTAGGTATGATCATGTATATAGGCATCACGTCCAAGACGAGTAGACCGACTCCTGCCTGCATCTACTACTATTACTCCACTCATCGACCGCTATCCATCATGCATCTAGAGTATTAAGTTCATGAAAACAGAGTAACGCCTTAAGCAAGATGACATGATGTAGAGGGATAAATTCGTGCAATATGATAAAACCCCATCTTGTTATCCTCAATGGCAACAATACAATACGTGCCTTGCTGCCCCTACTGTCACTGGGAAAGGGCACCGCAAGATTGAACCCAAAGCTAAGCACTTCTCCCATTACAAGAAAGATCAATTTAGTAGGCCAAACCAAACTGATAATTCGAAGAGACTTGCAAATATAACCAATCATACATAAAAGAATTCAGAGAAGATTCAATTATTTTTCATAGATAGACTTGATCATAAACCCACAATTCATCGGTCTCAACAAACACACCGCAAAAAGAAGATTACATCAAATAGATCTCCACAAGAGAGGGGGAGAACATTGTATTGAGATCCAAAAAGAGAGAAGAAGCCATCTAGCTAATAACTATGGACCCGTAGGTCTCAGGTGAACTACTCACACTTCATCGGAGGGGCTATGGTGTTGATGTAGAAGCCCTTCGTGATGGATACCCCCTCCGGCGGAGCTCCGGAACAGGACCCAAGATGGGATCTCGTGGATACAGAAAGTTGCGGCGGTGGAATTAGGGTTTTGGCTCTGTATTTGATCGTTTGGGGGTACGTAAGTATATATAGGAGGAAGGAGTACGTCGGTGGAGCAACAGGGGGCCCACGAGGGTGGAGGGCGCGCCTGGGGGGGGGGGGGGTTGGCGCGCCCCCTACCTCGTGGCCTCCTCCTTTGTTTCTTGATGTAGGGTCCAAGTCTCCTAGATCATGTTCGGTGAGAAAATCACGTTCCCGAAGGTTTCATTCCGTTTGGACTCCGTTTGATATTCCTTTTCTTAGAAACCCTAAAATAGGCAAAAACAGCAATTCTGGGTTGGGCCTCGGTTAATAGGTTGGTCCCAAAAATAATATAAAAGTGGATAATAAAGCCCAATAATGTCCAAAACAGTAGATAATATAGCATGGAGCAATCAAAAATTATAGATACGTTGGAGACGTATCAATACACCACAGTATTGGTGCCAGTTTGAAGTTGAGATCAATTTTCATCGCATATATGAAAATTGATGTTATTTTCTAGATAATATAGCATGGAGCAATCAAAAATTATAAATACGTTGGAGACGTATCAATACACCACAGTATTGGTGCCAGTTTGAAGTTGAGATCAATTTTCATCGCATGGATGAAAATTGATGTTATTTTCTAGTGTGAAGAAAAAAATCAATCACACCGTAATTTTTGTTTCCTTTTTTGAAAGATTGACTACTCTTTTTTAATTTTTGAGGTCGACACCATAATATCGGCAAGAAAAATTCAAAAAACAATTAGGTGATTAAAGGGTGTTCACTTTTCACATGGTAATTTATGCATTGCAGATTTGATAACTTACGTAAAAACACCATGATAACATTTCACTAGTGCAGAACCGGGCTTTGGTGCCGGTTCGTAAGGGCCTTTAGTGCCGGTTCCACAACCGACACTAAAGAGTGGGGACTAAAGGTCCCCCCCTTTAGTACCGGTTCATCACGAACCGGCATTAAAGTGCCACCACATGGCACGAGCCAGGCCCGGGTGCATGTAGGACATTAGTACCGGTTGGTAACACCAACCGTGTTACCAACCGGCACTAAATGTTTTGGTTTTATTTTTTCATTAATTTTGTGTTTTGCATTTAATTCTTTTTTGTTTGCTGGTATTTTACGATATTACGTATTGTACACGTTATGCATATATATAAATAGATTTTCTCGTAGAACCGATCATACATACATATATATATATATCATTGAATGTCTCACAACCACCATTAATTATTCACACATACACATGTATATATATACAATTTCTCCTACATGTTGCCTTGGTGCCTTCAGAGCACGATGACAAGTGGTTCATGGGGGCGGTAGCGGGTAATAGTATTCTCCTTTGGGATCTATGACCTGGTCGAGCAAAAATCCCGCTATTTCCTCTTGAAGTGCTAGTATGCGCTCCGTTGTTAGGAGCTTCTCCCGCACCTCTTTGAACTGTTAAGAAGGAGATTAATATGCATGTGTATTAGTTGTGTGACTAGATAGCGATAATGATGTAAATATTGTGAATAGTGTTCTGGCAAACGTACCCATTCCTGTCTTTGAGATTTGCTCCTTTCGGACGCCATCATGCGAATGTTCTCGCAAACGTAGTATGCACACAGATTATTCCCCGGAGCCTGCCTTAGAGCCTTTACAAGAATGGAATTTAATCAGATAATAATTAATCAAGCATGATAATTAATTAATGGTATTGAAACAAGAATTAAAGAGATGGTAAGCTCGCTAGTAATACTTAATTACTTACCTTGGGTCGAAACCAAAACAACTTTTGTGGCCATTTGCCTGGAGTCATCTTGATGAACTTTGCCCAAGCCCTGCCCGCCAGGAAAGAAAATGAATAAAGGGGTTATTAAATAGTTGATATCAGGAAATGACGAACTAATTAAATAGGCCGAGATATAGTTAATAATGATTGAAATTACCTGCCGACTATCCCCTTCACGATGGCGAAGTCACTTTCTGCCTTAAGTAGTGAGTCCATTACTTCAACTGTTCCTTTATCAACTTGAATGATTAACAAGATCCAGTGGAAACTGCATGCGCACACGTTTGCATGTCTTAATTAAGTGGGCATGTGCACAACACTAATCAACTAGCCTAAACCTTATACACTTAATTATTAACATCTAGCTAGGTAGTAAGCAAAAACGGAATTTGTAGTACAAGACAGTGTGACTCACATGAAGTTGTAAGGAAGCAGTATATCTTCATTGCTATTGAGGCACTCGAAGAACTCTAGCATGCTTTCCTCTAAACTTGCTCGATAACTTGGAATATTCCATGTGTACTCATTAACGATATTAGGGTCAATGAACCCAATGCCATAGCATCCAGATTTTTTCATTTTATACATCTTCATCATGCATAATACCACAGAAAAGAATACAGTGAGGATAATTATAGGTAATGATTGATCAAAATGATCACTACAGCTAGCTTGAGACTTAAATTACAGAAAGAAATCACTTAGAGACAATAGCAACTGACGAGACATTTGTCGAGTGCGTCTTGATTGTATAACTGAAATAGTTCTGAATACTCAACGGACAGAGCTTTCTCATGGTAGTAATGCTCCTCCTTGACATTCACCATGAGGGACTCTCGATTGGAAATCTTGGTAATGTTCATGTATCACTAATGCAATTCATACATTCTCGTTGGGAGGTTCTTGACCTCCTCGGGCTTGACCAAAGGTTGGCCGCGAACATATTATCGTTTTATTTCCTCCTCTCTAAGCGGAGACATGGGATCGATGTCGAGGAGTTGTCCAACACTGATACCGAGCATTTTAGCATTCCTTATATGCTCCTCGGTTATTACCAGATTGTTCAGCTGGGGAACGGTTTGCCCACAATAATATATAGTGCGCGTACTCTCATGTGTTGTTGGCACAACAAGCGCAGGGGGGGTCGATTGCACTGCCTGTTCTCCCGGCTGGGGAACGGTTTTCCCGTATTTTTTGGCAGTTGCTTGTTGGCTCGAGCTCGAGCTCGCTTCCCTCTGTAGTCGTGCTCGATGTGCCTTCCTGAGTTGGCGCTCATAGTCAGAGTCAACAGGCTTGGGAGCTGGTGGTCTAGACATACGAATGAAGTGGTCAATCTTTTCCTCGGGCACTTTCTCCCTTGGCGGCGGTGCCGGTTTCGGTCCAAAATGGGCGTCCACTTGGGACTTCACTATGGATTTGTTTTGCTCCTCGGTCATGTCGTAAGGCCTCTGAGGAAGAGGAGCGAGGCTGCTTGGACCATATTTATATCTCTTGCCTCCGCGTGTACCTCCTGTACTACCTCGACTCGTACCGCTATGCACCATAGCTGCGGCGTGTCTCTTTTGCGATTGTTGAGGTGGCGGAGACGGCTGACGTGGCTGAGTTGGAGCAGGAGTCTACTCACGCATTGGTGGACTTGGAGGAGCGGGAGCCTGCTGACATGGTGGCGAACTTCGAGGAGTCGGCTCACGCGTTCGTGGACTTGGAGGAGCGGGAGTCCCCTGACTCGGTGGCGGACTTTGAGGAGGAGTCGGCAGACGCGGTGTCGGTGGATTTCGAAAGACGATGCAATCCTTTCTTCATAGGATGATATGATGTATGGCCTCTCCCAGTGTGTGCTTGTCGTCACCTCCAGTAATGTCAAGTTGTAGCCCCGAATATGGGTCCACCACCTCATCAACCAAGACACGAGCATTGCCCGCTGGAATCGGGGTGCAATGGAAGGTTGCTTCGGGGGTAATTGTAAAAGCAACGGCGTCTGCCACCTTCATGGATATGTTCTTCATTTTGAAGTGTAGCTCACAGTTAGTGTTCTCTATGATGTCATCCACACGGTATGTATCCAGCAGTGAGTCGCCAGGGGCGGAACCAACGCTGCTTCTCGGCATGGATGGGATGGTGCTATCCAATGTTGGACGATCCTCCGCTTGCTGCTGCCGCTGCTGAGACCCCCTTTCCTAGCTAAGTGAGTCGATCTGCTACTGCTGCTGCTTGAATTTGAGTGCCAAGTCCGCGTGCCTTGCTTCTAGGCCTTGAAGGAGTTCTGCGTCCTGCTTCCTCTGCTCCTCATCCAGCTTCCTCTTCTTCCCCTCCTCCCTCTTCTTTCTTGCACGGGTCCTGTAGTCGTCGTTCCATTATGAAAATCCCTCATACCAGGGAATAACGCCCTTGCCTCGTGTTGTTCCCGGGTGTTCAGGATTTCCCAAGGCGCGCGTAAGCTCATCGTTCTCTTTGTTGGGCGTGAACACGCCCTTTCGAGCATCTTCTATTGCGTCAAGTAACTTTTGTTCGGCTCCTTTTAGACTTGCCTTCTTCGAAACCTCGCCTGTCTTCGGGTCCAACTCCCCCCCATGCACATAGAACCAAGTTCTGCACTTGGGCGGCCAGCTCCTAGTAACCGGAGTGACCCCTGCATCCTCCATATTTTGCTCAGACTTATCCCACTTAGGCATTTCTACCGCTTAGCCACCTGGCCCCAACCTATGGAACTGCGTCTTTTCTGCGGCATTGGCCTTGTTTTTTCTCGACCGTTCCTTAGATAATTCTGATTCCTTGAATTCCACGAAAGCGGGCCAGTGTTCTCTTTGCTTCTCCAGTGTTCCCGTGAATTCAGGAGTCTTCCTGTCTGCAGCGAGGTAGTTGGCCCATACAGTTTTCTTGTGGGTGTTGAATGCAATTGCCATCTTCTTAAGAGCAGCGTCCTTGACTTTCTGCACATCTGCATCAGTGAAATAATTTGGTAGGGTGAAATGTTCCATCAGAGATTCCCAAAGATTGTCTTTTGCTCTGTCGTCGACCCAAGTAACATCTGGACGTTTAGTTTTTGGCTCTTTCCATTCTTGAATGGAGATCGGGAGTTGGTCCTTCACAAGAACTCCGCACTGACGAACGAACTTGTTCTTAATGTTCTTAGGCGTGAGGGGTTCGCCACCCACTTTGATGGAATCGATGTTGTACTTTACACCCTCCTTCAACTTTTTGCCTGTGCCTTGCTTTCTCCTGCTGTTTGTAGAAGCAGATTTGCTCGACCCGGAGGGCTGAAAGAAGAAAGACCGATTCGTTAATATATCTTCAAATAAAAAATATGTGATGATCACTAGATGCCTGCTTATAAATATACCTCGCTGGTAGTCTTTGTTATTTCAAGATCAACATTGTCTGTGTCATCATAATCATAATCATAGTTCATGACTTCATCAACTCGGTCATCCTGATCGAATATCTTATCATCACCCTCCCCGGTATTGTTCAGATATTGGGAGCCGTCATCTGCTTCATTCAGATCATCTGGCCTGGTAGGGCTGCGTATGATCTCGAACATGGCCTCTTCTCCCTCTCTACCGGTATTGTCCGCCATATCTTTTATTTAACACTAATCGAGAAGAAATATAAAACAATTTAGTATTCAAATTACAATGCATGGATGCAATCAATAAGGAAAAACCGAATCATATAGTACATAATATGCATCGTCTCGAATAATATATAATCTCGAATACATCGTCTCGAATAATATATAATCTTGAATACATCATTGGCTAGGTAGCTAATAAAGATCGAATACTACAGAAGAATCTAGGCCACTAGCGGTTCCTGGGGCGCGGGCGGTGGACACCCAAAGACAATGAACCATCACAGGATCATATCTTCGGCCGTCTGCCCAAAGAACCTACCAGGTATTGGAGAACCTGACATCCATAGCAGCCATGTAGCGATGGACGTGCTCGTCCTCCTCCCTGACACGACGACACACCACTTTCGGCGGGGCCAGCTCCCTCTGCACCGAATGTGGCCCCACGGGTACGCCACCAAAGGAGATCAGGGTCGACGACGGGACCCGAGGCCGGGTTCCTCACCAAGGGGCGCGCCCCTCCAAGTAGCACCTACCAGTGCCAGCCCGGCGGAGCCCAGTCCCGGACATGGGTCAGCCGTACGTCATGGCGAACGGGTCGACGACGAGGATGCGGGCCGGGCATCGTCGAGAACAAATACTATATGCCCGCAAAAAGTAACATTCTTTAAATGATTGGATTGTGATAACTAAAATTCTATATGCAAATTTTAACAATTTGACATTAATCTACTTCATCTAGCGAAAACTAACTCTAAAATTTCTAACATCTCTATATATATAACTAACATTTCTATAACTAAAAAACAGAAAAATTGCTAACATTTCTATAACTAAAAAACAGAAAAATTTATAAAATTTCTATATAACTAACATTTCTAATATTTCTATAACTAAAAAACAGAAAAATTGCTAACATTTCTATAATAATGTGTGTGTGTGTGGACATGGCGGCGAGGGCAGGAGCTCACCAGCGAGGCACGGTGACGGGGGGCGGTGACGGGGACGGAGACGGGCGGTGACGACGGGGATGGGGACGGGGCGGCGGCGACGGGGACGGGGACGGGCCGGGCGGGGACGATGGGAGGACGGGGCGGGGCGCGGCGACGGGGACGGGGACGGCGACGAGGACGGTGACAGACGGTGACGGGGGCGGTGATGAGGGGCGGCGGCGACGGGGCAGAGGAGAAAGAAGCAGAGGGAGAGATGAGAAACTGATTTTTTGAAGTGTTTTCTTATATAAAACAACCTTTAGTACCGGTTGAAGCCACCAACCGGTACTAAAGGTCTGTTTTGGCCAAGCCAAGCGGCGGGAAGCGCACACCCTTTAGTACCGGGTGGTGGCTCCAACCGGTATTAAAGACCCCCCCCTTTAGTACCGGTTTGATCCACCACCCGGTACTAAAGGGGGTGCGCTGGCGCAGGTGCTATGCGTCATGTTTAGTCCCACCTCGCTAGCCGAGGGGTGTCCGCACTGGTTTATGAGCCCCAGTGCGGTAGCTCTCTCGAGCTCTTCTCCAAAGCAGGCCTACTGGGACTAAATGTTCTGTGCTGCCCTGTGAGCCTACTGGGCCTTTGCGGGCCTGCATCCTAGCCCAACAACAGGTTGGGTTTCTAGTCGTATGCAGGCCGCTGTGGCGCAGTAGGCCGGCTTTTTTATTTTCTTATTTGTTTTGCTTTATTTATTTTGTTTTATTTATTTTGAGTTGTTTTTTGCTGTATTTAGAGTTTCTTTGTGAATATTTTTGCTTTAGGTACAAAAAATTACAAACTTTCTGTTAGTGCCGGTAGTTTTCAAATTTGAATAGTTTAAATTTTGAATTATTTGAATTTTGTGTGAATCACTAGTTTGTGAATAACTTAACTTTGAAAATAGATTTTTCAGTGATTCTTTTTTCTTATGTTTAATATAAGTGTGTTTTATCATTATATTCAATTTGGTAATGCTTAGGTTATTTAAAAAATGACATGCCTTTGTAACGGATGAGTTTTCGTCCGAAACCCTGATACCTCGAAAGAGATTGTCCATTTTGTACACGAAGTGCATCCAGTTTTGCGGTAACCCTCTCGACTTTTTTGCACATGCTATGTGGGTGAAATTATGATACCATGCCAACTTTCAACCTTTTCTGAGTTTATTTGAATGCTTTTCAATTTCAGGGTCATTTAGCTGAAAAAATCAGTAAATGCATGAAAGAATTTGTCTGCACATAAAATTTCTTTGCTTTTCAAATGCCAAAATACATAACTACCCTAACTATTATAGAGATTCCCTCCTGGGTGTGAAACACAGAAGAAAGTGATGATAGTGAAGCCGATCACATCCCAGATCTTTGGGTGTGAAACTTTTTCTTCACGTGTGTCCCTTTGCGCCGTAGCCATGGAAAATCTTCATCATTTAACTGGATGCTTGGGTCAATATTCACTATGAATGGAGCAATTTCATCAAACTTTTCATAATCTTCTTACATGTCTGTCTTGTCATCCACTCCCACGATGTTTCTTTTCCCAAAAAGAACTATGTGGCGCTTTGGCTCATCGTGTGATGCATTCGCTTCCTTATCTTTTCTTTTTCTCGGCTTGGTAGACATATCCTTCACATAGAAAACCTGTGCCACATCATTAGCTAGGACGAATGATTTGTCTGCATACGCAAGATTGTTGAGATCCACTGTTGTCATTCCATACATGGGTCTTCCGTTACCCCGCCTCGTGTCATATTGACCCATTTGCACCGAAACAAAGGGACCTTCAAACCACGTCCATAGTCAAGTTCCCATATCTCCTCTATGTAACCATAATATGTTTCCTTTCCCGTCTTGGTTGTTGCATCAAAGCGGACACCACTGTTTTGGTTGGTGCTCTTCTTATCTTGGGCGATCGTGTAAAATGTATTACCATTTATCTCGTACCCTTTGAAAGTCATTATATTCGAAGATGGTAACTGGGACAGCGAGTACAGGTCATCTTCAATAGAGGCGTCATGCATGGTACGTGTCTGCAACCAGCCGGCGAAACTCCTGGTTTGTTCACGTGTAATCCAGTCATCAGACCGCTCCGGGTGTTTGGAGCGTAGAAAATTCTTGTGTTCGTCCATATACGGAGCCACCAAGGCGGAATTCTGTAGAACTGTGTAGTGTGCTTCAGTGAGAGAATGTCCGTCCATACATATTTTTTGATTCCCTCCTAGCGTGCCTTTTCCATCCAGTCTGCCCTTATGCCGCGATTCAGGAACACCAATCGGCTTAAGGTCAGGAATAAAGTCAATACAAAACTCAATGACCTCCTCATTTTCATGGCCCTTGGAGATGCTTCCTTCTGGCCTAGCACGGTTATGAACATATTTCTTTAAGACTCCCATGAACCTCTCAAAGGGGAACATATTGTGTAGAAATACAGGACCCAAAACGTTAATCTCTTCGCATAGGTGAACTAGGACGTGCGTCATGATGTTGAAGAAGGATGGTGGGAACACCAACTCGAAACTGACAAGACATTGCACCAAATCATTCTCTAACCTTGGTATGATTTCTGGATCGATTACCTTCTGAGAGATTGCATTGAGGAATGCACATAGCTTCACAATGGCTAATCGAACGTTATCCGGTAGAAGCCCCCTCAATGCAACCGGAAGCAGTTGCGTCATAATCACGTGGCAGTCATGAGACTTTAGGTTCTGGAACTTTTTCTCTGCCATGTTTATTATTCCCTTTATATTCGACGAGAAGCCAGACGGTACCTTAATACTGAGCAGGCATTCAAAGAAGATTTCCTTCTCTTCTTTGGTAAGAGCGTAGCTGGCATGACCCTGATGTATGCCGTCTTTTCCATGCATACGTTGCTGGTCCTCCCGTGCCTCAGGTGTATCTTTTGTCTTCCCATACACGCCCAAGAAGCCAAGCAGGGTCACGCAAAGATTCTTCGTCACGTGCATCACGTCGATTGCAGAGCGGACCTCTAGGTCTTTCCAATAGGGCAGGTCCCAAAATATAGATTTCTTCTTCCACATGGGTGCGCGTCCGTCAGCGTCATTCGGAACAGGTTGTCCGCCAGGACCCTTTCCAAAGACTACCTTCAAATCCTTGACCATATCATGTACATCAGCACCAGTACGGTGGCGAGGCTTCGTCCGGTGATCCGCCTCACCTTTGAAATGCTTGCCTTTCTTTCTTACGGGATGCCTGCTCGGAAGAAATCGACGATGTCCCAGGTACACATTCTTCCTACAATTGTCCAAATATATACTGTCGGTATCATCCAAACAGTGCGTGCATGCGCGGTATCCCTTGTTTGTCTGTCCTGAAAGGTTACTGAGAGCAGGCCAATCATTGATGGTCACGAACAGCAAGGCCTTTAGGTCAAATTCTTCCCCCATGTGCTCATCCCACGCACGTACACCTGTTCCATTCCACAGCTGTAAGAGTTCTTCAACTAATGGCCTTAGGTACACATCAATGTCGTTGCCGGGTTGCTTAGGGCCTTGGATGAGCACTGGCATCATAATGAACTTCCGCTTCATGCACAACCAAGTAGGAAGGTTATACAAACATAGAGTCACAGGCCAGGTGCTATGGTTGCTGCTCTGCTCCCCAAAAGGATTAATGCCATATGCGCTTAGACCAAACCATACGTTCCTTGCATCATCTGCAAACTCCTTCCCATACTTTCTCTCGATTTTTCTCCACTGCGACCCGTCAGCGGGTACTCTCAACTTTCCGTCTTTCTTACGGTCTTCTCTGTGCCATCGCATCGTCTTGGCATGCTCTTTGTTTTGGAACGAACGTTTCAAACATGGTATTATAGGAGCATACCACATCACCTTGGCAGGAATCTTCTTCCTGGGGCGCTCGCCCTCGACATCACCAGGGTCATCACGCCTGATCTCATAGCGCAATGCACCGCATACCGGGCAAGCGTTCAAACCCTCATACTCACTGCGGTAGAGGATGTAGTCATTAGGGCATGCATGTATCTTCTGCACCTCTAACCCTAGAGGGCAGACAGCCTTCTTTGCTTCATACGTACTCTCGGGCAATTTGTTGTCCTTTGGAAGCATATTCTTCATACTTATCAGCAACTTTCCAAATCCCTTGTCAGATAGACCATTCTCTGCCTTCCATTGCAGCAATTCCAGTGTGGTGCCCAACTTTTTCTTGTCAGGTTCGCAATTCGGGTACAACAGTTTCTTGTGATCCTCTAACATGCGCTGCAACTTCTTCTTCTCCAAATCACTTGCGCAGTTTCTCTTTGCATCGGCAATGTCCCGACCTAGATCATCAGCGGGCTCATCTGATGCCTCTTCTTCAGCTTCTTCCCGCATTTCCGGCTCAACTTCTTCCCCCATTGTTGTATCATCGTATTCAGGGAACCCATCATGGCCAGGATAGCTGTCGTCGTCCTCTTCTTCTTCATTGTCTTCCATCATAACCCCTCTTTCTCCGTGCTTGGTCCAAACATTATATTGGGGCATGAAACCGGACTCAAACAGGTGGACGTGAATGGTTCTTGACTTAGAGTAATTGTTATCATTCTTACAGCCAACACATGGACAAGGCATAAAACCATCCGCCCGCTTGTTTGCCTCAGCCGCAAGCAGAAAAGTTTGCACGCCATTAATGAACTCGGGAGAGCATCGGTCATCGTACATCCATTGTCGGCTCATCTTCATTACACAACACCGAAAAGACCAAATTAATACATGTCCATACATAAAGTTCATACAACACTTAAATGCAACAAACAAATAACTCTCTAGCTAAAGAATTTAAATGCAACAACAAATGCGATCAAGATCGCAACTAAGATAACAATTGATCCAACAGCATAATGATACCAAGCCTCACCATGAATGGCATATTTTCTAATCTTTCTAATCTTCAAGCGCATTTTCTCCATCTTAATCTTGTGATCATCGATGACATCGACAACATGCAACTCCAATTCCATCTCCCCCCTCAATTCTTTTCAATTTTTCTTTTAAATCCTCGTTTTCTCTTTCAACTAAATTTAACCTCTCGACAATAGGGTCGGTTGGAATTTCCGGTTCACATACCTCCTACATACAAATATCTATGTCAGCTTGATGGGCATAATTTGTCAAAACACGAAATGCAACAAATAGTTTTAAAAGAGAATATACCACATCCGAATCATAACCCGGACGAGGGCCGACGGGGACGGATATCAAAACCATGGCACTATGTATAACAAACAACGTACGGGTAAGATAATTATACGAGTAACTATATATCCAAATCACACAAACATCAATTTTTTATATAAAACATTCATGAACAAGAGGCTCACCACAAGGTGGTGCCGGCGACGGGACGGTGCGGGCGATCGACGGTGGTTACGACAGAGATTTAGAAGGCACTAAGTAAACCACACCTACATATGCAAACTAAGTGTTATTTTGACCTCAAATTGCATATAAATCAAATACTAGCAGACATATATATAATTCCTCCCAAATTACTAAACTCACAAATCAATCACTATATAAAGCATTGCAAGAGCTAATCTAGCAATGAGAGATGAAAGGACAAAGTTGCTAACCTTTGTGATCATTTGAATGGATGGGGGCCTTCAAATCTTGACAAATTTTGGGCAAAATGTGTGATGAGCTTGAGAGGAAGAGGGGAATAACAGAGAGGAGAGGGGAAAGGGGAAGAACAGAGCGAGCTCGAGTGGGCGAATCGTGTATGTAGGACGACCTTTAGTACCGGTTCGTGATATGACCCGGTACTAAAGGTGCTGGAGGGGCCCCGGACTGACAACATCCTGCCACCACTCACTTTAGTACCGGTTCGTGGCACGAACCGGTACTAATGAGAGCGGCCAGCTAGCCATTGTAACATGCATTAATGTGCTTCACATTTGACCCTTTTTCTACTAGTGTTTTGTGTATGTTTCTTAATTGAGAACTTTTTTATGTGTAAATAGCATGGTGATATATGTACCGCGGATCCGAAAACTTAAACACAAATCCCACGGTAACTTTGGCCCAAACAAATTTATTGAAAAAGATAACGTCACTAACTTATGTGTAAATAACATAATAATTTATGCTCCACAGACATTATAACTTACATACAAACATCATGGTAACTTTAACAGTGGAGGGTTGAGGGAGTTATTGAAAACATACCCCAGTAATTTTTTTGTAAATAACACGGTAATATAAGTACCGCATAACTAATAATTTACAAACAAACACCATGGTAATTTTTGATCCGGCAAAAAAGTTGTTGAAAAACATAACCCCGGTAACATTTTTTGTAAATACTATGGTAATATGCATTCCGTAGACATGATAACTTAAGTACAAACACCGCGATAAAATTAAACAAGGAGGGGAGTTGTTAAAAAATATACCCTCAATAACTTTACTTGAAAATAACATGATAATATATGAACCGTGTACATGACAATTTACGTACAAACATCGCGGTAATATTGACCAAGGGAAAATGTTATTTACAAATGTACTCCTGGTAACTTCTGTGTGAATAGCTTGGTAAAACAGGAAACACTGACTTGATAACTTGGGTGCAAACACCATGGTAACTTTGTCCAAAGAGGGGAAATTGTTGGAAAATATATCCCGATAACTTACATGAAAATAGAACGGTAATATACGAATTGTATACCCAATGACTTACGTACAAACACCGCAGTAACTTTGACTAAAGGGCAAAAAAGTTGTCGAAAGACATATCCCGATAACTTAAGTGAAAATAGCATGGTTATATATGAACTGCAAAACCCGATAACTTACCCACAAATACATGATAAGTTTGATTCGGGTGGATGAATTTGTTGAAAATATACCTCGGTAACTCATGTGTAAATAGCACGGTAATAGTCTTGATTTGGGGAAGAGTAGTAAAAAGTGGTCAAAAATACACATGGTAACTTTTTGTATGTAAATAGCATAGAAATTACGCACCACAACCTTGATAATTTAGGTCCAAACACCGCGGTAAATTTGATCTGGAGAAAAAATTTGTTGAAAAGATACCCCGGTAATTTCTGTGTAAATAGCATAGTAATATAACCATCGCATACCTGATAGCTGGAGCACATGAGGTAGCGGCGTCGGTTCTTTCATATATGGCTGAATGGACAGCCATTCACCAGCGCAAGACCACCAATGGGAATACAAGGGAGGTGTAGCAATGGGAGGCCCCGGAGCTAGGTTGGGTCAAAGCTAATGCCGATGGTGCTGTGCCCAGGCTTGGGGGAAAGGGCGGTGGCGGGGTCATTCTCAGAGGTGACCAGGGAGATTTCCGTGTGGCCACATGCACGTTCATTGATGGAGTGGTGGACGCCGAGACGGCGGAGCTCATGGCATGCACGAGGGTGGTTCAACTAGCGGAGAGATCAACGTCCAGAGACTACACCTCGAGACAGACAACATGGGGGTGGCGAGCATGCTTGCAGACACGAACAAGAACCTTTCGGCTTCAGCACCATGTGTCAAGGAGATCAAGCAGATGTTACGTGGCTTCAACGAGGTGAAGGTGTCATGGGTACGACGGTCCGCTAACTCTGCTGCGCATAAACTAGCTAAGGTAGGAGTAGGAGATGAACTCTGTAAGGTTTGGTTTATGGTGCCACCAGACTTTGTGCTAGATGTGGTCTCAAAAGGGATCCCAGACTTTCATTAGATAAATAAAGAGCCGAGAGTTTTCCCTCAAAAAAACTTACATACAAATAGCATGGTAATATTTAACTCGGTGGGGAAATTGTTGAAAACATACCCCTCTAAATTTTGTGTATATAGCATGGTTACATACGCATCACATTACTATGTACAAACACCACGGTAATCTTGATCAAGCAAAAAAATGTTAGAAACATACCCTCCCGGTAACTTATATGAGAACATCATGGTAATATACGAACCGCAGGCCTAAAAACAACATGGTAATATAAGAACCGCAGGCCCAATAACTTATATGAATAAAGCATGCTAATATATGAACTGCAGGGTCGGTGAACCATTTTTATGCCTTCGATAACTTATGTGGAAATAGCACGGTAACTTGCATATAATGGGTATGGTAACTTATGTAGCCTAAGTATGATAAATGTTGGCTGAAAAAAGGCATCAGAATATGCCAATATGGGATCTAGTTTCGAAAATCTTCTCGTGACGAGACTTTTATGTAAAAATGGTTTTTACATCGGACCAATGGTTTGAACTACAAAACATTTTAAAATTTTGAAATAAAGATAATCTAGAATGACATCATGTTTTGTGTCCTCTATTGTATGCATATAATTAAAAGGAGAAATGCACGTGAAAGGAGAAAGAATGCTAATGCGTGCATGTATTTAAAGTGAAGGAAGTAGATGTGTGGCAGTTTTGCTTATATAGCACACATGTGCCAAATATCACAGTCCCTGCCTGGCGCTCTTCAGAGGCGACCGCTGAGTGTGCACTTCCGGCTTCGACTATACCGATGCGATACCCAGGTGCTTCGACCTGACCACCAAGCTAGCTTCGGAAGCAGAGACAATGTCACGTGCAGGTAGAAGCACTCATCCCACCTAGCGAGCGGGTTCACTGAGTGCACCGTGCCGGCAACCACGACCAGAGTACAGGACTATAAAAACCCAAATTCATGGCGCCATCGAGTGCAGGGCTCGGAACCCTGCACGGTGTCACCGTTGCCACCAGCCGGTGGCATGTGCTTGCCAGCCATGGTGGTCGGACCAATCACCCGTGCCTCTGGGGTGTGGACCGAGTACACCGGTGACATGTTTCTCTGCAAAGGCGGTGACAACGTATCTATTGCTGCTCAAGCAATGACAGTGTCATGGCCACACACGTTCATACCGCGAGCCTCGACGTGCCACAGCGCCTCGGCTGCCTACATGCACCGCCATAAGCCATACCAGGTCCACACCCACCTCCTCCTACTGCTTACTGCTGCTTGGCGCGCGTTGTCTGCTCGATGGAATGCCCAAACGAGTTAAGAAAATAAGGGAGAAGAAGATTGCTATGTGGGTGATGACGGGTCAAAAACCATGCCAAGTCATCATGAAATTGCTTTTGTCGGGTCAAGGGACAAAACTTGTCTGTTTTGAAGAGTTAAGGGTGCAAATAACAACCCAAGTGAGTTAAAATCAGAACGAGAAGAATATTGCCACGTGGGCGACGACTAGTCAAAACCATACCAAGTAAGCATGAAATGGATTTTCTCGTGTCACAGGACAAAACTTGTCTGTATTGAAGAGTTAAGGGTGTAAAAGCTTGGTGTGGGAATTAATGGACAAAATCTAGGCTCCCCGAAGAGGTGAGGGACGAAAAATAGTTTTTTCTCTTATTTATTTAAACCAATGAATAAACTTTTTAGTAAAACCTAGACACTACGTGAACTCTGGTAAGCTTCATTTAGACTTTTTTAAATTTTTGACAAGTACCCATACTGGTTTTATCTGATACATAACTTATTAAGACTTTTGGGAAAATCTTGGAAAATTCTCTTAGAGAATAGGCTTCCCATTATTCATATACTCATTATTAGCTATTTTCTATCTTTTGTTGATTGTATTGAGCAATCATATTTGGCCGCTTAAAAATTCTCGAGAGGATCTCCTAGTAAAAGATCAAGCGTATCCTCAAAACCACAAGGTATTGAGTCCACATGGATACATTCTTGTATTAAGAAAACAATTAACACCGCTTCATGTTTTGCTTGGTTCTCATACTCTACAAATTCCACCCCACAAATTTTTTCATTAGACTTTTTAAAAATAATCTTTGTGTCTTCTTCCCTTCATTTTGATACATTTGCAATAAGAAAATAGCTTAACAAAATAGGTGATCAAATGATTGACTTGGCAATATTCCTCGCTAACACATACTCCTCACTCATTTTTGATCCAATGCTAAGTTTAGTTTAAAAAAAGGATGGCTCTTCAAGTAACTAAGTTTTTTTAAATGATTGCTCTTCAAGGAGAAGCTATTGATGTTGATATCATAACTCTGAAACGTCGAGAAACCTAAACCATTCTCTAGGTGAACCATATATTTTCATCATTCAAGCAGAGAGAGTGGGCTGCTATGCAAGATCCTAAAATTCTATTTTATAGTAGATTAAGTTTAAGAATGATAATTAATTTAATAATAGGACAAAATTGTAATAAACATAGACATTCTACATACAACCTATTATTGGTGGCTACCTTTCACTACAATTTTATCTTTACCTCTCTCACCTGGTAGCTCGTATCACTTGCTTTACTCTCACTTCACATCTCCATGAGAAGGGGTGGCACCTATTGGGTTCTACAGTAGGGTGCGTCGATTGCAAACTAAAATTTCCTACGCGCAGAACAACCAAGAACATGCTATAGGAGATGGATCAAAGTTCGTTACCACTAGACGCGCAGTGCCGTGCAGCGGGAGAAGAGTTGCGGCAGCGTGTCCGCGTGTATCGTCTCCTCCTCGTCCGATCTCCCTCAAACAGCCGGTCGTCAGTTCCCACGCACAAGTTCGCCGGAGCAGCGCAAGTGCATCGCCTCTAATGGTATCCACGCGTGCAGGAGGAACGTCATGCGGTGGATTGCTAGGTCCGATCACACAACCGGCGGCAAGTGGAGGTGTGAAAGTGCGTTATATCGACTAGAGGGGGGTGAATAGGCGATTTTTATGAATTCTTCAATGAGGAATTTGCGGGTGAGGAAATTCCTGAGTGAAGAACTACTTGCATCGGAATAAGTACTCAGAAGTAAACATAACAGAGCATGAGCATGGTCTTCATGATGAAATGAAAACAAGCACAAAGTACAGAAAGCGTAAACACAAGATAAACAGAATGAAGACGGACAGACTGAAGAAATTGAGCTAAGGAAATAGAGAAAGTCTTCAGTTAAAGTCTTCAAACAGATATGAACAAGCACACAACACATAAATGAGGAAATGGAAGGGTTGAGGAATTGGAACCAGTTAGCATGGTGAAGACAATGATTTAGTAGACCAGTTCCAACTGCTGTGACAGTTGTACGTCTGGTTAGGGCGGGTAGGTATTTAAACCTGAGGACACACAATCCCGGACACCCAGTCTTGAACACGCAGCTTAGGACACTCAGTCCTCACCGTATTCCCCTTGAGCTAAGGTCACACAGACCTCGCCCAATCACTCGTGGTAAGTCTTCAGGTGACTTCCAAACCTTCACAGACTCAGTCACTCGGCCATCCACAATTTCCTCTTGGATGCTCTAGACCATGACGCCTAACCGTCTGAAAGATGCACAGTCTTAAAAGGTAACAAGCGTCGGATCCACTGAGGATCAGTCTCTTCAGTGATGCTCAATCACTTTGGGTTTGTAGGTGTTTGGGTTTGGGTTTTCCTCACTTGATGATTTTCACTCAATGTCCTTAGAGGATGGGATGCTCTCAAATGACAAGTGTCAGTTTCTCTCAGAGCAGCCAACCAGCTAGTGGTTGTAGGGGGCGGCTATTTATAGCCTAGGAAGCAGCCCGACATGATAAGACATAAATGCCCTTCAATGATATGACCGTTAGGTGGGTTGATATTTTGGGACAGCTGGCGCATAGCACAACAACGGGCGGAATTTTGGGTAGCAAATTCCTCAGATCATGTTCCTCACTGTGTAGGCAATCCGCACTGGCGATTTCCTAACTTCTCAGTCAGAACAAATTCCTCAGAGACCAAAAGAACTTCGTCTCTGTCACTGAAGAAATTGACTGAGCTGTATGAGATTTCCAATGGCTTCACTCGAAGGGATTGGTAGGTGTAGGATTTGAGTTGAGCATCACTTGGAAATGTTTCCTTAGTATTTCCTCGACCCCCTTTAACAGTACGGTGTTTCCTATGACTCAAGAAAGAGAAAATGAAACTACGAAAAAAAAGTCTTCACGCTTCATGTTCCTTGAATGATTACCACGTCTTTAGGATCACACCAATTTCTTCACTTTCAAAGTCTTCAGAAAGTCTTCAGAAATCCAAAGTCTTCAGCTGAAGAACTTCATTTTTAGGGGCCAACTTTCTCTATAAATATCAAACTCCTCATAGACTTATAGACCTGTGTACACCCACAAACGCATCAGTCCCTTAACCTATAAGTCTTCAATACACCAAAATCACTAAGGGGCACTAGATGCACTTACAATCTCCCCCTTTTGGTGATTGATGACAATATAGGTTAAGTTTTCAACGGGGATAAACATATGATGTGTAAATACTGACATTGAGGAATTTGATTGCAAGATATAGAAGAACTCCCCCTGAAGATGTGCATAGTGAGGAATTTGCTTTTGAAGCAATGCACACTTGAAGAGTAGAATCATGGAGATCTCCCCCTATATCTCGTAATTCATACATGCATTGAACATATAATATGAAGAATTTGAAATGCATGATGAAATATGGTGACTGATGTAATTCAGCATGCGTGCATTAACATTAATGAGGAATAAGCATGCAGAAAAACTCAGCAAAAGTATCAGACCACCATAGAGTTTAAGTTTACAACTCGATCCAGCAAAGTCTTCAAAAGAACGAGAGTTGTGACTTAAAACACGCCCATATAAGTTGACCCGCTTGAAGACTAACTTAAATTTCTCCCCCTTTGTCATCGAATGACCAAAAGGATCAAAAAATGAGGACTAACGCCCCTGAGAAATGTCAATTTGATGGAGGAGCGCCAACGTTGTTAGGGTCGTTTGTTGTTGTAGGGCCTGCCGCAGTGTCGTCCAAGTCTTCATACTCGTCTCGCGGGATGAAGAATATGAGCTGGCCACCAAGGAATGAACTTTGACCTTCTTGAATTTCTTCGCTGGGGGTGCGGACCAATCAAAGTCCTCCTTGAGACTCATTTGCTTCAGATTTTTTTCACCATACATATGTGATAAGATAGCCCAGGTGCGACCGAAAACTTCATGAAGGTAGTAGTGGTTTTTCTTCACTGCATTATGTGTAGCAGTCATGTTGTGAAGAAGAGAACCAAACTGACGCTTAACCCATTTATGGTTTCGATCCACCTTCTGGTGAAGACTAAGAAGCAGCTCACGGTCAGTCATCACCCTGGGAGCTGAGGCTTGAGGATTTGGCTTGGAGTCATTTGCAGCAGAATCATGACTGGTAGAGTCATCATTGGTGGAATAAGATGCAGCTTTGTTAAACTGACCAACAAATGGACGAAGGCCTTCGTCAATGACAGCAGGTGCCATGCCCTTTTCATCAGCTGAGGAATATGTCTGCTTGAGGACTTCAATTGGGGGCAGGTAGCTGAGGTGATTCTGAAAATCAGTCTTGTAGTTTAGTGAAGACCTTGTTCTAAGGAATCTCATAATCCAAGGAGCATAAGGCTTCAACTCAAACGGAGAGAGTGCAACATTAGTCAGAGTCCCCATGAAGAAATCATGATAATTGACAGGAATGCCATGTATGATGTTGAATAGCAGATTCTTCAAGAGGCCAACAATTTTCTCATTAGACGAGTCATGGCCTTTGATAGGACTCATTGTCCTCGTCAGAATGCGATAGACTGTTTTGGGCACATATATCAATTCCTTCATGAGGAATTTGGTCCTTGGGGCTTGACCGGGCTTCATGGGCTTCATTAGCACTTGCATGTAATGGGCAGTGAGTTCAGGCTCCTGGTACAGGCAACGAGCTCCTTCAAGGGGTGGATTGATGGGCAGGGCGTGAAGTAATTCAGAGGCTGGTGCTTTATAATGAGTGTTATCGGTCATCCAGTCCAAAACCCAAGTGTTGATATCATCAGCATCACCTGTGATGTGCAGTGTAGCGTAGAACTGAAGAATTACCTCTTCATTCCAATCAACAATGTCAGAGCAAAAGTTGAGGTGGCCTGTGTCATGAAGCACACTAAGGACAGGAGAGAAGCAAGGCAGTGATTCCATGTCCACATGAGGAATATGCTCATGGTAGAAGACTTTATCCTTTTTGAAGAGCAATGAAGAATAGAAATTGGCCTGGCTGGCAGTCCAGAAGCGCTTCCTCCTAAGACGAGCAAAGTCATAAGGATTGTAGTCCGTGAAGAATACATGCTCGCCGAAGAAGTCATCAGCCTTGAATTTTTGCTTCTTCGAGAAGGGATCCTTTGGCTTGGGCTGAGGGGTATCGGTCAATTGCATCACCACCTCAGGAATCGCAATCTCAGAATCCATAGGCTGAGGAATGTAAGGTTCTTCTTCAGTAGTAGCCTGGGTCTTCAATTCTTCATTAACATTTTCTTCAGCACTAGTGGGTGGAGTCTCTTCTTGTACAGACGGAGTGGCACGAGGTTCTTCAGATCCCATTTGTACTTCAGTAGTGACAGGGGACTGAGGAATTTGTTGTAGGGGTGTGAACAGAGGAGAATTGGGGTGCTGACTTTCCCAAAAGTCGTCGTTCAACACTAGAGTTGTGCACCCAATGTCCACATCCTCTTCTTCATTCATTTCTTCGACGCCGGCCTCTTGAGCAGTAAACTGAGGTATGGGCGATGAGACTATTGGGGTTGAAGGGATTGCATCCGCTTCAATTTCTTCATCCAACTGCTCTGAAGAAGCAGCAGAAGGAATGTCTTCATCGGACCCGCTTCGGATCACGTATTCTTCATCAAAAGGTACAAGGTCCTTTGATGGCATGGATGAGACAGGAACAACATCAATATGATTTTCAAACGAGCTGTTCAACGACTTCATCTTCTTTGGAGCTGAAGAATCTGATGCAGTTGATGCCTTCCTTTTCTTCACAGCTGCAGGCTCTGCAGCCTTGGCCTTCTTCACATCTGATGCAGATGGAAGGATCGGAGTTGATGTAGGCGCAGGAGGAGCAGAGGAATTTGGTTCAAGATCTTCAGGCACAACTGACGCAGTTGCCCTGACTTCTTCATTTTCTTCAGGCGCAACACTAGTGGTTGCCCTGGCAATTTCTTCGGCGGCTGGAATGCAGTCATCAGCCCTGGTACTAGCATTTTCTTCAGCAGCCTGATTGTCATTAGCTGTGCTGGCATTTTCTTCAGTAGTTTGAGCAGATGCTTCAGCTTGAGGATTTTCTTGTTGCGTTGGGGCTGCAACATTGGAAGTGAACTGTTCAATTATCTTTACAAATCTGACTTTGGCTCCAAACCAGTCAGCATAGTAGCGATCAAATTCATCACTCGGTTTCTTGATCTCAGATTGAAGAGCAACAAGTTCTTCAGGTGAAAGCTTCAGAACGTTTTGCTTCAAAAAGCGCTCTTTCTTGTACTGCGCTTTCTTCACCCTCCTTCCGTGTTCAAATATCCATTTTTCTACATCAATGAAGTGAGTCAATACATGACTTTGAACAGGAGTGAGGTTCAGTTTAGGCAGAGGTGTGTTGGGGTCCTTGTGCCACAAGTCAATGAAGTCTAGGATCAACTTTGGATCCAGCATCAATGGCACATTGCTGCCTTTGGCTCTAGCGGCCCTGTGTTGCTTATATCTGATGATTTCAGAGAGTTCTTCATCATCAGCTTCGTCATCTTCAGACGGTACTTGAAAGGCGACCTGCTTCTTGTGAGGACTTGGTCGAGAGCTTCATCCAGCAGTGGCCTTTGTCTTCAGCAGAGAGGGGCCAATTGATGAATTTGGTGCAGTTGAAGAACTAGCAGAAGCTCTTGAGGCAATAGAGATGCCTGTTGTCCTTTGGCACGTGGCGAGATGCACAGGTGCTGAGGATTTTGATGGAGGAGCTGAGGACTTTGGATGAGCTGGTGCGGCTTGAGGAATTGGCCATGAGGGCTTTGAAGAATCTGGCCGTGAAGGCATTGCTGAGGAACTTGGCCGTGAGGGCATTGGGGTTGAAGCACTTGGCTTATGAGCAGGCTTCTTTGGCATGGCCTTCTTTGGTTTGCTTGCAGAGGCCTCAGCAGTGGCAGCAGCAGCAAAGTCTTCATTAAATTTCCTCACTGCTTCCTTAGCTACTTTGGCTAGCTTGGCCTAGCGCTTGGCCCATTCATCAGGATAATCCTCACCACGCTTGAGGCTGGTGGGATCAGCTTCTTGGCCAGGTGACAATGGAGGTCTTGGGCATGGAGGATTAAGAGCGAATTTTTTCATGTACTTAGGAGTAACATATATGTACTTCCTCTATTCCCGTGCCCATCTCCTCTCTATCCTTTGTATGCACACCTTGCATTGATTTTTGTCCTCCTTGCCATGTTTGGCCTCATCAGGAGTGCAATAATCCTTGTAGATATCCTCAGGGATTTCAAATGTAGTGTTGACCTCAGGCCTCTTTCCTCCCTTCTCTGGCTTCTTGCCATCCGCCATTTTCTTCAGCTGATGGTTTTTGAACGATTGAGTTCTCTGAAGAGGTATGCAACTTTTCTTCGAGGAATTCTGCAAATGAGTTAAGTTGATGAGAACCTAGTGATTCAGCATCGGACTTGTGTACCTGTGAACAGAGTATAGTTGCGAGGAATTTGGAGAGGTCATATGCGTTCTCAGAAGGTTTTGCAATAAGAACAAGTTTGAGGAATTTGACCAGTTGAGTCTTGAAGAGTTTCACTAAGCGTTCTTTGACTTAGATTCCAGAGTTGTACAGATTGAAAAATCCACACAATTGAGGAATCTTGAAGAAAAATTTGCTTAGAGAAACAGATCAAGAACAAATGTTATGGAAGGTGTCCAGTGTGTGAAGATTTGAAGAAAACACATTTTGAAGGTTTGAAGAAAAACATCTGAATCAACAAGGGTAGTAAAAGTAACTTTTAATTACCCTGGACGAAGAACACGATGAACTGGGAAGTGTAGATTTGAAGCTCGTCGGTTCAGATCTTCCACGCCCTAACTTGGCTGAGGAAGACAGCTACGGCGGCGGCGGAGTGAAGAAATCCGCATCCGGGGTGAGTACGACGACGATGAGGTCGAGGCAGTGAAGCTCTTCCTCACCGACAACGATGGAAGTAGCGGCGGCGCTAGGGTTTTAGAGCTCGAGCGAGGGAGTGAGGTCGAGCGGAGTAAAAACGAAGTGAGGAAGGGAGAGGGGTATTTATAGCCGAAGTGAAAAAACTGCTTGCCCGAGGAAATAGGACGAATGTGTCCTTGACCCTTCTCATTCATGTGACATGTGTCACCCACGTACTGAGAGGTGACGATCGTGGGTGAAAAGGATAAGTATTATCGTGGAAGGTGTAATGGTTTGAGCGGCAAAGGCCGGAAATTCAGATAGGATAAGTTTAAAGTTCTGTTCGCAATTTCTTCAGCTGACAAGGACACAGTGAAGATTTTGAACGAGTTTCAAATAGAACGCACATGAAGAATTGGTGAATAGACTAGATTGAGTTAAGCATAGAGGGGGAAAGGGTCCGATCACATTCACTTAGCAGAACAAGCAACTTGAAGAAATAGCAATAAGTGAATGTTGTAGAGGACGTAAACTCATATAAATATACTGCCAATGAAGAAGAACGACAGAAAGAGTGAAGACAATGCAAGTTGAAGAACAACTGAGGAATTTCAAAACCATGGAAAAACTCAAATTGAAGATTTTCAACTTTTGGTGGTGGCGTGACCCACCGTATAAGAATGATTATTTCAGACACCGTGTACAATTGTCGTAGGGTTCTAAGAATCAAATTCTTCATTAATTTATTAACACTTAGAGTGTTATTCTTCATTGATTAAAGAAAAATGTTTCTTCATGTGTTGCACATCCAAGTCATCAATTTTGCATAAGTGTAAGGATGAGTGTCCTTTTCAAAGAACATTCGAAGATTCTAGGATATTTAGCTCACACCGCAACTTGCTAAATATCTTCTCATCCAAGGGCTTAGTGAAGATATCAGCTTGCTGTTCTTTAGTCTTCACATGCTCAATAGAGATGTCGCCCTTCAACACATGATCACGAAGAAAATGATGACAAATCTGAATGTGCTTTGTCTTCGAGTGCTGAACTGGGTTATGAGCAATCTTGATGGCACTCTCATTGTCACAGTAGAGTGGCACATTCTTCACATTGACACCGTAGTCTTTGAGAGTTTGCTTCATCCATAGCAGTTGAGCACAGCAAGAACCAGCAGCAATGTACTCAGCTTCAGCAGTAGACAGTGATACGCAGTTCTGTTTCTTCGAGGACCAACAGACCAAGGATTGTTCGAGGAATTGGCATGTGCCAGATGTTGACTTGCGGTCCACACGATCACCAGCATAGTCAGAGTCTGAATATCCAATGAGATCAAAAGCCGAGCCCTTGGGGTACCATAATCCAAGTGTTGGTGTGTGAGCTAGATATCGAAGAATATGCTTCACAGCCTTATGGTGTGATTCCTTCGGTGTAGCTTGAAATCGGGCACACATGCAAACACTAAGCATAATATCTGGCCTAGATGCACATAAGTACAATAAAGAACCAATCATGGAGTGGTATACCTTTTGATCGAAGTCAGTACCATTTTCATCAGTGCATAGATGGCCATTTGTGGGCATAGGGATTTTGACTCCTTTGCAATCTTGCATGCCGAATTTCCTCAGTACATCCTTTAGGTATTTCTCCTGAGATATGAATATACCATTGCGTTGTTGACGAATCTGAAGACCTACGAAGAATTTCAATTCTTCCATCATAGACATTTGATATTCTTCACTCATCATATAGCCAAATTCATCACTATAACGTTGGTCAGTATAGCCAAAAATGATATCATCAACATAAATTTGGCACACAAACAATTCACCATCATAAGATTTAGTGAAAAGAGTTGGATCAAGTGAACCGGGTTTGAAGCCTTTCTTCATGAGGAATTCCTTCAAAGTATCATACCATGCCCGTGGGGCCTGCTTGAGGCCATAGAGGGCCTTATTGAGTCTGAAGACTTTGTCAGGATGTTTTGGATCTTCAAAACCTGGGGGTTGAGCAACATATACTTCTCCCTCAAGCTTACCGTTGAGGAATGCACTTTTCACATCCATTTGATAAAAGATGATATCATGATGGTTAGCATAAGCAAGTAATATACGAATAGCTTCAAGTCTAGCAACAGGTGCAAAAGTTTCATCAAAATCAATTCCTTCAACCTGTGTGTAGCCTTGAGCTACAAGCCGTGCCTTATTCCTCACCACAAGGACATTTTCATCATGCTTGTTGCGGTAGATCCACTTTGTGCCGATGATATTGTGCTTGCGAGGATCTGGACATTTGACCAGTTCCCAGAAGTTGTTGAGCTCGAATTGATGTAATTCCTCTTGCATAGCTTGAATCCACTCAGGCTCCAGAAATACTTCATCTACCTTAGTGGACTCTGTGATAGAGATGAAAGCAAAGTGCCCACAAAAGTTAGATAAATGTGAAGCTCTTGAGCGTGTGAGAGGACCTGGAATGTTGATGTCGCTGATGATTGATGACCCACAAGGGTAGGGGATCTATCGTAGCCTTTTCGATAAGTAAGAGTGTCGAACCCAATGAGGAGCAGAAGGAAATGATAAGCAGTTTTCAGTAAGGTATTCTCTGTAAGCACTGAAATTATCGGTAACAGATAGTTTTGTGATAAGGTAAGTTGTAACAAGTAGCAAGTAATAAAAGTAAATAAGGTGCAACACGATGTCCCAATCCTTTTTATAGAAAAGGACAAGCCTGGACAAACTCTTATATGAAGTAAAGTGCTCCCGAGGACACATGGGAATTATCGTCAAGCTAGTTTTCATCACGATCATATGATTCGCGTTCCGTAGTTTGATAATTTGATATGTGGGTGGACCGGTGCTTGGGTACTGCCCTTACTTGGACAAGAATCCCACATATGATTAACCCCTATTGCAAGCATCCACAACTACAACAGAAGTATTAAGGTAAACCTAACCATAGCATGAAACATATGGATCCAAATCAGCCCCTTACGAAGCAACACATGAACTAGGGTTTAAGCTTCTGTCACTCTAGCAACCCATCATCTACTTATTACTTCCCAATGCCTCCCTCTGGGCCCAAACAATTGTGAAGTGTCATGTTGTAACACCCTCGATGCGGCTATATCTCCCATGTGTCGAAGCACGACTTAGAGGCATAACCGCATTGAAAGCAATGTCGCAAGCGAGGTAATCTTCGCAAACAACCCATGTACATAAATAAAGGGGAAAGGTACATAGTTGGCTTACACTCGCCACGTCACACAAATACATAAATAAGTCATTACATTCATCCAATACACTCAAGGTCCGACCACGGAACCAAAATAAAGATCAACCCCCAAATGCGACAAAGTCCCCGATCGCCCCAACTGGGCACCTATACTGATCATCTGGGAAAGACACATAGTAACGACGAGAGTCTTCATCGAACTCCCACTTGAGCTCAGTCATATCATCTGGAGCGGTATCATCGGTCCCTGCATCTGGTTTTGGAAGTAACCTGTGAGTCACGGGGACTCATCAATCTCACACCCTCGCGATCAAGACTATTTAAGCTTATAGGTAAGGGTAAAGTATGAGGTGGAGCTGCAGCAAGCGACTAGCATATTTGGTGGCTAACATACGCAAAAGAGAGCGAGAAGAGAAGGCAAAAGCACGGTCGAACAACTATGATCAAGAAGTGATCCTAGAACAACCTACGTCAAGCATTACTCCAACACCTTGTTCACTTCCCGGACTCCGCCGAGAAGAGACCATCACGGTTACACACGCGGTTGGTGCATTTTAATTAAGTTAAGTTTCATGTTATCTACAACCAGACATTAAGAAATTCCCATCTGCCCATAACCGCGGGCATGGCTTTCGAAAGTTCAAATCCCTGCAGGGGAGTCCCAACTTAGCCCATCACAAGCTCTCACGGTCAACAAAAGATATTCCTTCTCCCAAGACAATCCGATCAGACTCGGCATCCCGGTTACAAGACATCCTCGACAATGGTAAAACTAAACCAGCAAAGCCGCCCGAATGTGCCGACAAATCCCGATAGGAGCTGCACATATCTTGTTCTCAGGGCACACTCAGATGAGCCAGACGTTGGGTAGGCCAGCCTAGAGTTGCCCCTAGTAGCCCCGGACATCGCTCGGTTGGACCAACACTTAGAGAAGCACTGGTCCGGGGGGGGGGGGGTTAAAATAAAGATGACCCTTGAGTCCGCGAAACCCAAGGGAAAAAGGCTAGGTGGTGAATGGTAAAACCAATGTTGGTCCATGTTGGAAGAGTTTTATTCAAGGCGAACTGTCAAGGGGTTCCCATTATAACCCAACCTTGTAAGGAACGCAAAATCCGGGAACATAACACCGATATGACGGAAACTAGGGCGGCAAGAGTGGAACAAAACACTAGGCATAAGGCCGAGCCTTTCACCCTTTACCAAGTATATAGGTGCATTAAGATAAAGAAGATAATATTATGATATCCCAACAATAAACATGTTCCAACAAGGAACGATCTCCAATCTTCACCTGCAACTAGCAACGCTATAAGAGGGGCTGAGCAAAGCGGTAACATAGCCAAACAACGGTTTGCTAGGACAAGGTGGGTTAGAGGTTTGACATGGAAATATGGGAGGCATAATAAGCAAGTGGTAGGTATTGTATCATAGGCATAGCAAAAGAGCGAGCATCTAGCAAGCAAAGATAGAAGTGATTTCGAGGGTATGGTCATCTTGCCTGCAAATTCTCAGAGTTGCCTTGATCCTCGTAAGCGAACTCAACGGGATCCTCGTTCACGTACTCGTCTCCTGGCTCTACCCAAACAAGAACAATAAGCAAAAGGAACACAATCAACCACGTGCAATGCTCAAACAACATGATGCAAACTTGGTATGATATGCGGGATGCGATATGTGATGCATATGCAAGATTTGAAAGGAATGATTGAACCTGTCCTCAACTTGGAAAACCAAGAGTGCCACTGAAAGGGGAGTGGATTTCGGTTGAAATCGATATAAAGATCACCGGAATCGGATGCACGGTTTGGAAGTGGCAAGCAAAACAAATATGGCACCGGTCTGCGATAAACAGCAAGTAGCCTTCTAAATGCATCACAATAAATAAGCTACATCAGTCCAATATGGCAAAAACATACATGGAAGGGATCTACTCATGATGCTTGACAAAAGGTGAACACTGAGCTACGGCTAATTCACCCAATAGCAAGTTCAAACAAACATGGCAAAAGTGGAAAAGATAACAGGTTTCACACTTTGTGAAATTAACATCATGTTAGGAATTTATCATCAGGAAGCAATGTTTAGAGCACGAAACTACATGCTACAGGAACATATCATGGCAAAGCAAGGCATGGCATGAAGCTACTCTAAGCATATAACAAAAGTCCCTTAGTGACCATGAGCAAAAAGGGATCAGAAAAGACAATTGCAAGCATGTGAACATAGCAAAAACAGAAACAGATTCGGACTTAGCGAAAAACTGGAGCATGCAAAATAGATTAACAAGTAGGCACGTTTACGAGCTCGATGCACTCACTACGAGGCATTGCATGACAAGCTAAGCATACACCCAGAAAATAGACATGGCATAGAAGCTAGACATGGCAAGAACAACAACATAGCATGCACGGGTCAACTACAACAAGCTCGGCAAAATTGCAAAACATGTTAACAATCTGCCAGTAACATTTTATAGCAAAAGTAGAGCTCGATTGACTCAAGCTAGGGTGCTCCATAATTGCAAAAAAGACATGGATGGATAGAGCACAAAATTATGTACAAAACATCCTTACTTATCATGCTCAAAAGAGGCAGGGATCACTAGGAAATAACATGAACATATGGCATAAAAATAATGACAGGGCAAGGACTTAGTGAAATTCTAAGTCCCTGAAATCAGCATCATTGAGTAAGCTACTTTGCATGCTTGTGATAGTCACCAGAAAGATCACAAAAATACATGGAATACACCCCTGTAAAGATGACATGGCATTCTACAAAACACATGTAGAGCTCAGGATCATATCATGCACACATTAATCATGGCAAAAATGACAAAAGGCCATTTGCTGAAACAGATCTGACATAATCACCACATAGCCCTCTTCCAACAGCATTTCGGGCATCAAGATGAACTCAAATGAAAATGATGCAGTGAGATAAAATGATGTACTCATCGAGACGAACATTTTGATATGCTACACGCACGAATTGGAGCTACAGACGCAGAGTTATGGCATGCAAAAAAATGCTAAAAATACTGAGAGAGGGGCAAAATTAGGTCAACCTGTTTGAATCTCAGATCCAGATCCGGTTTGCACACGGATCGAGGTTGACCTTGAGCTCACCGGAAATGGTGTCACGGTGGCCGGAGCGAGGGGGAGCTTGACATCGGCGAGGAGGGACGTCGAGGAGGCGGTGGCGGGCGCGGAAGCCGAGGGCGGCGAGTAGCGGATCCGGCGCGGTGGCTGAGCTGCAGGCTTTGTGGCGGGGCGAGGTCGCTGGAGGCCGGAGCGGTGGCGGCAGAGGGAGAGGTGGCGCGGTGAGGACGGCCGGGTCGGGCGGCGGCTCCCCAGGTGGAGAAGACGAGGCGAAGGGCGGCGGCGCGGGGAACGGGCTCAGGGGCCTGAAGTGGGCTCCGGCGGGCCGCGCGGCGCGGGTGTGAGGATGGCCACGTGGCGCTCGGTGGTTGGCTGCGGTCGCCGGCGCGGGCGTGTCCGGCCGAAACGGACACGTCCGGCGGCGTGGAGGGCGGATTTTTAAGGTTTGGGGGAAGAAGACCCGGGATTTAGAATGGGGTGTCTATTTATAGAGGTAGTGGGAGCTAGGGAACTCCAAATGAGGTGCGGTTGGGGGCCACGCGATCGTGATCAAACAATCTAGATGATGGAGAGGGTTCAGGTGGGTTTTGGGCCACTTTGGAGAGGTGTTGGGTTGCAACACACACGAGGCCTTTTCGGTCCCTCGGTTAACTGTTGGAGTATCAAACGAAGTCCAAATGGTACGAAACTTGACGGGCGGTCTACCGGTAGTAACACAAGGCCCCGTGAAAAGTCTCGGTCCAATCTAAAAATGTTTAACACCCACATACGAAAAAAGGTAGAAAGGGACACCGGAGGACATAGGAGCGCCGGAATGCAAAACGGACAACGGAGAAAATGCTCGGATGCATGAGACGAACACGTATGCAAATGCAATGCACATGATCACATGATATGAGATGCATGATAAAGACAAAACACACGGAGACAAAAACCCGACAACGAGGAAATAGAATAACTTAGTGCTGAAAACGGCAAGAGTTGGAGTAGAAATAAGGTAAGTTACATCCAGGGTGTTACACATGTAGTCAACGTTCACATGACACCACTAGAGGGATGACAACATACATCTCATCAAAATATCGAACGAATACCAAATTCACATGACTACTAATAGCAAGACTTCTCCCATGTCCTCAGGAACAAACGTAACTACTCACAAAGCATATTCATGTTCATAATCAGAGGGGTATTAATATGCATAATGGATCTGAACATATGATCTTTCACCAAGTAAACCAATTAGCATCAACTACAAGGAGTATTCAACACTACTAGCAACCCACAGGTACCAATCTGAGGTTTGGATACAAAGATTGGATACAAGAGATGAACTAGGGTTTGAGATGAGATGGTGCTGGTGAAGATGTTGATGGAGATTGACCACCTCCCGATGAGAGGACCGTTGGTGATGACAATGGTGATGATTTCCCCTTCTCGGAGGGAAGTTTCCTCGGCAGAACAGCTCTCATACGTGTTCAACGTATCTATAATTTTTGATTGCTCCATGCTATATTATCTACTATTTTAGACATTATTGGGCTTTATTTTCCACTTTTATATTATTTTTGGGACTAACCTATTAACCGGAGGCCCAGCCCAGAATTGCTGTTTTTGCCTGTTTTAGGGTTTCAAAGAAAAGGAATATCAAACGGAGTCCAAACAGAGTGAAACCTTCGGAAATGTGATTTTCTCATCAGATAAGATCCAGGAGACTTGGACCCTCCGTCAAGAAAGCCACGAGGTGCTCACGAGGGTAGGGGGCGCCCCCTCCCTAGGGCGTGCCCCCTGCCTCGTGGGCCCCTCAAAGCTCCACCGACGTACTTCTTCCTCCTATATATATCCACGTACCCCCAAACGATCGGGACGGAGCCAAAAACCTAATTCCACCGTTGCAACTTTCTGTATCCACGAGATCCCATCTTGGGGCCTGTTCTGGAGCTCCGCCGGAGGGGGCATCGATCACGGAGGGCTTCTACATCATCATCCAAGCCCCTCCGATGAAGTGTGAGTAGTTTACTTCAGACCTACGGGTCCATAGCTAGTAGCTAGATGGCTTCTTCTCTCTTTTTGTATCTCAATACAATGTTCTCCCCCTCTCTCGTGGAGATCTATTCGATGTAATCTTCTTTTTGCGGTGTGTTTGTTGAGACCGATGAATTATGGGTTTATGATCAAGTCTGTCTATGAATAATTTTTGAATCTTCTCTAAATTATTTTATGTATGATTGGTTATTTTTGCAAGTCTCTTTGAATTATCAGTTTGGTTTGGACTACTAGATTGGTTGTTCTTGCCATGGGAGAAGTGCTTAGCTTTGGGTTCAATCTTGCGGTGTCCTTTCCCAATGACAGAAGGGGCAGCAAGGCATGTATTGTATTGTTGCCATCGAGGATAATAAGATGGGGTTTTTATCATATTGCATGAAACTATCCCTCTACATCATGTCATCTTGCTTAAGGCGTTACTCTGTTTTTAACTTAATACTCTAGATGCATGCTGGATAGCGGTCGATGAGTGGAGTAATAGTAGTAGATGTAGAATCGTTTCGGTCTACTTGTCTCGGACGTGATGCCTATATACATGATCATACCTAGATATTCTCATAACTATGCTCAGTTTTGTCAATTTCTCAACAGTAATTTGTTCACCCACCGTAGAATACTTATGCTCTTGAGAGAAGCCACTAGTGAAACCTATGGCCCCCGGGTCTCTTTCTCATCATATCAATCTCCATCACTTTACTATTGCTTTGCTTTTACTTTATTTTTACTTTATTTATTTTGCATCTCTATACCAAAAATACCAAAAAATATTATTTATTATCTCTATCAGATCTCACTTTCATAAGTGACCGTGAAGGGATTGACAACCCCTAAGCGTGTTGGTTGCGTTGAGCTATTGTGTTTGTGTAGGTACGAGGGACTCGAGCGTAGCCTCCTACTGGATTGATACCTTGGTTCTAAAAAACTGAGGGAAATACTTACGCTACTTTGCTGCATTGTAGCGACCAGACCTCAAACGGTCCAATCTTTGTGCTCAGGTGTCATCCCTGGATCAGTAATGCTGACACCACACAGTACATGAAGGATTTATTACAGAGTAGCAATCACACACTTATTACATCGAGTGTCTCAAAAGAGAACTTATTACAATAAATATGGCTTAATGCCATCTAATAACGATAATAGCGGAAGGCTTGGAAGATAAGTGAGTCTATCAACTCCAACGGCATCACCGAGTATAGAACCACGACCTAAAAGCACCTTACTCATCGTCTGAAAAGTCTGCAACATGAACGTTCCAGCCCGAAACGGGTCAGCACATGGAATATGCTGGCAAGGTAACACATAGAGAGCAATGAAAGAATAAGGCTATTCTATAAGCATATTTGGCTAGTGGAAAGTTCTATGGTTACAATTTTGCGTAAAGCCAAATTTTCCCTACTACAAAGCTCTATGGTTGTTAAACATTGAGAGTGTAGACACCCTCTCAATCCCAACTAAGCATCAACATTAAAACCCAACAAAATTATTTAGAGTAACATGATGAGATTCACATGATAATCCAAGTACTAGATACTCAAGATGTCCATAACCGGGGACACGGCTAACCATGATTAGTTTATACACTCTGTAGAGGTTTGCGCACTTTTCCCCACAAGACTCGATCTCCTCTGTTGGGATTCTTGCACTATAGGGTGTTTGAGAAACGGATGACCGAGACATAGTCTTTCAGAAGCGCTAACACCTTACGAACGGGTAGACCGTTATACCTACTTTCCCCTACATCTGCTAGTATACCACTGTAAGAGTTTGCACAACTTAGTTAACTATGCTAGAGCCCATAGTAGCTTGTGACTGCACACAAAAGTTTCTAGTATGAATAATCTCATGATCCCTTTGAGCCTGGGTGACGGTCCAAAAGAAAAATAGGCAATCGCTGGAATACCCAGGTGCCTCAATCCACCCAGATGTGTATTTAAGTTGTCGCCTTAAATAAACTATTAAATTATCAATCTCACATCTGTCATGGATACACTCCCCTAATCCACATCTACTAGCATAACATGGCATTATAAGCAAATGTAGAAGTAACTCCCAAGGTTTGATAATAAACAGGTAATAGGTACTACCTCAACTACTTCCCAAAACCCACAATTTAATTAGATCCTAATCATGCAATGTGTGAGGATTGATCTAATGCAATAAAAACTGGGTAGTAGGAGGTATGATCAAAGTGTTACTTGCCTTGCCGATGATCCGCGAAACCTAGCGATTCAAAGTAGCAAGCGGCGCACTCCGGATACTCTATTGCAAACAGACAAGCATACAATAAGTACTGAACTAATGCACAGGTAAAACTCAAATAAGAGATCTAACCAGAAAGTTCAACTTAAGAACTCTGGTTGGCAAAAAGAATCAAATCGAACAAAGCAACGAAAGACAAATGGCAAAAGAAACAGGCTTCATTTACTATTCTGGATCTAGGTCAAATTTTACAGGGGCAAAAACTTGTTTGAGTTGGTTAAAAGGAAAGTGGGTTTCGAGAAGAAACTCCAGGCGCTTGAATCGCCTGATTCCGATAAACGAGCGAAAAGTTATACTAGAACGAAAATTGGATCAGAAATCACGATCACAAAAATCGCGGATTTAATCCGAGAAAAGAAAAACGACGAACAGATTAACGAACGAACGTTCGTTATCTGGATCTAAATGATGAACATATTCGTTAAAACGAACGAACGAGCGAACGCTCGCTAATTAACTAAACTGAAAAAAACCGATCTAAAGAAAAAAACAGATCTAAAAAAACAAAAAAACTGACGGAAAAACCGAACGGTTTTTCTAAGAAGACGGCGGCAGCAGTCAACCTCGTCGGCGGCGAACTCCGGCGGCGGCGAGCGGCGGCAGTGGCGGCGGCGGCGCGGGGCGGCGGCGGCGGCGGCTAGGGTTAGGGTTTGCGGGGCGGCGGCGACTGGGCTGCTCGGGCCTCGGGGCGGCGCTTTTTAAAGCCCGGCTGGTAGGAGTCCGGGCCGGGTCCGGCTCTAAGTCGGTTCGACGTTTTTTCTAAAAATAATTGCGCTCAGAAAAAAACAAAAGAAATACTAAACGGACTCCAAAAGTCTCGAAATAAATTTTCCCCAGCTTCTAAAATCAAGCCACACAGGATGAACATTTATTTGGGGCCTAAATGCAATTTTGAAAAACGCGCATTTTTCCTAAATTCAAATAAAATAGCAAATAAAACCAAAATAAAATCTTATTTGATTTTTTATTAAATCCTCAATATTTCTTTATTTTGGGAAAGTCATTTTATTCCCTCTCTCATATTTTTGATAATAGAAATAATTGAAGATAAAATAAATAAAATCAAATGATCCTATTTTCAAAATTTGAGAAAACTCAAATATGAAAATAACGAAATCCCCAACTCTCTCCGAGGGTCCTTGAGTTGCGTAGAATTTCTAGGATCAACCAAAATGCAATAAAATATGATATGCAATGATGATCTAGTGTATAACATTCCAAATTGAAAATTTGGGATGTTACAAACCTACCCCCCTTAAGATGAATCTCGCCCTTGAGATTTGGGTTGGCTGGAAAATAGGTGAGGGTGGTCCTTCAACAGATCTTCCTCTCATTCCCAGGTGGCTTCATCCTCCGTGTGGTGGCTCCACTGAACTTTGCAAAACTTGATAACCTTGCTGCGGGTGACGCGGCGGGCATACTTAAGAATCTTAAATAGTTTCTCCTCATAGGTCAAATCATTGTCCAACTGAATCGCTTCCAGCAGCACTGTGTCTCTCAGCGGTATATCAGCCATCTCTGCGTGGCACTTCTTCAACTGGGAAATGTGGAACACGTCATGAACTCCTGACAATCCTTCGGGCAATTCTAACTTGTAGGCTACTTCTCCCATACGCTCCAAAACTTTGAATGGTCCTACAAAACGTGGTGCTAATTTTCCCTTAACTCCAAAGCGCTTAACTCCTCGAAGTGGACACACTCGAAGATAAACTCGGTCTCCGACTTCGTAAACTGTCTCCTTGCGTTTAGAATCTGCATAGCTCTTCTGTCTCGACTGGGCTACCTTGAGCCTATCGCGAATCAATTTTACTTTCTGTTCAGACTCCTTAATCAGATCCTGTCCAAACAACTGGCGGTCTCCAACTTCATCCCACAACAATGGGGTCCTGCACCTCCTTCTGTACAAGGCTTCGAAAGGGGCCATCTTCAAACTGGATTGATAACGGTTGTTATAAGAGAATTCTACGTATGACAAATTCTCGTCCCAACTAGATCCGTAATCTAGCGCACAAGCTCTCAGCATATCCTCCAAAAGCTGATTGACTCTCTCGGTCTGTCCATCTGTCTGCAGATGGAAGGCTGTACTAAACTCTAGCCTGGTACCCAAAGTTTCATGCAACTGATTCCAGAACTCTGAGGTAAACTGGGTTCCTCTATCTGATACAATGCTCCTTGGAACTCCATGCAGACATACGATCCTGGTCATGTATATCTTTGCCAACTTGGCACTAGTATGGTAGTCTTCACTGGAATGAAATGAGCAACCTTTGTCAAACGATCGACTACAACCCAAATCGAGTCATAGCCTGAACGAGTTCTGGGCAATCCTGTAATAAAATTCATGCCTAACTTATCCCACTTCCATTCGGGTATCGGCAATGGCTATAGCAATCCCGCTGGCTTCTGATGCTCTGCCTTTACTCTCTGACATACATCACAAACTGCTACATACTCCGCAATATCCTTCTTCATTCCGGTCCACCAGAAAGTATCCTTCAAATCCAAATACATCTTGGTATTTCCTGGGTGAATTGAATATGGTGAATCATGGGCCTCTTGCAGAATTAACTTCCTGATCTCCGGGTCATTGGGCACATAAACACGGTCTTCAAACCATAAGGTATTGTGCTCATCCTCACGAAATCCTTTAGCTTTTCCTTTGCTCATTTTCTCCTTAATAGAAGCAATCTCCTTGTCAGTCCTTTGAGCTTCTCTGATCTTATCCATCAAAGTAGACTGAATCTCCAATGCTGCTACATAGCCTCTCGGGACTATCTCCAAACGTAGCTCACAAAGATTTTCGGCTAACTCCCTTGGTAAATCTCCCGTCATTAAGGTGTTGACATGGCTTTTACGGCTCAACGCGTCAGCTACTACGATAGCCTTTTCGGGGTGATAATGCAATCTCATATCATAATCCTTGATGAGCTCCAACCATCTCCTTTGCCTGAGATTCAACTCCTTCTGCGTGAAAATATACTTCAAACTTTTGTGATCCGTGTACACTTCGCAATGGTTCCCAATGAGAAAGTGTCTCCAGGTTTTCAATGCATGCACTACGGCTGCTAACTCCAAATCATGCGTGGCATAATTCAACTCATGAGGCTTAAGTTGTCGTGAGGCGTAGGAAACAACTCTTCCTTCCTGCATAAGCATTGCTCCAAGTCCTCGACGTGAAGCGTCACAATACACCTCATAATCCTTGGTCTGATCTGGCAAAATCAACACTGGTGATGTAACCAAACGTTTCTTCAACTCCTGGAAATTGGCCTCACATTCCTCAGTCCATATGAACTTGGTATCCTTCTTCAACAACTCTATCATAGGCTTCACAATCTTCGAGAAATTTTCAATGAATCTCCGGTAGTATCTTGCAAATCCAAGAAAACTCCGGATCTCTCCAACTGTTGTTGGCGCTTCCCAATTTGTCACAGTGTCAACCTTAGTGGGATCTACTGCTATACCTTCTCCGGATATAACGTGTCCAAGGAATCCAACTTCCTTCAACCAAAACTCACATTTGCTAAACTTGGCATATAACTGATGTTCTCTGAGTTTACCAAGTACCAAACGGAAATGCTCCTTATGCTCCTCTTCATTCTTCGAGTAAACCAGGATATCATCGATGAATACTACGACGAACTTATCCAAAAACTCCATAAACACCTTGTTCATCATGTTCATAAAATATGCAGGTGTGTTAGTCAGACCAAATGACATAACGGTATACTTGTACAGCCCATACCTGGTGGTAAAAGCCGTCTTAGGTATATCCTGTTCTCGAATCTTCAACTGATGGTATCCTGATCGCAGATCGATCTTGGAAAATACCTTAGCTCCTTGCAATCGATCAAACAGATCATTGATCATCGGTAGTGGGTACTTGTTCTTGATGGTTACTTCATTCAATCCTCGATAATCAACAACCATCCTTAACGATCCATCCTTCTTCTCCACTAGAAGTACTGGCGATCCCCAAGGCGAAGAACTTGGGCGAATATATCCTTTATCCAGTAACTCCTTAATCTGCTTCTTAATCTCTTCCAAATCCTTTGCGGGCATCCTATATGGTCTCTTAGATATTGGCCCTGTGCCTGGCAAAAGCTCAATCAAAAACTCAATATCTCTATCCGGTGGCATGCCTGGCAACTCTTCTGGAAATACATCAGGGAAATCCTTCACTACTGGTACTTCCTCCTGCACAACTCCTGTTAACGAATTTACTTGAGTCCTTTTGGCACATGCCGGGATACATACTTGATCCTTCTCCCTTCTGGGGTGGTAAGCAAAATTGACTTACTGGCGCAATCGATGTTTCCTCCATACATCGACAGCCAATCCATACCCAGAATTACATCCAAACCTTGTGATTCCAAAATGATCAAATCCGAGGGAAACACATGCCTACCTATACTCAATGGCACTTGAAAACATCCCTTACTAGCCATATACTCCGCTCCTGGTGAGCTTACTAACATAGGTGTTCTAAGAACTTTGGTGGGCAGGTTATACTTATCCACAAATCCCCTTGATATGTATGAATGCGATGCACCAGTATCAAAAAGAACGAGTGCAGTAAATGACTTAACCAAAAACTTACCGATTACTGCATCCGGCTGCTCTTCAACCTCCTCCACGTTAACGTGGTTCACCTGTCCCCTATTGAAAGGGTTCGGCTTCTTCCCAGAGCTTCCATTGCCATTTCCATTCTGGGATTCAGGACATTCATTGGCATAATGTCCGGTCTTCTGGCACTTAAAGCAAGTGACTTGGCTCAGGTCTCTCTTGGCTGGGGTTGATGGGTTGGTACGGTTCTGGCCGTTGCTTCCTCCATTCCCATTACCATTCTTGGTGCCATTATGATTGTGCGAGCTACCTCCTCCATGGGTATGCTGAAAATGTCCTCCCGGTCTAGGGGTAAAACGTGGCTTCTGCTGAGCTCCTGAATTGTACTTCCCTTGTCCATACTTCCTCTTGCGATTCTCAATCTGCTGCTGCTTCCCTTCAATCATAAGAGCACGATCTACCAACTCCTGGTAGTTGTTGAAGGTTGCTACCATCAACTGCATGCTCAACTCATCATTCAGTCCTTCCAGAAACTTCTCCTGCTTAGCTGCATCCGTAGCAACGTCATCTGGGGCATAACGTGCTAGCTTACTAAAGTCCTCCACATACTGGCCAACTGTCCGTCCTCCTTAGCGCAAGTTGCGAAACTCTCGCTTCTTCATGGCCATAGCTCCTGCTAAAACATGGGCAGTACGGAAAGCCTGCTGAAAATGGTCCCATGTGACAGTGTCGATAGGGAAAGTGGCGGTGAAATTCTCCCACCATGATGCTGCGGGTCCTTCAAGCTGATGTGCGGCAAACTTCACCTTTTCCGCATCTGTGCATCCTGCCGTGGTCAACTCCCTTGCTGTCTTGCGGAGCCAATCATCTGCTACTATAGGCTCGGTGCTACTGGAAAACACCGGCGGATTCAGCCTAAGAAAACGGGCTAAGTGATCAACAGGTGGTGGTGGTGGTGGGTTGTTGTTGTTGTTCCCCTGATTCTGATTCTGGACTAGCAACTGCATCAATGTGTTCTGCTGCTGGATCAACTGGGTGAGCTCCGGTGGGAAGGTAAATCCCGGGTCACGTCTCGGAGGCATCTGAGGGTTTAGAAAAGATGAGATTTAAGAATAGAGAGGGGTCTAGAGAGAAAACACTACCCATATGCACATGAGGCAAAAGCAAACAATTCACTTCATTCAATCAAACAAGGGCATACAATTGATCTAACTATCGCAAAAGTGCTCGGACTACTATATTTACATGGTGGACTACTACTACTGATGGGGTGGTCTACTAGAAATATTCTTCGGTTGCAGACTCCATGATATCTGCTCCAGCTTCATCAACATAGTCATCATCGCTATCATCTGGATCCGAGTCGGTGTCGTCGATGATGATGTAGTCTTCCGGGCGAATCTCCTTGGGTTCTTCGTCTTCTTCTACTGGTGTAGGGCCTCCCATAAATATTCCGATCTTCTTGATCAGATCGTCATTCTTCTCCACTAATACTTCGATTTCCTCTTCATAATCTTCACGTGTAGCCTTGAGTTCTTCCTCCAGTTCCTTGATTCTTGTCCTCGCCTTCTTCAGATCTATCATGTCGGCGCACATCTGGTTCTCCTGACGTCGAATGTGCTGGTTTAACTCCTGGATAAAAGCTGCAATTGATCTATCCTTCCTGGTGCTGATCATCTCCCAGTGCTCATCTCGGCGCCCACAAATCTGGTAGATAGTATCCTTGAGATCATTGCGGTAAACTTCTCCAATGCGTCCCATGGCGATGTGAGCTGCCATGCTCTTTCCTAGACTCCAGGTTGGTGCATCAAAGGAAAACTCTATGGGCTCAGTGACTGGCATGAACGTCCTTCCTGGAACTTGAACTTGAATCATCCAGCGCTCCTCTTCAGGTAAAGTGGCGTTGTAGGTTCCGGTGAAGCTTGGTACTCCTATGTTCAGATATCTAGTGACTTCCTTCAAGTGACGTCCAAAGGGTGTATCTTCATCCGGTTGCGTGAACTTGTTCCTTGCATCCGCCATCCTAAAAGAGTAGAAAAGATGAGGAGTCAGAATGAGAAGAGTGAGTAGTGATCTAGGGCTTTAGCTTAGTGGTCGTGTCCTACAGTCAGCGTGTGCTCTGATACCATCTTGTAGCGACCAGACCTCAAACGGTCCAATCTCTGTGCTCCGGTGTCATCCCTGGATCAGTAATGCTGACACCACACAGTACTTGAAGGATTTATAACAGAGTAGCAATCACACACTTATTACATCGAGTGTCTCAAAAGAGAACTTATTACAATAAATATGGCTTAAGGCCATCTAATAACGATAACAGCGGAAGGCTTGGAAGATAAGTGAGTCCATCAACTCCAACGGCATCACTGAGTATAGAACCACGACCTAAAAGCACCTTACTCGTCGTCTGAAAAGTCTGCAACATGAACGTTGCAGCCCGAAACGGGTCAGCACATGGAATATGCTGGCAATGTAACACATAGAGAGCAATGAAAGAATAAGGCTATACTAATGCATATTTGGCTGGTGGAAAGCTCTATGGTTACAGTTTTGCGTAAAGCCAATTTTTCCCTACTGCAAAGGAATAAATTTTATTTAACTATCATGGTGGTTGTTAAACATTGAGAGTGTTGACAGCATCTCAATCCCAATTAAGCATCATCATTAAAAACCCAACAAATTAATTTAGAGTAACATGATGAGATTCACATGATAATCCAAGTACTAGATACTCAAGATGTCCATAACCGGGGACACGGCTAACCATGATTAGTTTATACACTCTGCAGAGGTTTGCGCACTTTTCCCCACAAGACTCGATCTCCTCCGTTGGGATTCTCGCACTACATGGTGTTTGAGAAACGGATGACCGAGACATAGTCTTTCAGAAGCGCTAGCACCTTACGAACGGGTAGACCGTTACACCTACTTTCCCCTACATCTGCTAGTCTACCACTGTAAGAGTTCGCACAACTTAGTCAACTATGCTAGAGCCCATAGTAGCTTGTGGCTGCACACGGAAGTTTCTAGTATGAATAATCTCATGATCCCTTTGAGCCTGGGTGGCGGTCCAAAAGAAAAACAGGCAATCGCTGGAATACCCAGGTGCCTCAATCCACCCAGATGTGTATTTAAGTTGCCACCTTAGATAAACCATTAATTTAACAAACTCACATCTGTCATGGATTCACTCACCCAATCCACGTCTACTAGCATAGCATGGCATATAAGCAAACGTAGAAGTAACTCCCAAAGGTTTGATAATAAACAGGTAATAGGTACTACCTCATCTACTTCCCAAACCCACAATTTAATTAGATCCTAATCATGCAATGTGTGAGGATTGATCTAATGCAATAAAAACTGGGTAGTAGGAGGTATGATCAAAGTGTTACTTGCCTTGCTGATGATCCGCGAAACGTAGCGATTCGAAGTAGCAAGCGGCGCACTCCGGATACTCTATCGCAAATAGATAAGCATACAATAAGTACTCAACTAATGCACAGGTAAAACTCAAATAAGAGATCTAACCAGAAAGTTCAACATAAGAACTCTGGTTGGCAAAAAGAATCAAATCGAACAAAGCAACGAAAGACAAACGGCAAAAAAAACAGGCTTCATTTACTATTCTAGATCTAGGTCAAATTTTACAGGGGCAAAAACTTGTTTGAGTTGGTTAAACGGAAAGAGGGTTTCAAGACGAAACTCCAGGTGCTTGAATCGTCTGATTCCGATAAACGAGTGAAAAGTTATACTACACCGAAAATCGGATCAGAAATCGCGATTAGAAAGATCACGGATTTAATCCGAGAAAAGAAAAACGACGAACAGATTAATGAACGAACGTTCGTTATCTAGATCTAAACGATGAACGCGTTCATTAAATGAAAGAACGAGCGAATGCTCGCTAATTAACTAAACCGAAAAAACCGATCTAAAGAAAAAAAACGGATCTAAAAAAACCAAAAAACCGACAGAAAAACCGAACGGTTTTTCTAAAAAAACGGCGGCGGCGGTCAACCTCGTCGGCGGCGAACTCCGGCGGCGGCGCGGCGCAGCGGCTAGGGTTAGGGTTTGCGGGGCGACGCTATTTAAAGCCCGACCGGTAGGAGTCCGGGCCGGGTCCGGCTCTAAGTCGGTTCAGCGTTCTTTTTAAATAATGACACTCAACAAAAAAACAAAAGAAATAGTAAACGGAATCCAAAAATCCCGAAATAAATTTTCCCCGGCTTCTAACATCAAGCCGCACAGGATGAACATTTATTTGGGGCCTAAATGCAATTTTCAAAAACGCGCATTTTTCCTAAATTCAAATAAAATAGCAAATAAAACCCAAAATAAAATCTTATTTGATTTTACTATTAAATCCTCAATATTTCTTTATTTTGGGAAAGTCATTTTATTCCTCTCTCATATTTTTATAATAGAAATAATTGAAGATAAAATAAACAAAATCAAATGATCCTATTTTCAAAATTTGAGAAAACCCAAATATGAAAATAACGAAATCCCCAACTCTCTCCGAGGGTCCTTGAGTTGCGTGAAATTTCTAGGATCAACCAAAATGAAATAAAATATCATATGCAATGATGATCTATTGTATAACATTCCAAATTCAAAATTTGGGATGTTACATGCATCATCCCTTCCTCTTCGGGGAAATCCAACGCAGTGCTCAAGAGGTAGCAAGAAGAATTTCTGGCGCCGTTGCCGGGGAGTCTGCGCAAAAGTCAACATACCAAGTACCCATCACAATCCCAATCTCCCGCATTATATTATTTGCCATTTGCCTCTCGTTTTCCTCTCCCCCACTTCACCCTTGCCGTTTTATTCGTCCTCTCTCTCTATCCTCCCTCTCTATTTGCCTCTTTTACCCGTTTGCTCTTGTTTGCTCGTGTGTTGGATTGCTTGTTTGTCGCGATGGCTCAAGATAATACTAAATTGTGTGACTTCACCAATACCAACAATAATGATTTCCTTAGCACTCCGATTGCTCCTCTTACCGATGTTGAATCTTGTGAAATTAATACTGCTTTGTTGAATCTTGTCATGAAAGATCCATCCTCCGGCCTTCCTAGTGAAGATGCCGCTACTCATCTTAATAGCTTCGTTGATTTGTGTGACATCCAAAAGAAAAAAGATGTCGATAATGATATTGTTAAATTGAAGTTATTTCCTTTTTCTCTTAGAGATCGTTCTAAAGCTTGGTTTTCGTCTTTGCCTAAAAATAGTATTGATTCATGGAACAAGTGCAAAGATGCTTTTATCTCTAAGTATTTTCCTCCCGCTAAGATCATCTCTCTTACAAACGATATTATGAATTTTAAACAACTTGATCATGAACATGTTGCACAAGCTTGGGAGAGAATGAAATTAATGATACGTAATTGCCCTACTCATGGTTTGAATTTGTGGATGATTATACAAAAAATGTATGCCGGATTGAATTTTGCTTCTAGAAATCTTTTAGATTCGGCCGCGGGAGGCACTTTTATGGAAATCACTTTAGGAGAAGCTACTAAACTCCTAGATAATATTATGGTTAATTATTCTCAATGGCATACTGAAAGATCTACTAAAAAGGTGCATGCGATAGAAGAAATTAATGTTTTGAGTGGAAAGATGGATGAACTTATGAAATTATTTGCTAATAAGAGTGTTTTTTCTAATCCTAATGATGTGCCCTTGTCTACTTTGATTGAGAATAATAATGAATCTATGGATGTGAATTTTGTTGGTAGGAACAATTTTGGTAACAACGCGTATAGAGGAAATTTCAATCCTAGGCCTTATCCTAGTAATCCCTCTAATAATTATGGTAATTCCTACAACAATTCTTATGGAAATTATAATAAGATGCCCTCTGATTTTGGATCTAATATTAAAGAATTTATTTCTTCGCAAAAGAATGTTAATGCTATGATTGAAGAAAAATTGCTTAAGATTGATGATTTGGCTAGGAATGTTGATAGAATTACTCTTGATGTTGATTCTTTGAAACTTAGATCTATTACACCTAAGCATGATATCAGTGAGTCTCTTAAAGCCATGATAATTTCCATTGATGAATGCAAAGAAAGAACCGCTAGGATGCGTGCTAAGAAAGATTCCTTTATAAAAGCGTGTTCTTCTAGTTCCTATGAAAATAATGATGAAGATCTAAAAGTTATTGATGTGTCCCCTATTAAATCTTTGTTTTGCAATATGAATCTTGATAATGATGGGACTGAATATGATACACCTTTACCTAGAAGGCGTTCTAAGAATTCGGAATTTGTTGATTTTGATGCTAAATTTGATAAAAGTGGGATTGAAGAAATTAAAACCCTAGATGTTGCTAAACCCACTATTATGGATTTCAAGGAATTTAACTATGAAAAGTGCTCTTTGATTGATTGTATTTCCTTGTTGCAATGCATGCTAAAATCTCCTCATGCTTATAGTCAAAATAAAGCATTTACTAAACATAGCGTCGATGCCTTGATGCAGTCTTATGAAGAAAAACTTGAATTGGAAGTTTCTATCCCTAGCAAACTTTATGATGAGTGGGAACCAACTATTAAGATTAAAATTAAAAATTATGAGTTTTATGCTTTGTGTGATTTGGGTGCTAGTGTCTCTACTATTCCCAAAACTTTGTGTGATTTACTAGATTTCCGTGATTTTGATGATTGCTCTCTAAACTTGCATCTTGCAGATTCCACTATTAAGAAACCTATGGGAAGAATTAATGATGTTCTTATTGTTGCTAATAGGAATTATGTGCTCGTAGATTTTATCGTTCTTGATATAGATTGCAATCCTTCTTGCCCTATTATTCTTGGTAGACCTTTCCTTAGAACGGTTGGTGCAATTATTGATATGAAAGAAGGGAATATTAGATTTCAATTTCCATTAAAAAGGGGCATGGAACACTTTCCCAGAAAGAAAATAAAATTACCATATGAATATATCATGAGAGCCACTTATGGATTGCCTACCAAAGATGGCAATACCTAGATCTATTCTTGCTTGTTATGGCTAGCTAGGGGCGTTAAACTATAGCGCTTGTTGGGAGGCAACCCAATTTTATTTTTATTCCTTGCTTTTTGCTCCTGTTTAGTAATAAATAAATTATTTATCGTATGTTTTGGTTGTGTTTTTTGTGTTTAATTAGTGCTTGTGCCAAGTAGAACCGTTGGGAAGACTTGGGGAAAGTCTTGTTGAACTTGCTGTAAAAAACAGAAACTTCAGCGCTCACGAGAACTGCTGTCATTTTTATTTGGAAAGTGCCATTTAGTTAATTATTTTTGCATATGATTAATATATAAATTACTCACGTCCATAAAGTTATTTTAGAATTTTTGGGGTTCCAGATCTTGCGCTAGCTACAGATTACTACAGACTGTTCTGTTTTTGACAGATTCTGTTTTTCGTGTGTTGTTTGCTTATTTTGATGAATCTATGGCTAGTAAAATAGTTTATAATCCATAGAAAAAGTTGGAATAAAGTAGGTATAACACCAATATAAATAAAGAATGAGTTCATTACAGTACCTTGATGTGGTCTTTTGTTTTCTTTCGCTAACGGAGCTCACGAGTTTTCTACTTTAAGTTTTGTGTTGTGAAGTTTTCAAGTTTTGCGTAAAGATTTGATGGATTATGGAACAAGGAGTGGAAAGAGCCTAATATTGGGGATGACCATGTAACTCCCAAGATAATCTAAGGACACCAAAAAGCCAAAGCTTGGGGATGCCCCGGAAGGCATCCCCTTTTTCGTCTACTTCCATCGGTAACTTTACTTGGAGCTATATTTTTATTCACCACATGATATGTGTTTTGCTTGGAGTGTCTTTTATTATCTAAGTCTTTTATTATTATATTACCACAATCATCCTTCTGTACACACCTTTTGAGAAGAGCTCATACATGGATTTGGGAATTTGATAGAATACTGCTATGGTACTTCACTTAATATCTTTTGAGCTTTATAGTTTTGCATCTAGTGCCGTCACTTATATCTTTTAGAGCACGGTGGTAGGATTGTTTTATAGAAACTATTGATTTCTCTCATGCTTTCACTTAGATTATTTTTGAGAGTCTTAAACAGTATTTGCTAAATCTACTATGCTTGGTATACAAAGATTTAATAAAACGGCTGAGGTTTATTGAATATGAAGAAGTTTGATATGCTTGATTATTGTTTTGAGATATGGAGGTATAATATCAAAGTTGTGCTAGTTGAGTAGTTGTGAATTGAGAAATACTTGGTTGAGTTTGCGAAGTCCCGTAGCTATGCACGTATGGTAAATCGTTATGCCAACAAATTGAAACATGAGGTGTTATTTCATTGTCTTCCTTATGAGTGGCCGGTCGGGACGAGCGAGTGTCCTTTCCTACCAATCTATCCCCCTAGGAGCATGCGCGTAGTGCCAAGGTTTTTGATGACTTGTAGATTTTTGCAATAAGTATGTGAGTTCTTTATGACTAATGTTGAGTCCATGGATTATACGCACTCTCACCCTTCCACCCTTGCTAGCCTCTTCGGTACCGTGCATTGCCCTTTCTCACATTGAGAGTTGGCGCAAACTTCGCCGGTGCATCCAAACCTCGTGATATGATATGCTCTTTCACACATAAACCTCCCTATATCTTCCTCAAAATAGCCACCATACCTACCTATTATGGCATTTCCATAGTCATTTCGAGATATATTGCCGTGCAACTTTCCATCATTCCGTTCATCATAACACATTCATCATTGTCATATTGCTTAGCATGATCATGTAGTTTACATAGTATTTGTGGCAAAGCCACCGTTCATAATTCTTTCATACATGTCACTCTTGGTTCATTGCATATCCCGGTACACCGCCGGAGGCATTCACATAGAGTCATCTTTGTTCTAGTATCAAGTTGTAATCATTGAGTTGTAAATAAATAGAAGTGTGATGATCATCTTTATTAGAGAATTGTCCCAAGTGAAGAATAAATAAAAAAGGCCATAAAAAAGAGAAGGCCAAAAAAAGAGAGAAAGGCCATAATAAAAGAGAAGGCCCAAAAAAAGAATGAGAGAAAAAGAGACAAGGGACAATGTTACTATCCTTTTATCACACTTGTGCTTCAAAGTAGCACCATGATCTTCATAATAGAGAGTCTCTCATGTTATCACTTTCATATACTAGTGGGAATTTTTCATTATAGAACTTGGCTTGTATATTCCAACAATGGGCCTCCTCAAGTGCCCTAGGTCTTCATGAGCAAGCAAGTTGGATGCACACCCACTAGTTTCGTTTGTTGAGCTTTCATACATTTATAGCTCCAGTGCATCCGTTGCATGGCAATCCCTACTCCTTGCATTAACATCAATCGGTGGGCATCTCCATAGCCCATTGATCAGCCTCGTTGATGTGAGACTTTCTCCTTTTTTGTCTTCTCCACATAACCCCCCTTCATTATATTCTATTCCACCCATAGTGCTATGTCCATGGCTCGCGCTCATATATTGGGTGAAAGTTTATAGGTTTGAGATTACTAAAGTATGAAACAATTGATTGGCTTGTCATCGGGGTTATGCATGATGATAACATTCTTGTGTGATGAAAATGAAACATGACTAAACTATATGATTTTGTAGGGATGAACTTTCTTTGGCCATGTTATTTTGAGAAGACATAATTGCTTAGTTAGTATGCTTGAAGTATTATCATTTTTATGTCAATATGAACTTTTGTCTTGAATCTTTCGGATCTGAATATTCATACCACAAGAAGAATTACATTAAAATTTTGCCAAGTGGCACTCCGCATCAAAAATTCTGTTTTTATCATTTACCTACTCGAGGACGAGTAGGAATTAAGCTTGGGGATGCTTGATACGTCTCCAACGTATCTATAATTTTTTATTGCTGCATGCTATATTATCTACTGTTTTAGACAATATTGGGCTTTATTTTCCACTTTTATATTATTTTTGGGACTAACCTATTAACCGGAGACCCAGCCCAGAATTGTTGTTTTTTGCCTGTTTTAGGGTTTCGAAGAAAAGGAATATCAAACGGAGTCCAAACGGAATGAAACCTTCGGAAACGTGATTTTCTCATCAGATAAGATCCAGGAGACTTGGACCCTCCGTCAAGAAAGCCACGAGGTGCTCACGAGGGTAGGGGCGCTCCCCCTAGGGCGCGCCCCCTGCCTCGTGGGCCCCTCGAAGCTCCACCGACATTCTTCTTCCTCCTATATATATCCATGTACCCCTAAATGATCGGGGGCGGAGCCAAAAACCTAATTCCACCGCCGCATCTTTCTGTATCCATGAGATCCCATCTTGGGGCCTGTTCCGGAGCTCTGTCGGAGGGGGCATCAATCACGGACGGCTTCTACATCATCATCCAAGCCCCTCCGATGAAGTGTGAGTAGTTTACTTCAGACCTACGGGTCCATAGCTAGTAGCCAGATAGCTTCTTCTCTCTTTTTGGATCTCAACACAATGTTCTCCCCCTCTCTTGTGGAGATCTATTTGATGTAATCTTCTTTTTGCGGCGTGTTTGTTGAGACCGATGAATTATGGGTTTATGATCAAGTCTATCTACGAATAATATTTGAATCTTCTTGGAATTCTTTTATGTATGATTGGTTATCTTTGCAAGTCTCTTTGAATTATCAGTTTGGTTTGGCCTACTAGATTGGTTGTTCTTGCCATGGGAGAAGTGCTTAGCTTTGGGTTCAATCTTGCGGTGTCCTTTCCCAGTGACAGAAGGGGCAGCAAGGCACGTATTGTATTGTTGCCATCGAGGATAATAAGATGGGTTTTTTATCATATTGCATGAAACTACCCCTCTACATCATGTCATCTTGCTTAAGGTGTTACTCTGTTTTTTAACTTAATACTCTAGATGCATGTTGGATAGCGGTCGATGAGTGGAGTAATAGTAGTAGATGCAGAATCATTTTGGTCTACTTGTCTCGAATGTGATGCCTATATGCATGATCATACCTAGATATTCTCATAACTATGCTCATTTCTGTCAATTGCTCAACAGTAATTTGTTCACCCACCGTAGAATACTTATGCTCTTGAGAGAAGCCACTAGTGAAACCTATGGCCCCTGGGTCTCTTTCTCATCATATCAATCTCCATCACTTTACTATTGCTTTGCTTTTACTTTGTTTTTACTTTATTTATTTTGCATCTCTGTACCAAAAATACCAAAAATATTATTTATTATCTCTATCAGATCTCACTTTCGTAAGTGACCGTGAAGGGATTGACAACCCCTAAGCGCGTTGGTTGCGTTGAGCTATTGTTTTTGTGTAGGTACGAGGGACTCGAGCGTAGCCTCCTACTGGATTGATACCTTGGTTCTCAAAAACTGAGGGAAATACTAACGCTACTTTGCTGCATCATCTCTTCCTTTTCGGGGAAATCCAACGCAGTGCTCAAGAGGTATCAAGCTCCGCCAGAGCCCTAGATTGGTTCCGCCAAGGTTCCGCCTCGTGGCGGTGGAGTCTCGTCCCAAAAGCTTGCTTATGATTTTTTCCTCGACAAAAGACTCCATATAGCACAAGATGGGCATCGGAGGGGCCCATGAGGCAGGGGGCGCGCCCAGGGGCAGGGCGCGTCCCCCACCCTCGTGGCCAGGGTGTGGCCCCCCTATGGAACTTCTTGCGCTCAGTATTTTTTATATATTCTGGAAATAGCTTCTGTGAAGTTTCCGGACTTTTGGAGCTGTGCAGAATAGGTCTCTAATATTTGCTCCTTTTCTAGCCGAGAATCCCAGCTGCCGGCATTCTCCCTCTTCATGTAAACCTTGTAAAATAAGAGAGAATAGGCATAAGTATTGTGACATAATGTGTAATAACAGCCCGTAATGCAATAAATATCGATATAAAAGCATGATGCAAAATGGACGTATCAACTCCCCCAAGCTTAGACCTCGCTTGTCCTCAAGTGAAAGCCGAGATCGAAAAATATGTCCACCAGTTTGGAGATAGAGGTGTCGATAAAAATAAAATATGGACATGAGGGCATCATGATCATTCTTAGAGCAGCAACATATATATATACATATATATATATATGTATATATATATATATTTGAGAAAGTAACAATTCAATCACAATTTCAAGTATGAATCATAAACTTCATTGAGAACCAACAAACTCTAATCTCAGTCACTGAGGCAATTGCAATTTATCATAACATAGGAAAGATTCAATATAAGAGTTTTTCAGCAAGTCCACAAGCTCAACCATCGTTTAGTCTTTCACAGTTGCTAACACTCACGCAATATTTATGGGTATGGACTTTTAATCGAACACAGAGAAATATAGGGGCTTATAGTTTTGCCTCCCAACGTTTTACCTCAAGGGTAAAGTCAACAATAATAGTTCATGAAGACTCACATCCAATTAGCTATATATACCAGGATCTTTCCAACACATTGTGCTTGCCAAAGGATAAAATGTAAAAAGGAGAGGTGAAGATCACCATGACTCTTATGTAAGGTAGAATATAAAAGTAAAAGATAGGCCCTTCGCAAAGGGAAGCAGAGGTTGTCATGCACTTTTATGGTTGGATGCACAAAATCTTAATGCAAAAGAACGTCACTTTATATTGCCACTTGTGATATGGACCTTTATTATGAAGTCCATCGCTTTTATTTCTTCCATATCACAAGATCATATAAAACTTATTTTCTCCACAATAATAAGTCATACATATTTAGAGAGCAATTTTTATTGCTTGCACCGATGACAACTTACTTGAAGGATCTTACTCAATCCATAGGTAGATATGATGGACTCTCATGGCAAAACTAGGTTTAGGGATATTTGGAAGCACAAGTAGTATCTCTACTTGGTGCGAAGAAATTGGCTAGCATGAGAGGGAAAGGTAAGCTCAACATGTTGGATGATCCATGACAATATAATTTATCTCAGATGTAAGAAAACATGACCCATTACGCTATCTTCCTTGTCCAACGTCAACTCTTTAGCACATCATACTTTAATGAGTGCTCACAATCATAAAAGATGTCCAAGATAGTATATTTATATGTGAGCCTCTCTTTCTTTATTACTTCTTATTAATTGCAACGATGACCAAAACTATGTTTGTCAACTCTCAACAACTTTTATTCATCGTACTCTTTATATGTGAGCTCATTACTTTCCATAAGATCCACATGATCTCTTTATTTGTTTATTATTTCTCTTTTTATTTTATTCCCTCACGATCATAGCAAAATAATCAAGCCCTTGACTCAACACTAATCTTTATTATATATAGCTCACGGACTCGATTACATAGAAGGATCATAACGAAAAACTCACAACTAGATCATACTAAAACTTTATTCTACTAGATCAAGATATTATCAAAAGGATCGAACTAAGAAAAACGGTAAAGATAAAAGTGATGGTGATACGATACCAGGGCACTCCCCCAAGCTTGGCAGTTGCCAAGGGGAGTGCCCATACCCGTGTGATTATGTCTCCTTTTTCGGGGATGGTGTTGTGATATTCTTGGCGATGATGCCCCTCAGGATACGATTCTCTTCCTCGAGCTTATTGACTTGCTGCTTGAGGTTCATTATTTCCTTACGGATCTTGCCAGTGACGGCTAAAGCTCCTTTCACCCAGGGATGTCGCATAACTGCGGGAGAACAAGTAACACTCTTTTTCATATTTTCATAAGAAAGAAATCTAACATTGGAAGGGATGACCGAGTTTGGAATAGCTGAGCTCTGTGGTTCCATCGTGAATCCTACCCGAAAACGAGAAGTAACTTCTTGATCCTCCTCCATGGCATCTATCCTTTTCACGTCAGCTTCCATCTCTTCCTCCATGGAGGTCCCAAAGTGATAGGCATCGCTGTTTGCCCCTGAACCTAGTGTCGGATGAGACACCCGACTCTCCTCGACTTACTCTTCAGAAGACATCTTGCTCTAATCTGCGGCAAAAACAGCTCGAAACAAAGACAAGGGATTTTTGCGTGATATGGTGGTCAAAACCTTCGGGAGATTATATAATGAATTTTTACCGACCAAAAGAAGTATCATGCAAGAAAACGGAGTCTGGAGAGCGCACGAGGTGCCCACGAGGCAGGGGGCGCGCCCTCCACCCTCGTGGAAGCCCCGTGTCCTTTCCGGTCTGCTTCTTATTTTCCTATTTTTCTAACTATTCCAAAATGGAGAAATATTTCCATTAGAACTGTTTTGGAGTCGGTTTACTTACCGTACCACGTACCTATTCCTTTTTGGAGTCTAAAACGTTCCGGAAAGTGTCCCTTATGAATTCCTCCGGGGTTACGGTTTCAATAACATTAGTTTCAACATTTATGGGATTACCTGAGATATAATGTTTAATTATTTGACCGTTCACCACCTTTGGATTTGTGCCTTCGAAGTTGTTGATTTTTATGGCATCGGAACGATAGACCTCCTCAATAACGTAAGGACCTTCCCATTTAGAGAGAAGTTTGCCTGCAAAAAATCTTAAACGAGAGTTGTATAGCAATACATAATCACCTACATTGAACTCACGCTTTTGTATCCTTTTATCATGCCATCTTTTAACATTTTGTTTAAACAGCTTGGCATTTTCATAAGCCTGGGTTCTCCATTCATCAAGTGAGCTAATGTCAAATAACCTCTTCTCACCAGTAAGTTTGAAGTCATAGTTGAGCTCTTTAATAGCCCAATATGCCTTATGTTCTAATTCAAGAGGTAAGTGACATGGTTTACAATAAACCATTTTATACGGAGACATACCCATAGGGTTTTTATATGCAGTTCTATAGGCCCATAATGCATCATCAAGTTTCTTGGACCAATTCTTTCTAGATCTGTTAACAGTCTTTTGCAAAATTAATTTGAGCTCCCTATTACTCAATTCTATTTGACCACTAGACTGTGGGTGATATGGAGATGCAATTCTACGATTAACATCATACTTAGCAAGCATTTTGCGAAAAGCACCATGAATAAAATGTGAACCACCATCAGTCATTAAATATCTAGGGACTCCAAACCTCGGGAAAATAACTTCTTTAAGCATGTTAATAGAGGTGTTATGATCAGCACTACTAGTTGGAATAGCTTCTACCCACTTAGTAACGTAATCAACAGCAACTAAAATATGTCTATACCCATTAGAGGAAGGAAAAAGTCACATATAATCAAAGCCCCAAACATCAAATGGTTCAATAACAAGTGAATAATTCGTAGGCATTTCTTGACGTTTACTAATATTGTCGATTCTTTGACATTCATCACAAGATAAGACAAACTTACGGGCATCCTTGAAGAGAGTAGGCCAATAAAAACCGAATTGCAATACCTTATGTGCAGTTATATCTCCAGCATGGTGTCCTCCATAGGCTTCGGAGTGACACTTGCATAGGATTTGTTCCTGTTCATGCTCAGGTACACAACGTCTAATTATACCATCCACTCCTTCTTTATAAAGATGTGGGTCATCCCAAAAGTAATGTCTCAAATCATAGAAGAACTTTTTCTTTTGCTGGTATGTGAAACTAGGTGGCATAAATTTAGCAACAATATAATTAGCATAATCAGCATACCATGGAGCAGTACGAGAAGCATTTATGACATTTAATTGTTCATCGGGAAAGCTATCATCAATAGGTAATGGGTCATCAAGAACATTCTCTAACCTAGACAAGTTGTCTGCAACGGGGTTCTCAGCTCCCTTTCTATCAATAATTTGCAAATCAAATTCTTGTAGCAGGAGAACCCATCTAATAAGTCTAGGTTTAGCATCTTTCTTTTCCATAAGGTATTTAATAGCAGCATGATCAGTGTGAACAGTTACTTTAGAATCAACAATATAAGGTCAGAACTTATCCCAAGCAAATACAACTGCTAAAAATTCTTTTTCAGTAGTAGCATAATTTCTTTGGGCATTGTCTAGAGTTTTACTAGCATATTGAATAACATTTAATTTCGTATCAACTCTTTGCCCTAGAACAGCACCTACAACATAATCACTAGCATCACACATAATTTCAAAGGGTAAATTCCAATCAGGTGGCTGAATAATAGGTGCAGAAATCAATGCTTTCTTAAGTATTTCAAATGCTTCTACGCAATCATCATCAAAGACAAAAGGAATATCTTTTTTAATAGATTAGTCAGAGGCCAAGAAATTTTTGAGATGTCCTTAATGAACCTCCTATAAAAACAGGCGTGACCGAGGAAGCTTCTTATACCTTTAGTGTCCTTGGGACACGGCATCTTTTCAATAGCATCAACTTTAGCTTTATCAACTTCAATGCCCCTTTCAGAAATTTTATGCCCCAAGACAATACATTCATTAACCATAAAGTGGCATTTCTCCCAATTTAGAACAAGATTAGTTTCTTCACATCTCTGCAAAACTCGATCAAGGTTGCTCAAGCAATCATCAAAAGAGGATCCATAAACAGAGAAATCGTCCATGAAAACCTCACATATCTTTTCACAAAAGTCACAAAATATAGCCATCATGCATCTTTGAAAGGTATCAGGTGCATTACATAAACCAAAAGGCATATGTCTATAAGCAAAAGTACCGAAAGGGCAAGTAAAAGTGGTCTTTGCTTGATCATCAGCTGACACGGGTATTTGAGAGAAGCCAGAGTAACCATCTAGAAAGCAAAAAATGTGTATGTTTGGATAATCTTTCTAGCATTTGATCAAGAAAAGGCAAGGGGTAATGATCTTTTTTAGTAGCCTTATTTAATTTGCAGAAATCAATTACCATCCTATAACATGTAATAATTCTTTGCAGGATCAATTCATCTTTATCATTAGGAACAACAGTAATACATCCCTTCTTAGTGTCGGTGTACTAGAGTAGGGGTACCCTAGTATCCCGAACTTGTGCACGGGCAGTTGCAGCGCCGCGCGGCAAGGCTTGCCGGACGACCGCCAGAGTCCTCCGTGGGTTCCTTTGGAGCCATCCAAGAACAAAGCATTCAAGATGAAGAGACAAGGCCCCGGCAAGAGGATCTTGCCGGGAAGAGACATGGCCCTGGCAAGAGGAGCTTGCCGGGAAGGCCAACCACGCACTTCAAGAAACTTGCCGCGATGCACCGCACGTCCCGGCAAGGTCCGGTGAGCGACAAGCTTCTGGACTCGACAAGACGACGACCCCGACAAGGTACTCTCCAGGGGCCCGCTGCCACTCTGTACCCACGCTCCAGCACACCCACCCGCGTGTCGCCATGAGGCTTCCTCAGGGGCGCGTGGCGGGAGCCTGTGCAGCCAGGGGTACGCGGTGGCAAGCGGAGATGAAGAGAAGGCCATCGTGGCAAACGGTGGCGCTCCTAACGGTCACTTTTTGCACTGTTTAGGCAACTCAGACGGGCATTCAATGACCTTGTCCCCTGCCGTCAGAGTTAGGTAGGGTGCACTGTGTCCACAGTAGCGGTAGCTGCACCTACCGCATCCTTTTCCATTTTTACCCTTCTAGTCTACGTTGCCCCCTGTCGGTGACCCCTTGAAAGTATAAAAGGAGGCCCAAGCGCAACGTAGAGGGGGTTCGGCTCATTCGAAACATCAGGAACACTCTCACGCTCGGTCTGGCAGCGTCCATCGCTCCTGAGCAAGAATTCAATACACACAAACAAGCAGCAGTAGGGTTTTACGCATCCGTGCGGCCCGAAGCTGGGTAAAACTGCTCGCGTGTACTGCCTCGATCCGCTCTTTGCGCGGCCTCCGCCCCCTCCGAACCGAAAGGGGCCCGGTCCCCATAGGTGTTGGTGGATCAGTTTCCCCGACATCTTTGGCGCGCCAGGTAGGGGGCGTCGAGATTGTGCGAACCCGATCCGGCGTGCACGCGAGCTAAATCTTCATCGTCTTCATCGACATGCCACCGAAGAAGAAGGATTCGGAGGCAGCTGTTCCGTCTGCGTCGCTTTCACCGCCTCCGGAGCAAACGGGTGGTGGAGTGGACGCCGGCGGAAGAATGGGCGTCGACGAGGGAGCCCTCAGTGCGGCCAAGTCCAAGGACAAGGCGGCACAGACCTCGGCGTCCATGCGCGCACCGCGCCCCTCTCAGGAGGCGCGGGACCAGCAGCGTCATGGCGTTCGCAGCGCCATACGTCCGCTGGGCCAAGATCAAGCTGGTGGTTCTCGTGGCGCTCAAGACCAACATGCACGTCAACATGCTGGCTCGAGCGAAGTACGGTCGCCTGGACGGGGCACTGCTCCTTCTAACGTGGTTAGGAGTCCGAGCACGCCCCACTCCTCGCACCGTTCACCTCCGCCGCCCACCACTCCAGCAGAAGCCTTGGCGCGAGCTCAACTGCTCCTAGACTATCCTCCGACGGCGGACAAGACCGACGAATGGAGGGCCACTATCCAGAGCCTCATCGGCTTCGCCAACGGCGACACTGCGCGGCAACCAAGCACCTCGCTGCCGCGGCAGGACAGCCGGACGCGAGCCGATGGCAACAAGACCGGGGGAGGTGCGACTTCCATGCACTCTCCACTACGAAGGCCAAAATCGCCGACTCGCCGGGTCCACCCCGACAGCGGCTCCACCGCGTCGTCGGACCCACGAGCTCGTCGCGACCAGCGCCAAGTTCTCCATGAACGACAACAAGAAGACGCTCGAACCCGCATCGAGCGCCGAAGAGAAGCGCGACGTCAATCCGACAAGCGCGCTGGGCCCTCTGTTGACATGCATGCGCCAGGGGAACCAGGCGATCTGCCGTACGCGGTAGGTTGTCCTGCGTTCACCCGTGAGCTGCGGCAAGTCCAGTGGCCCAGCACAAAGAATTTCAAACCAGACGTACCAGAGAAGTACGACGGCAAGACGCATCCGTCGGAGTTTCTCAGCATCTACACCATCGCGGTGCAGGCTGCCGGGGGACGGGACGACAAGATCCTTGCCAACTACTTCCCGCTGGTACTCAAGCCCAACGTCAGGTCCTGGCTCATGCACTTGCCGGACAATTCCATCTCCTCTTGGGCAGATTTATGCCATCAGTTTGTCGGCGCCTTTACAGGCGGCCACAAGCCACATGGCCAAGAGAGCGATCTTCATCTGCTCGCCCAGAAGGAAGGAGAGCCACTGCGCAAGTACATTCAGAGATTCAGCCGTGTACAGCACAACATCCCAGACGTCCACCCCGCCGCGATCATCAGCGCGTTCCATCAGAACGTGCGAAACCGAAGGATGAGGGAGGAGATGGCGATGTGTAAGATCAGAGACGTCAGCGAGCTTTACGCCCTGGCCGACAAGTGTGCACGCGCTGAAGAGGGGAGGAGGCTCCCCGGAGAGAGTACAGGAGCAGGAGGATCCGACAGTGAGGATGCCGCCCCGACAAGGAAAGGCCGGCGGCGGAACAACAGAAGGAAAAAGGGCAAGGAAGTGCTAGCTGTCGAGCAGACTGGCAACGGAGGTGGCGCCAAGGAAGCTAAAGCTGGTGGCTCCGACAAGGAGGCCCAGCCTGTGGCGGCCGCCGACAAGCAGGACAGCTCCGGCAAGCAGTATTGTAAGATTCACCGAACCAAGGGTCACGATCTCCAGAACTGCAAGAAAGTCGAACAGCTTGTTGAGCAATAGAAAGCTGAGTACGAGCGGCGCGACAAGGAGAAGGCCCAGGAAGGAACTGGTGGATCCGGCAAGAAACGTCCTGGCCGAGGAGGACGCTGCGGCAAGGCCAAGCAGCGGCAAGGAGACAGACCTCCCCGCGGCCGCGACAAGGATGAAGATGACGACGACGACGAAGACATGGATGATGACGAGGCCGATGAGCAGGAATTTCAGAAGGCCACAGAGGTCCTGTGCATTGACGGTGGCGCCTCTCTGCATACTTCGCACCGCCAACTCAAGCAGTGGATGCGGGAAGTGAATGCAGCAGAGCCATCCATAGAGTCACGCAAGCCCCTGAAATGGTCCAGTGCACCTATCATCTTCGACATTAAGGACCACCCTGATCGCGTAACTGCGGTCGGGTGTTTGCCGATGTTGGTTTCTCCAACTATCCGCAATCTCAAGGTCACGAAGATGCTAGTTGATGGCGGGGCTGGCTTGAACCTTATATCCTCCGCGGTCCTCCAGAAACTTCAGATCCCTGACAGCGAGCTCGAGGAGACCGGCACATTCCAAGGAATCAGCCCGGGAAGAAGCAAGCCGAAGGGGAAGATCACGCTGCCGGTCACATTTGGCAGCGAGCTGAACTTCAGGACTGAGAGGGTCACGTTTGACGTTGCCGACTTTCCATTACCTTACAATGGAATCCTTGGCCGTCCGGCACTCGCCAAGTTCATGGCAGCATCTCACTATGCGTACAACATACTGAAAATGCCAGGCCCAATAAGTGTCATCTCTGTCTCTGGCGACAAGAAGGATGCTCTTATCTGTGCCGACAAGATCTACCGGGAAGCGGCAGCCGCAGCAGAGCGCAAGACACTTGCCGCTGAAGCTCCCGGGGGAAGAAGAAGACAAAGTCCGGCAAGAGCTCTGATGCCCACTCCGGCAAGCGCACCTCTTCGGAGTGCTGCGCTACCGTCGAGGACGCACCATCGAGCTCCACCGGCAAGTGTAAGAAGGCAATGGCAGCTCCACCTGAGACTAAGAAGGTGTCTGCCAAGGAGGATGGCACTGGTGGTACCTTCACCATCAGCGCCACTCTTGACCCCAAATAGGAAAGCGCGCTCGTTGCTTTCCTGCGGGCGAATGTCGACGTGTTTGCATGGCAACCGTCTGATATCCCCGGTGTTCCCAGGAAAGTAATCGAGCACCACCTTGCCGTCTGTCCTCATGCGCGGCCCGTCAAGCAGAGAGTCAGGAAGCAGGCAGTGGAGCGCCAAGAATTCATCGCAGAAGAAATCAAGAAGTTGGAAGCAGCAGGCCTTGTCAGAGGAGTGCTCCATCCCACGTGGTTGGCCAATCCTGTTGTTGTGCGCAAGGCTAACGGAAAATGGAGACTTTGTATTGACTTCACTGATGTTAATAAAGCTTGTCCCAAAGACCCATTTCCCTTGCCGCATATTGACCAGATTGTTGACTCCACAGCCGGATGTGATTTGCTTTCATTTCTTGATGCATACTCAGGATACCATCAGATCTTCATGGCAGAAGAGGATGAAGAGAAAACCACATTTATCACCCCATGTGGCACGTACTGCTTCGTACGGATGCCTTTCGGTTTGAAGAATGCTAGATCAACATTCGCAAGGGTAGTCCACCATGCTTTTGAGCCGCAAATGCACAGAAATGTGGAAGCCTACATGGATGACATAGTGGTCAAGAGCAAAAACAAGGCTACTCTGATTCAAGATCTAGATGAAACTTTTGCAAATCTGCGCAGGATCAACCTCAAGCTCAATCTCAAGAAGTGCGTGTTCGGAGTCCCTTCCGGCAAGCTTCTCGGGTTCTTTGTGTCACAGCGGGGGATTGAAGCCAATCCCGACAAGATCAAAGCCATCGAGCAGATTGAAGCACCAAAGCGCGTCAAGGATGTATGAAAGCTTGCCGGTTGCGTGGCTGCTCTCAGCAGATTTATCTCTAAGTCCGCAGAGCGCGCCTTGCCGTTTTTCAAAATATTGAAAAAGGCAGGTCCGATGAAATGGACTCCAGAAGCGGAGGCCGCGCTACAGGACTTGAAGAGGTACCTGTCCTCCACTCCAATACTTGTCGCACCTAAGCCACAAGAGAAGTTGCTGCTATATCTGGCAGCAACCAATCAAGTGGTTAGTGCTGCGTTAGTAGCGGAGAGGGAGGCGGACGATGAGCCAGCAACCGCGGCAAGTGAATCTAGCAACAAGCAGGGGGCTTCTCCGACAAGCTCTGGCCCCGACAAAGTTGAGTCTGCGCAGGCATGCAAGGAGGTGCAGAGGAAAATGGTGCAGCGCCCAGTTTACTTTGTCAGTTCCCTTCTACAGCGGGCTAGATCAAGGTATTCTGGCATATAGAAATTGCTTTTCGGCCTTCTCATGGCCTCGAGAAAGCTGCGCCATTACTTCCAGGCACATGAGATAATAGTTGTCACTCGCTTTCCGTTGAAGAGGATACTGCAAAATCCAGAAGCAACCGGCAGGATTGTCGAGTGGGCGCTGGAACTGTCAAGCTTTGGCCTCAAGTTTGAGAGTACTTCCACTATACAGAGCAGAGCATTGGCAGAATTCATAGCGGAATGGACGCCGACACCAGACGAAGAAACTCCAGAAACAAGCATCCCCGTCAAAGAGGCAAGCAAAGAGTGGCTGATGTACTTTGATGGTGCCTTCTCGCTGCAAGGCGCCGGCGTAGGCGTGCTGCTTATCGCACCCACCGGAGAGCACCTCAAGTACGTAGTTCAGATGCATTTTCCCAGGGAGCAAGCAACGAACAATACCGCAGAGTATGAAGGTTTGCTTGCCGGACTCAGAATCGCGGCAGACCTTGGGATCAACAAGCTCATTGTCAGGGGTGACTCGCAGTTGGTCGTCCGCCAAGTAAACAAAAGCTATCAGAGTCCGTTGATGGAAGCATATGTTGATGAAGTAAGGAAGCTAGAAGCACACTTTGACGGCCTGCAAATGGAACACGTTCCACGAGCTCAGAACGATATTGCTGACGGCCTGTCAAAGTGCGCAGCACTAAAGTTACCTGTGGAACCAGGGATTTTTGTGCTCAAGCTGACTCAACCATCCGTAACACTGTCGACTGGACAGAGAAAGAAGAGGAAGTTGGTTTCTGATGACTACTTTCCGGCAGAGCTTCCCGAAGCCGCCGCCAAGAAGGTCCCCAAGATCGACGCCAAGAGTGCTGAGGAGCAGTCTGCTCCGGCGAACCTTTTGGTTTGTTCCGTTGAAGCAGACGCTCCCGACAAGTTTTGCTCCGGCAAGCTTGCCGGGGAATATCACGCTCCGGCCGAACCGCAGGTTCTTGCCGTAGAAGCGGATGTTCCCACAGCAACAGATATGCCTTTAGCCCTTGTTGTCGAGCCGCAAGCTCCAGCATGGGCGCAGCAGATCGTCCGTTTCCTTCAGACAGGAGAGCTTCCCGAAGAGCAAGAAGAAGCGGAAAGAGTAGCCCGGCAGTCAAGTATGTACAAGTTTGTCGATAACACACTGTACAGAATAAGACTCAACGGTGTGAAATTGAAGTGCATTCGCCGGGAAGATGGACAACAGCTGTTGGCAGAGATACATGGAGGCATATGTGGTCACCACATTGGCGCAAGAGCACTTGCCGGCAAAGCATTCCGACAAGGTTTCTTCTGGCCGACAGCCCTCCAGGATGCAACTGCACAAGTAACCAAGTGTGAAGCGTGCCAGTTCCATTCCAAACAGATACACCAGCCAGCTCAAGCTCTCCAGACGATCCCTTTATCCTGGCCATTTTCGGTCTGGGGGCTCGACATCCTCGGCCCCTTTCCCCGAGCTGTCGGGGGCTTTGAGTTCTTGTACGTCGCCATCGACAAGTTCACAAAGTGGCCGGAAGTGGAACCAGTGAGGAAGGTGACAGCACAGTCAGCAGTCAAGTTCTTCAGGTCGATTGTTTGCCGTTTCGGGATCCCTAACAGGATCATCACCGACAACGGCACGCAATTTACGAGCCGCACCTTCATGCAGTACGTCCAAGATCTTGGCGCCAAGGTCTGCTTCGCTTCTGTTGCTCATCCGAGAAGCAACGGTCAAGCGGAGAGGGCAAATGCTGAAGTGCTGCGAGGCCTCAAGACCAGAACTTTCGACAGGCTGCACAAGTGCGGAAGAAACTGGATCGAGGAGCTGCCGGTGGTTCTTTGGTCGATCAGGACGACGCCAAATCGAGCCACTGGCCAGACACCCTTCGCTCTAGTCTATGGAGCAGAGGCAGTTCTCCCCACGGAACTCGTTTACGGGTCACCTCGAGTGCTCGCTTATGATGAGCTCGAGCAAGAGCAGTTGCGCCAAGATGACGCGCTGCTCCTTGAGGAAGACCGTCTTCAGGCTGCTGTGTGAGTCGCTCGCTACCAGCAAGCTTTGCGTCGCTACCATAGCCGCAAAGTTAAAGCCAGGAGCTTCGAGGAAGGCGACCTTGTTCTTCGGCGTGTTCAGTCCGCCAAGAATTCCAACAAGTTGACGCCGAAGTGGGAAGGCCCTTATCGGGTGAAACGAGTCACTAGGCCCGGCGCTGTCCGCCTTGAGACCGAAGATGGCATTCCGGTGAGCAACTCCTGGAACATTGAACATCTTCGTAAGTTTTACCCGTAGGGCGCGGTTGCCGGAAGCTTTTCCGGCAACCACCTTTTGTACAAGTCTTGCCGCTGTTGCATGTAATCCTTTGTACAAAGCCGGGCGCAGACCCCGTGCACCAGTAAAGTTCATGTGCCCCGCACATCTTGTCAGTTTTTTATGCTATAATCCTTTTTTGCATATGTTATCTGACACTTTGTGCAGCACCAGACCCCGGTAAGCGATAACGAGCCCAAGGCTCCATATCATTACTTTATTTCTCTGTTTCTTTCTCAAAAGAAGGAAGGTTCCCTCGCCCACAAGGTTTACCGGGGGGGGGAGGAGAAGATAATGGTGTGGACCAGGCCGTTCAAGAAAGTTTCTCCTTGCCGGGAAGCAGACGACAGAAAAGCTAAGTTGCTAAAGTTTGAGCAATCAGTTTTTTAAGTTTTTGAGTTATTTTCCTTGAACGACCGTGCTTTGTATGGAAAACCTGTGCGCGGAGGAACCAACTCGTAGCTAGCTGCGCCCTTACTTTGTTTCGAGTCCGCTCAACAACTTAAGTGAGCTGCAACTAGTTGCGACAAGGTTGCTTGTCGGTAGCGACCCCGCCAGCAGGCTGCTGAAGTTCCGCACTCGGCGCTCGCGGCAAGGGTGCCTGCACCGGCAAGTTTCCCTAGAAAGCGTAGGGCAGAACCATACAAAGCCAAGAGTCGAGTAAAGGAAGTAACACAACAATTTTTTGCCTAAGATAGAGTTATATTACAAAAATAACTTGTCGCGCCTCTAATAAAGTGTTCCCATGACATGACTGGCAGCGACAAGAAAAGAAGAAAACGGACGGCCTAATCTACGCGACCGCCGTCAACCCTTTTGACCTCGTTCACCCTGTCCACAATGGGTGCGACGAGGGCCTTAAGTGCGTCAAGATCAGCGTCCGCCGGCAGCCTCTTGAGGACGTTGGTGAGGTTGAGGCCCGGATTGCGGAAGGCCACCTTCACCAGCACCTTCTCCAGAACTCCGGCACAAATCGAGCGTGACTCGTCGGCCAACTGCTTTGGGATCCGTTCCCGGAGTTGCTGGAGCGCCGCCGCCACGCCTTTGAAGAACAGAGTGAGCTTGGCGCTGGGTTGGAGGTTCTCGTCGGAGGAGTACCCGAAGCCTTCCACCCCCAATTGCACCAGCTCCTCTTCGATGACTGCAGCAATGTTCACGAGGCCCTCCGTCCAGAGCGCCACAGTATCTCTGAGAAGATTCTGGGTTTCGGCGGCCCTCGCTAGCAGCGCCTCGTTGGCCTTGATGTCCTTCTTCAAGTCCGCCTCCCGTTTCTTGGCGCCGTCCAACGTCTCCGTCAGGGTGGCCAGCTTCAGCTCCAGATCAGCATTGGAATTCTTGGCGGCGCGCAGCTCTTTGCCCTTCTCGGAGAGTTGGCCCTGCAGCTCACCGTGGGCAAGGGCGTCCTTCTCGCGCTCCAGCTTGAGCGCGGCAAGCTCTTCGCCACCCACCTTCAGATCAGCCTCCAGCTGCGCCACCTTTACTTCCAATTCCTTCTTGGCGGTCTCGGCAGCCGCAGCCGCATCCTTTGCCTCTTGGAGCGACCCGCCAAGTGCCCGTTCGCGCGCGGCAAGCTCCTCCTCGTGGCTGTCGAGGTTCACTTTCCGCTGAGCCAGCTCGCCTTCTCGCGCGTACAGCTTCTCGCCGGTGAGCCGCTGCTGCTCTTCAGCTTCGGCCTTCTCGAGGAGGAAGGCCTTCCGCTCTTCAGCAAGCTGCTCCCGCTCCTCCGCCAAGGCCCGGAGAGCTTCCTGGCGAAAACCCCGGAGCTCCTCCGCGCGCTTCTCTATATCCACGCTCGCTTTCGCGACGAGCGCTTCCCGGGACTCCAACTTGACTTGACGGGCGCGATAGAGCGCCAGCAGCCTCCGCAGCAGCCGCTCCTCCTCGGGCTCGTCACTGCTGCTTCCCGGCGCGTCAACGATCGACAACCCGGCGGAGGCGAGCACCTCCCCATCCAAAACTTCTCCTTCCACCGGCGCCTTGGAGCTTGACACCCAAGGGAGCTTGATGAAGATGCCCTCGCCAGCCTTCAGATAGGCGCCGGGCTGGGGCTCCTCGGAGCCTGACGCTGCGGCAGCGGCGGAGGGATCGGCGGTTGGTGCAGCGCCTGACGCTCCTGCGGCCTCAGGGCCGTCAGTGCGATCGCCAGATCCCCCGCCAACTTCCTCGGCGGCGGCCTTGGCGGCCTCTTCAATGGCAGGCACATCAGCACCAGCTCCGTCTTCGGAGGCCGCGGCATCATCAGTGTTGCCGCGCGCATCCTCTCCGTCGCCCGCCTCGGTCTCCATCGGATCCGCGGAGGGTGGACCTGACGACCGGAGAAGAATGAGAAGTCAAACAAGCACTCAAGAAGAAAAATCAGCAGAAGAATACAAAGAAAGTTTCGGGCAGGAAGTATTGCCTGTGCTGGGATCCGCTGTCATAAGCTCCACCGCCGGCAGATCGTTAGCGTTGTCCCTTGCCGGAGACTCCTCCCTTGCCGGAGGCTCCTCCCTTATCGGAGAACGCTCCCTTGCCGGGGAGTCCGTCCTTGGCGGCGTAGTCGAAGCAGACGACGAGTCGGAGGTGATCACCACGCCCTCCTGATGAAGCTGTTCTGCTCCTGCACAAACAAACCAGTGATCAGATGTCAACAAAGGAAAAGAGCAACCACGCGCACCCAGAAGCAGAAAGTAAACCATATGCTTACGCTGGGGGCTGCGCTGGGGGCTGCTCTGCGAAGTGATGGCCTGATCCGGCAAGGTGGTCTCGGGCGCGCCTCTTGTCGTCGCAGTGGGCTCGTCCTCGATGATCACCACCTGAGCCTTGGCCCTCTTCGCCGCCCTCTGGGCCAGAGTCCTGAAAAGGGAGAGTCCAGGGTGGGTCAGATCAGATGCAAGACAGGAATGGCAAGTTGAAGAACTACAAGAACAACAAGGGAATCTTACTCTTCTTCCTCTTCCTCGTCGGAGCTGAGCGCGGAGAGGTCGAAGTTCGGCCCACCTCCGGCGCGACGAGGTGGAGGGGTGGGATCCCTTGGCCGCTTGGCGGGGACTGCGGCGCCAGCCCGAGATGACCCCGCCCCAGTTGCCACTGCGGCGGGAGGCGCACCCACGGCAACCGTACTTGCAGCGGCGGAGCGCGTCGCGCGGCGCTGCGGCTGTTGACCAGCTTGCCGCCCTGCTGCATCCCCGATCCTGCGGAGGCGCCTTCTTGGCTGCACTGGGGGCTGCGTTCCGGGCCCTGTTCCCGGCAAGCTCCCCGGAGATGGCGGGCCGCTCGCACCCTCGGCGGGCTCACTCAACTCGGCGTCGGGCGCGGCAAGCTCTTCTTCGTCTTCGGGCCACTCCCGCTCAGCAAGACTCATCGCCGATGCCGCGTCCGCTTCCTCCACCATGAACCCAAATTCACCCGCGGCTGCGGCTGCCGCCGCCTCTTCCGCCCTGGTGGCGATGCGTTCCATCTCTTGATCGGTGGTGTCGCGGGTGAGGAGCTTCTTGTCGTCAGCATTGACCGCTACTTCCACTAGGCTGTCGAAGAACTGCTGCACAACGTCTCCGGCAGGCTCTTGCCAAGTTGGAGCGATCCCGTGCGAATCACACAACGGCATCATGGCGCAGATGCGGTCGCGCGAGGAGTTGTTGCACAGAGGAACGACGCCTGCCGGCAACCTGAACCACTCAGGATGCTGTGGGTCGTGCTTGAATATCTCCTTGAGTATCCCGTCCAACTCTATGACGGTGAAATTGAAGTTGAGGCCTGGGCGCAACCTCATGATATCTGCCGGGCCTCCAAATTCCCAGGCGGGTCTCCCCCTCGCCTGCAGAGGGGCGATGCGCCGGCGAAGGAAATCTGCGCCGACAGCTCCTACAGTCAGCCCGGCAAGCCTGAGACGCAAGATCCGAGTGGTGGCGATCTTCAGCTTGTCGTCATCCACGGACAGAGCGCTCCAGTCATTGCCACGCACTGCTGGGGCTTGGCGCAGGGCGGTGAACAGCTGCGGGCTCTCTTCTACAACCCAGCACCAATCTGCTCTCCACTCGTCCCACTTTCTGGCCCGCGAGATCCAGGCGACCCCGCCGGCAAGAGGTTCCCCTCTCTCGACACGAGGCATAAAGAAATGGCGGAAGAGAGCTACGTTGGGGTGGACTCCGACAAAGTTCTCGCACAGATGGGCGAAAACTGCCATGGTCAGAACGGCGTTGGGGGTGAAGTCAAGGAGGTGGAGTCCATAGGTGTTCATGACGTCGCAAAAGAAATCAGAGAATGGCGGGCAGAGCCCGCAGTAGAAGAACACGGCGAAGAAAGGATATCCACCAACTGGAGCTGCTTGCGAGGCGACGGCGGAGAGTACCTTCGTGCGCGGATGCGCCCGCGTCTCCATCGACCAGAAGAGATAGTACCACTCCCTCAGCTCCTTCGCGGAGAGCTCGGGGGGGGGGGGGGAAGTGGCCCGCTCCTTCCGCAGCGCCTCAAGCCGCTGCGCTTCGGTCGACTTCACAACTTTTGCGGCTGCGGCCTTCGTGGCCTTCCCCTTCCCAGGCTTCGGAGGCATGGCGGAGGCGGTGGGGGAGATCGGCGGCGCTGGTGGTGGCGGCAGCGACGGGGGCGGAGCGCTGCCCTCTTTCAACTCTGCAAGCGGAGGAGGGCGGCGGAGATTTCTGAGATTGTAGTAGTGAAGGGCGAAGGTGGGGGAAATGCCCCTGTTTCCCCTGCTTATAAAGAGGGACGGGGCGAACATTTCGGCCTTCCAAATAAACAACCACCCACGATCTCTCCCACGACTTCGCGATTGACGCATGCCGTTACGGGGGGGCGCGGTGGATACGGAGTTAGATTCGGCATAACCCAGGCTCCGCGCGTGCCCGTGCCCTGTTTTGGGCCTGGCCCAACAGCGCTCGGCACCGTGTGTGGCCCAGGCCCGGGGGCTCCTGTCGGTGTACTAGAGTAGGGGTACCCTAGTATCCCGAACTTGTGCACGGGCAGTTGCAGCGCCGCGCGGCAAGGCTTGCCGGACGACCGCTAGAGTCCTCCGTGGGTTCCTTTGGAGCCATCCAAGAACAAAGCATTCAAGATGAAGAGACAAGGCCCCGGCAAGAGGATCTTGCCGGGAAGAGACAAGGCCCCGGCAAGAGGAGCTTGCCGGGAAGGCCAACCACGGCACTTCAAGAAACTTGCCGCGATGCACCGCACGTCCCGGCAAGGTCCGGTGAGCGACAAGCTTCTGGACTCGACAAGACGACGACCCCGACAAGGTACTCGCCAGGGGCCCGCTGCCACTCTGTACCCACGCTCCAGCGCACCCACCCGCGTGTCGCCATGAGGCTTCCTCAGGGGCGCGTGGCGGGAGCCTGTGCAGCCAGGGGTACGCGGTGGCAAGCGGAGATGAAGAGAAGGCCATTGTGGCAAACGGTGGCACTCCTAACGGTCACTTTTTGCACTGTTTAGGCAACTCAGATGGGCATTCAATGACCTTGTCCCCTGCCGTCAGAGTTAGGTAGGGTGCACTATGTCCACAGTAGCGGTAGCTGCACCTACCGCATCCTTTTCCATTTTTACCCTTCTAGTTTACGTTGCCACCTGTCGGTGACCCCTTGAAAGTATAAAAGGAGGCCCAAGCGCAACGTAGAGGAGGTTCGGCTCATTCGAAACATCAGGAACACTCTCACGCTCGGTCTGGCAGCGTCCATCGCTCCTGAGCAAGAGTTCAATACACACAAACAAGCAGCAGTAGGGTTTTACGCATCCGTGCGGCCCGAAGCTGGGTAAAACTGCTCGCGTGTACTGCCTCGATCCGCTCTTTGCGCGGCCTCTGCCCCCCTCCGAACCGAAAGGGGCCCGGTCCCCATAGGTGTTGGTGGATCAGCTTCCCCGACATTAGGGACACAATGGACAGGACGTAACCACTGACTATCAGCAACGGGATAAATTCTACCTGCCTCAAGGAGCTTTAATATTTCCTTTCTTACCACTTCTTTCATCTTAGGATTCATCCTCGTTCATGATCAATAACTGGTTTGGCGTCTTTCTCCAAATTTATTTTGTGTTGACATAGAGTGGGACTAATGCCCTTAAGATCATCAAGAGTATATCCAATAGCAGCATGGTGCTTCTTCAGAGTTTTCAATAATTTCTCTTCCTCCTTCTCTGAAAAGTTAGCACTAATAATAACAGGATATATTTTCTTTTCATCAAGATGAGCATATTTAAGAGTATCAGGTAATGGTTTAAGCTCAAACATGGGATCACCCTTGGGTGGAGGAGGATCCCCTAGGATTTCAACAGGCAAGTTGTGTTTCAGAATAGGTCCATGTTTAAATAATACTTCATCTATTTCCCTTCTTTCATTCATGAACATATCATTTTCATGGTCTAGCAAATATTGTTCTAAGGGATCAGTAGGAGGCACGGCAATAAAAGCAAGACCAATAATTTCATCTTTACTAGGTAATTCTTTATCACGGGGTTGTCTACTAAATGTAGCAAAATTAAACTCATGAGACATATCCCCTAAACCAACAGAAACAATATCCTTCTTGCAATCTATCTTAGCATTAACAATATTCAAGAAGGGTATACCAAATATAATGGGACAAAAGCTATCCTGTGGGGAACCAAGAACAAGATAATCAACAGGATATTTAACCTTCCCACACAAGACTTCAACATCTCTAACAATCCCAACTGGTGAAATAGTATCTCTATTGGCAAGCTTAATGGTAACATCGATATCTTCTATCTCAGCTGGTGCAATATCATGCATAATTTCTTTGTATAAGGAAATAGGTATTGCACTAGCACTAGCACCCATATCACATAAGCCATGATAACAATGATCTCCTATTTTAACAGAAATAACAGGCATGCCTAGAACAGGTATGTGTTTATTTTTAGCATCAGGTCTAGCAATTCTAGCAGCTTCATCACAGAAGTAAATAACATGCCCATCAATATTATCGGCCAAGAGATCTTTAACCATAGCAATTTTAGGTTCAACTTTAATTTTCTCAGGGGGTTTAGGTGTCTTAATATTACTTTTATTGACCACAGTTGAAGCTTTAGCATGATTCTTTATTCTAACAGGGAAAGGTGGTTTCTCAACATAAGCAGTAGGAACAACAGGATCATTATAAGTGAGAGTCTTTTCTTCAACTTTAATAGGTGCAACTACTTTTGTTTAAATGGGAGGATTATATTTAAACCACTTATCCTTAGGGAGATCAACATGAGTAGCAAAAGATGCACAGAAAGAAGCTACTATCTCAGAGTTAAGTCCATATTTAGTGCTAAATTTACGGAAAACATCTGTATCCATAAAAGATTTAACACAATCAAACTTAGGTGTTATACATGACTCCTTACCTTCGTCGAGATCCCACTCTTTAGAGTTGCGCTTAATTCTCTCCAATAAATTCCATTTGAATTCAATAGTCTTCATCATAAAGGAATGCTACCTCTTGAGCACTGCGTTGGATTTCCCCGAAGAGGAGAGGATGATGCAGCAAAGTAGTGTAAGTATTTCCCTTAGTTTTTGAGAACCAAGGTATCAATCCAGTAGGAGGCTACACGCGAGTCACTCGTACCTACACAAAAACAATAGCTCAACGCAACCAATGCGCTTAGGGGTTGTCAATCCCTTCACGGTCACTTACGAAAGTGAGATCTGATAGAGATGGTAAATAATATTTTTGGTATTTTTGATATAGAGATGCACAGTAAAAAGTAAAAGAAAAGTAAAAGCAAAGCAATAATAAAGTGATGGAGATTGATATGATGAGAAAGAGACCCGGGGGCCATAGGTTTCACTAGTGGCTTCTCTCAAGAGCATAAGTATTCTACGGTGGGTGAACAAATTACTGTTGAGCAATTGACAGAATTGAGCATAGTTATGAGAATATCTAGGTATGATCATGTATATAGGCATCACGTCCGAGACAAGTAGACCGACTCCTGCCTGCATCTACTACTATTACTCCAGTCATCGACCGCTATCCAGCATGCATCTAGAGTATTAAGTTAAAAACAGAGTAACACCTTAAGCAAGATGACATGATGTAGAGGGATAGTTTCATGCAATATGATAAAAACCCCATCTTGTTATCCTCGATGGCAACAATACAATACGTGCCTTGCTGCCCCTTCTGTCACTGGGAAAGGACACCGCAAGATCAAACCCAAAGCTAAGCACTTCTCCCATGGCAAGAAAAACCAATCTAGTAGGCCAAACCAAACTGATAATTCGAAGAGACTTGCAAAGATAGCCAATCATACATAAAAGAATTCAGAGAAGATTCAAATATTATTCATAGATAGACTTGATCATAAACCCACAATTCATCGGTCTCAACAAACACACCGCAAAAAGAAGATTACATCGAATAGATCTCCACAAGAGAGGGGGAGAACATTGTATTGAGATCCAAAAAGAGAGAAGAAGCCATCTAGCTACTAACTACGGACCCGTAGGTCTGAAGTAAACTACTCACACTTCATCGGAGGGGCTTGGATGATGATGTAGAAGCCCTCCGTGATCGATGCCCCCTCCGGTGGAGCTTCGGAATAGGCCCCAAGATGGGATCTCGTGGATACAGAAAGTTGCGGTGGTAGAATTAGGTTTTTGGCTCCGTCCCCGATCGTTTGGGGGTACGTAGGTATATATAGGAGGAAGAAGTACGTCGGTGGAGCTTCGAGGGGCCACGAGGCAGGGGGCGTGCCCTAGGGGGGCGCCCTCCACCCTCGTGGCTGCCTCGTCGCTTTCTTGACAGAGGGTCCAAGTCTCCTGGATCTTATCCGATGAGAAAATCACGTTTCCGAAGGTTTCATTCCGTTTGGACTCCGTTTGATATTATGTTTCTCCAAAACACTGAAATAGGCAAAAAACAGCAATTCTGGGTTGGGCCTCCGGTTAATAGGTTAGTCCCAAAAATAATATAAAAGTGGAAAATAAAGCCCAGTATAGTCCAAAATAGTGGATAATATAGCATGGAGCAATCAAAAATTATAGATACGTTGGAGACGTATCAAGCATTCCCAAGCTTAATTCCTTCTCGTCCTCAAGTAGGTAAATGATAAAAAGAGAATTTTTGATGCGGAGTGCTACTTGGCATAATTTTATGTAGTTCTTCTTAATTGTGGTGTGAATATTCAGACCCGAAAGATTCAAGACAAAAGTTCATATTGACATAAAAATGATAATACTTCAAGCATACTAACTAAGCAATTATGTATTCTCAAAATAACATGGCCAAAGAAAGTTCATCCCTACAAAATCATATAGTTTAGTCATGTTTCATTTTCGTTACACAAGAATGCTCTCATCATGCACAACCCCAATGACAAGCCAATCAATTGTTTCATACTTTAGTAATCTCAGACCTATAAACTTTCACGCAATATATGAGCGCGAGCCATGGACATAACACTATGGGTGGAATAGAATATAATGAGGGGGTTATGTGGAGAAGACAAAAGAGGAGAAAGTCTCACATCAACGAGGCTAATCAATGGGCTATGGAGATGCCCACCGATTGATGTTAATGCAAGGAGTAGGGATTGTCATGCAACGGATGCACTAGAGCTATAAATGTATGAAAGCTCAACAAAAGAAACTAGTGGGTGTGCATCCAACTTGCTTGCTCACGAAGACCTAGGGCACTTGAGGAGGCCCATTGTTGGAATATACAAGCCAAGTTCTATAATGAAAAATTCCCACTAGTATATGAAAGTGATAACATGAGAGACTCTCTACTATGAAGATCATGGTGCTACTTTGAAGCACAAGTGTGGTAAAAGGATAGTAACATTGTCCCTTCTCTCTTTTTCTCTCATTTTTTGGGCCTTTTCTTTTTTATGGCCTTTCTCTTTTTTGGGCCTTCTCTTTTTTATGGCCTTTCTTTTTTTATTCCTCACTTGGGACAATGCTCTAATAATGATGATCATCACACTTCTATTTATTTACAACTCAATGATTACAACTCGATACTAGAACAAAGATGACTCTATATGAATGCCTCCGGCGGTGTACCGGGATATGCAATGAACCAAGAGTGACATGTATGAAAGAATTATGAACGGTGGCTTTGCCACAAATACTATGTCAACTACATGATCATGCTAAGCAATATGACAATGATGAATGTGTCATGATGAACGGAATGATGGAAAGTTGCATGGCAATATATCTCGGAATGGCTATGGAAATGCCATAATAGGTAGGTATGGTGGCTGTTTTGAGGAAGATATAAGGAGGTTTATGTGTGAAAGAGCGTATCATATCACGGGGTTTGGATGCACCGGCGAAGTTTGCGCCAACTCTCAATGTGAGAAAGGGCAATGCACGGTACCGAAGAGGCTAGCAAGGATGGAAGGGTGAGAGTGCGTATAATCCATGGACTCAACATTAGTCATAAAGAACTCACATACTTATTGCAAAAATCTACAAGTCATCAAAAACCTCGGCACTACGCGCATGCTCCTAGGGGGATAGATTGGTAGGAAAAGACCATCGCTCGTCCCCGACCGCCACTCATAAGGAAGACAATCAAATAACACCTCATGTTTCAAATTTGTTGCATAACGTTTACCATACGTGCATGCTACGGGACTTGCAAACTTCAACACAAGTATTTCTCAATTTCACAACTACTCAACTAGCATGACTTTGATATTATTACCTCCATATCTCAAAACAATCATCAAGCATCAAACTTTTCTTAGTATTCAACACACTCATAAGAAAGTTTTATTATTAATCTTGCATACCAAGCATATTAGGATTTTAAGCAAATTACCATGCTATTAAGACTCTCAAAATAATCTAAGTGAAGCATGAGAGATCAATAGTTTCTATAAAACAAATCCACCACCGTGCTCTAAAAGATATAAGTGAAGCACTAGAGCAAAACTATAAAGCTCAAAAGATATAAGTGAAGCACATAGAGTATTCTATCAAATTCCAAATCATGTATGGCTCTCTCAAAAGGTGTGTACAGCAAGGATGATTGTGGTAGACTAACAAGCAAAGACTCAAATCATAAAAGACGCTCCAAGCAAAACACATATCATGTGGTGAATAAAAATATAGCTCCAAGTAAAGTTACCGATAGAAGTAGACGAAAGAGGGGATGCCTTCCGGGGCATCCCCAAGCTTTGGATTTTAGGTGTCCTTAGATTATCTTGGGGGTGCCATGGGCATCCCCAAGCTTAGGCTCTTGCCACTCCTTGTTCCATAATCCATCAAATCTTTACCCAAAACTTGAAAACTTCACAACACAAAACTTAAAGTAGAAAATCTCGTGAGCTCCGTTAGCGAAAGAAAACAAAAGACCACTTCAAGGTACTGTAATGAACTCATTATTTATTTATATTGGTGTTAAACCTACTGTATTCCAACTTCTCTATGGATTATAAACTATTTTACTAGCCATAGATTCATCAAAATAAGCAAACAACACACGAAAAACAGAATCTGTCAAAAACAGAACAGTCTGTAGTAATCTGTAGCTAGCGCAAGATCTGGAACCCCAAAAATTCTAAAATAAATTTCTGGACGTGAGGAATTTATCTATTAATCATCTTCAAAAAGAATTAACTAAATATCACTTTCCAAATAAAAATGACAGCAGTTCTCGTGAGCGCTAAAGTTTCTGTTTTTTACAGCAAGTTCAACAAGACTTTCCCCAAGTCTTCCCAACGGTTCTACTTGGCACAAACACTAATTAAACACAAAAAACACAACCAAAACAGAGGCTAGATAATTATTTATTACTAAACAGGAGCAAAAAGCAAGGAATAAAAATAAAATTGGGTTGCCTCCCAACAAGCGCTATCGTTTAACGCCCCTAGCTAGGCATAACAAGCAAGAATAGATCTAGGTATTGCCATCTTTGGTAGGCAATCCATAAGTGGCTCTCATGATAGATTCATATGGTAATTTTATTTTCTTTCTAGGGAAGTGTTCCATGCCCTTTTTTAATGGAAATTGAAATCTAATATTCCCTTCCTTCATATCAATAATTGCACCAACCGTTCTAAGGAAAGGTCTACCGAGAATAATAGGGCAAGAAGGATTGCAATCTATATCAAGAACGATAAAATCTACGGGCACATAATTCCTATTTGCAACAATAAGAACATCATTAATTCTTCCCATAGGTTTCTTAATAGTGGAATCCGCAAGATGCAAGTTTAGAGAGCAATCATCAAAATCACGGAAATCTAGCAAATCACACAAAGTTTTGGGAATAGTAGAGACACTAGCACCCAAATCACACAAAGCATAAAACTCATGATCTTTAATTTTAATTTTAATAGTAGGTTCCCACTCATCATAAAGTTTTATAGGGATAGAAACTTTCAGCTCAAGTTTTTCTTCATAAGTTTGCATCAAGGCATCAACGATATGTTCGATAAAGGCTTTATTTTGACTATAAGAATGAGGAGATTTTAGCACGGATTGCAACAAGGAAATACAATCAATTAAAGAGTAATATTCATAATTAAATTCCTTGAAATCCAATATAGTGGGTTTAGCAACATCTAGGGTTTTAATTTCTTCAATCCCACTTTTATCCAATTTAGCATCAAGATCAAAAGATTCAGAATTATTGGAACGCCTTCTCGGTAAAGGTGGATCATACTCAGTCCCATCATTATCAAGATTCATATTGCAAAACAAAGATTTAATAGGGGACACATCAATAACTTTTAGATCTTCATCATTATTTTCATAGGAACTAGAAGAACATGCTTTAATAAAGGCATCTTTCATAGCACGCGTCCTAGAGGTTCTTTCCTTGCACTCATCAATGGAAATTATCATGGCTTTGAGAGACTCATTGATATCATGCTTAGGAGGAATAGATCTAAGCTTTAAAGAATCAACATCAAGAGAAATTCTATCAACGTTCCTAGCCAAATCATCAATCTTAAGCAATTTTTCTTCAATCATAGCATTAAAATTCTTTTGCGAAGAAATAAATTCTTTAATATTAGATTCAAAATCAGAGGGCATCTTATTATAATTTCCATAAGAATTGTTGTTGGAATTACCATAATTATTAGAGGGATTACTAGGATAAGGCCTAGGATTGAAATTTCCTCTATACGCGTTGTTACCAAAATTGTTCCTACCAACAAAATTCACATCCATAGATTCATTATTATTCTCAATCAAAGTAGACAAGGGCATATCATTAGGATCAGAAGAAACACTCTTATTAGCAAATAATTTCATAAGTTCATCCATCTTTCCACTCAAAACATTAATTTCTTCTATCGCATGCACCTTTTTATTAGTAGATCTTTCAGTATGCCATTGAGAATAATTAACCATAATATTATCTAGGAGTTTAGTAGCTTCTCCTAAAGTGATTTCCATAAAAGTGCCTCCCGCGGCCGAATCTAAAAGATTTCTAGAAGCAAAATTCAATCCGGCATAAAAATTTGTATAATCATCCACAAATTTAAACCATGAGTAGGGCAATTACGTATCATTAATTTCATTCTCTCCCAAGCTTGTGCAACATGTTCATGATCAAGTTGCTTAAAATTCATAATATCGTTTCTAAGAGAGATGATCTTAGCGGGAGGAAAATACTTAGAGATAAAAGCATCTTTGCACTTGTTCCATGAATCAATACTATTTTTAGGCAAAGATGAAAACCAAGCTTTAGCACGATCTCTAAGCGAAAAAGGAAATAGCTTCAATTTAACAATATCATTATCGACATCTTTCTTCTTTTGCATGTCACACAAATCAACGAAGCTATTAAGATGGGTAGCGGCATCTTCACTAGGAAGGCCGGAGAACGGATCTTTCATGACAAGATTCAGCAAAGCAGCATTAATTTCACAAGATTCAGCATCGGTAAGAGGAGCAATCGGAGTGCTAAGAAATCATTATTGTTGGTATTGGTGAAGTCACACAATTTAGTATTATCTTGAGCCATCGCAACAAACAAGCAATCCAACACACGAGCAAACAAAAAGCAAATGGGCAAAAGAGGCAAATAGAGAGAGAGAGAGAGAGGGAGGATAGAGAGAGAGGGTGAATAAAACGGCAAGGGTGAAGTAGGGGAGAGGAAAACGAGAGGCAAATGGCAAATAATGTAATGCGGGAGATAGGGATTGTGATGGGTACTTGGTATGTTGACTTTTGCGCAGACTCCCCGGCAACGGCGCCAGAAATTCTTCTTGCTACCTCTTGAGCACTGCGTTGGATTTCCCCATAGAGGAGAGGATGATGCAGCAAAGTAGCGTAAGTATTTCCCTCAGTTTTTGAGAACCAAGGTATCAATCCAGTAGGAGGCTACACGCGAGTCCCTCGTACCTACACAAAAACAATAGCTCAACGCAACCAACGCGCTTAGGGGTTGTCAATCCCTTCACGGTCACTTACGAAAGTGAGATCTGATAGAGATGATAAATAATATTTTTGGTATTTTTGGTATAGAGATGCAAAGTAAAAAGTAAAAGCAAAGTAAAAGCAAAGCAATAATAAAGTGATGGAGATTGATATGATGAGAAAGAGACCCGGGGGCCATAGGTTTCACTAGTGGCTTCTCTCAAGAGCATAAGTATTCTACGGTGGGTGAACAAATTACTGTTGAGCAATTGACAGAATTGAGCATAGTTATGAGAATATCTAGGTATGATCATGTATATAGGCATCACGTCCGAGACAAGTAGACCGACTCCTGCCTGCATCTACTACTATTACTCCACTCATCGACCGCTATCCACCATGCATCTAGAGTATTAAGTTAAAAATAGAGTAACGCCTTAACCAAGATGACATGATGTAGAGGGATAGTTTCATGCAATATGATAAAAAACCCATCTTGTTATCCTCGATGGCAACAATACAATACGTGCCTTGCTGCCCCTTCTGTCACTGGGAAAGGACACCGCAAGATCGAACCCAAAGCTAAGCACTTCTCCCATGGCAAGAAAAACCAATCTAGTAGGACAAACCAAACTGATAATTCAAAGAGACTTGCAAAGATAATCAATCATACATAAAAGAATTCATAGAAGATTCAAATATTATTCATAGACAGACGTGATCATAAACCCACAATTCCTCGTTCTCAATAAACACACCGCAAAAAGAAGATTACATCGAATAGATCTCCACAAGAGAGGGGGAGAACATTGTATTGAGATCCAAAAAGAGAGAAGAAGCCATCTAGCTACTAACTATGGACCCGTAGGTCTGAAGTAAACTACTCACACTTCATCGGAGGGGCTTGGATGATGATGTAGAAGCCCTCCGTGATCGATGCCCCCTCCGGCGGAGCTCCAGAACAGGCCCCAAGATGGGGTCTCGTGGATACAGAAAGTTGCGGCGGTGGAATTAGGTTTTTGGCTCCGTCCCCGATCGTTTGGGGGTACGTAGGTATATATAGGAGGAACAAGTACGTCGGTGGAGCTTCAAGGGGCCCACGAGGCAGGGAGCGCGCCCTAGGGGGGCGCCCTCCACCCTCGTGGCCGCCTCGTGGCTTTCTTGACGAAGGGTCCAAGTTTCCTGGATCTTATCTGATGAGAAAATCACGTTTCCGAAGGTTTCCTTCCGTTTGGACTCTGTTTGATATTATGTTTCTCCGAAACACTGAAATAGGCAAAAAAACAACAATTCTGGGTTGGTCCTCCGGTTAATAGGTTAGTCCCAAAAATAATATAAAAGTGGAAAATAAAGGCCAATATAGTCCAAAACAGTAGATAATATGGCATGGAGCAATCAAAAATTATAGATACGTTGGAGACGTATCAAGGAACCAGTACAAGAAGTATCGAGCATGGAGCGATTGTTGTCAGAAAGCCGAGCATAAATTTTTTGAATAATCATTTCTCTTGAGAGCTCATGATTGGGGCATGAATATAACATTGACTTAAGCCTCCCCAAGCATGAGCGATGCTTTCTCCTTCGCGAGGCCAAAAATTATATATATAATTACGATCACGATGAACAAGATGCATAGGATAAAACCTCTGATGGAATTCCAATTTCAACCGTTTGTAGTCCCATGATTCCATATCATCACATAGCCTATACCATGTCAACGCATATCCCTTCAAATATAAAGGGAAGACCATATTCTTGATAACATCATCGGGCATACCTGCAAGCTTAAATAATCCACAAACTTCATCCACATAGATTAAGTGTAAGTCGGGATGCAATGTTCCATCTCCTGCAAAAGGATTAGCTAGCAGTTTCTCTATCATACCCGAAGGAATTTTGAAGTAAACATTTTCATTTTTGGTAGATCCAGTAGGTTGAGGAGCAAATATTTTCTCTACCAGTCGGGGTGAAGATACCTCGAACAAGCCCCTTAAAGGATTGATTTCCATAGTAACAAGTGACAGTAAATTTCAGCACACTATATAAATTTTTCCTTACCAAATTCCACCTACCAAAGGCGCTTCACTCCCCGGCAACGGCGCCAGAAAAGAGTCTTGATGACCCACAAGTGTAGGGGATCTATCGTAGCCTTTTCGATAAGTAAGAGTGTCGAACCCAATGAGGAGTAGAAGGAAATGATAAGCAGTTTTCATTAAGGTATTCTCTGCAAGCACTGAAATTATCGGTAACAGATAGTTTTGTGATAAGGTAATTTGTAACGAGTAGCAAGTAATAAAAGTAAATAAGGTGCAGCAAGATGGCCCAATCCTTTTTATAGCAAAGGACAAGCCTGGACAAACTCTTATATGAAGTAAAGCGCTCCCGAGGACACATGGGAATTATCGTCAAGCTAGTTTTCATCACGATCATATGATTCGCGTTCGGTACTTTGATAATTTGATATGTGGGTGGACCGATGCTTGGGTACTGCCCTTACTTGGATAAGCATCCCACTTATGATTAACCCCTATTGCAAGCATCCGCAACTACAACAGAAGTATTAAGGTAAACCTAACCATAGCATGAAACATATGGATCCAAATCAGCCCCTTACGAAGCAACGCATAAACTAGGGTTTAGGCTTCTGTCACTCTAGCAACCCATCATCTACTTATTACTTCCCAATGCCTCCCTCTAGGCACAAACAATGGTGAAGTGTCATGTAGTCGACGTTCACATGACACCACTAGAGGGATGACAACATACATCTCATCAAAATATCGAACGAATACCAAATTCACATGACTACTAATAGCAAGACTTCTCCCATGTCCTCAGGAACAACTGTAACTACTCACAAAGCATATTCATGTTCATAATTAGAGGGGTATTAATATGCATAATGGATCTGAACATATGATCTTCCACCAAGTAAACCAATTAGCATCAACTACAAGCAGTAATCAACACTACTAGCAACCCACAGGTACCAATCTGAGGTTTGGATACAAAGATTGGATACAAGAGATGAACTAGGGTTTGAGATGAGATGGTGCTGGTGAAGATGTTGATGGAGATTGACCTCCTCCCAATGAGAGGATCGTTGGTGATGACGATGGTGATGATTTCCCCCTCTTGGAGGGAAGTTTCCTCGGCAGAACAGCTCCGCCAGAGCCCTAGATTGGTTCCGCCTCATGGTGGCGGAGTCTCGTCTTGAAAGCTTTCTTATGATTTTTTACTCGACGAAAGACTCCATATAGCAGAAGATGGGCATCGAAGGGCCAACAGGGGAGCCACGAGGCAGGGGGCGCGCCCAGGGGGGTAGGGCACGCCCCCCACCCTCGTGGCCAGGGTGTGGCCCCCCCTCTGGAACTTCTTGCGCTCAGTATTTTTTATATATTCTAGAAATATCTTCCGTGAAGTTTCAGGACTTTTGGAGCTGTGCAGAATAGGTCTCTAATATTTGCTCCTTTTCCAGCCCAGAATCCCAGCTGTCGGCATTCCCCCTCTTCATGTAAACCTTGTAAAATAAGAGAGAATAGGCATAAGTATTGTGACATAATGTGTAATAACAGCCCATAATGCAATAAATATCGATATAAAAGCATGATGCAAAATGGACGTATCAATGATTTTCTCAATTTGCACTTCATTTGCAACGCGAGGATGAGCGGGTTGTCATTGAGGAATTTGATCAGTATTTTCTTCAGCACCATTTTCCTCAGGTGCATCAGCATGACGTTCTTCATGTTCTAGAATGACTTCTTCAGCAGATTCTTCGGTAGGAATGACACCTCAGTAGCCTTGAACTTAATAGATTCCTCAGGAGGTATTTCATTTGTTATAGGAGGTAGGTGCTCTCTTTGCGAGCCATTAGTCTCATCGAACCGCACATCTACAGTTTCAACAACCTTGTGGTGATAGGTGTTGAAGACTCTGTAGGTGTGCGAGTCCTTACCATAACCAAGCATAAAACCTTCATGTGCTTTCGGTGCAAATTTAGAATTGTGATGAGGATCTCTAATCCAACATTTAGCACCGAAGACTTTGAAATAACTCACATTGGGTTTCTTGTCAATGAGGAGTTCATATGCAGTCTTCTTGAAGAATTTGTGAAGATATACCCTATTGATGATGTGGCATGTAGTATCAATTGCCTTAGGCCAAAAGTGAGGAGGCGTCTTGTACTCATCAAGCATAGTGCGGGCCATCTCAACAAGAGTCCCGTTCTTGCGCTCCACGACGCCATTTTGCTGAGAAGTATAAGGAGCAGATAACTCATGAGTAATACCAAGTTCATCAAGATAGTCATCAAGATCAGTGTTCTTGAACTCAGTTCCATTATCACTTTTGATGTGCTTGATCTTCACACCAAAGTTGGTTGACGCCCTCGAGGAAAATCGTTTGAAGACTTCCTGCACTTTAGTTTTGTAAGTGATGATATGCACCCATGTATATCGAGAATAATCATCAACAATGACAAAGCCATATAAAGATGCAGCATTAGTAAATGTGGCATAGTGAGTAGGGCCAAAGAGATCCACGTGAAGCAATTCAAATGGTCGAGTAGTAGTCATGATAGTCTTCACTGGATGCTTGGCCTTGGTCATCTTTCGAGCTTCACAAGCTCCACACAAATGGTCCTTGAGGAATTTTACACCCTCGATGCCAATGACATGCTTCTTCTTCGCGAGCGTGTGCAGATTCATCATGCCAGCATGACCAAGTCGTCGATGCCATAGCCAGCCTTCTGAAGCTTTTGCAAGTAGACATGTAGCAGGTTGTGGTCCTATAGAGAAATCAACAATATACAAATCTCATCTCCTAAAGCCTTTGTCAGCGTAGGTGATATGCTTCAGATGTGATGGAGATAAAGCAGAGTCCATCAATAAGCTCCTGTCACCAGTCATGTGATTTGTATATCCACTATCAAGGACCCACTCAGTGGCTTTGGGTTGACCATCCTGCAGATGAATTAGTGCAACTTACGAACTCATATACTTCATCAGTGAAGAATATGGTTCAATTTCATCAGATCAATTTCATCAAGCAATAGAACAGATAAAGCAGTGTGAGGACGTGAGAAATGAAAATTCATTTCTTCATGATTAGCTTGCGTCCTTTCAAGCAAATTCAGGTCTCCAGCAAATTCTTCAGACGATTAAGTTCGTCTGGAGACCTGACCCTGCATAAGAGATTAGTTCTTTTTCTTCACCACCCACAACTAAAGGGGTGGCAAAGAGTTCATCATTCTGCGAGCTCCATAAGAGAAAGGTGGCATAGATGTCAATCCACTTCGTTTCACATAAGAGGGATTAGGGTAAGCATAAGAGTAAGCAGAGAAATTCTTCGAGGATTTATGAACATAATGATTTGAAGAATAATACACATATCCATAATCCTTAGATCTTTCCTGCGAAACAGACGGGTTAGCACGATGATGCTCATATGAGGACTTTGATCCTTTTGAGGAATTTGATCCTCGTGAGGAGTTTGGTCCATATGAGGACTTGGATCCATATGAAGAATTTGGTCCATATGAAGAATTTGATCTGGGGTTCCTATTCTTCACAGGTGGGGTCATGATGACATTCACCTGAAGATTTTCAAGGCACCTTTTGGAACCCATATTTTCTTCATAGGAGAGCCGTTCCTCCAGTTAGTGCCAACATATCTAGCAAATACTTCACCATTCTGATTTTTAAACAGTTTATAGTTGGAGTCAAATGACTCATCAGAAGAATATGAAGATTCACATGTAAAGCCAGATAAAGTAGATGGATCCACTGAAGGTCCCTTTGCAGCAACCCATGAGGTTTTGGGATACTGCTCGGGTTTCTAGTAGGTCCCATCAGCATTGAGTTTCCTCTCAAAGGCAATACCCTCTTTCCTAGGGTTCCTGTTGAGTATCTGCTTTTTAAGCACGTCACAAAGAGCCTGATGCTCTTTGAGGCTTTTGTACATGCCTGTCATATACAATTCCTTCAGCCATGCATCATCAGCAATACTAGCAATGTCCTCAGATGAGGAATTAGTGATAGCAGAGGCAGTTGAAGAATTTGCAGCAATGGAAGTATTTGAGCATTCAGGTGAAGAATTAGCAGTTTCACGTTCAATGCACTTCAAACATGGAGGAACAAATTCATCCTGAGTAGCGCTGATCTGTTGAGCAAGTAATGAATCACGCTCCTTCTAAAGATCTTCATAACTCACTCTTAACTGCTCAAGATCTTGCTTTATTTGAATAAATTCATAAGAAAGCTTCTCATGATCAGATAGGAGAGTGTTATGATGACCTTCAAGATTTTCAAACTTGGACTGAAGTCTCTGAAGATTTTCAGTCCAAATTTTAGTGCGATCCATTTCCTCGTCCAACATATCATCGCTTTTATCTAGCATGTTTTGAACCTTTTCAAGAGCCTTTTGCAGTTTCACAGCAATCTTAGCAAGTTTAGAATAGCTGGGGTTGAGGTTTTCATCAGATTCATCCTCACTAGATTCAGAGGAGTGTAGTCCTCATCGCCGTCATTAGTAGTGTTGGGGAGGTCCTTTTCTTCAGAGTTGAAGATGGACTTGCTGACGAACGCGGTAGCGAGGGCTAGGCTCGCCACACCAGAGTCTGACTCCTCAAATTCCTCCTCTTCCTCATTTTTCTCAAATTCATCCTCAGAGTCCATTTCCTTGCCAATGAATGCTCGAGCCTTCTTGGAGATGCTCTTCTTGTGAGATGAGGACCTTGAAGACTTTGATGACAAGGACTTTGAAGATTTCTTCTTCTTCTTTGAATCATCAAAACTGTAATCCTTGTACTTCTTCTTTGATTCCTTTTCCCACTAAGGACAATCTTGAATGTAGTGTCCGGGTTTCTTGCATTTGTGATAGAGTCTCTTCTTGTAATCATGGGATGAGGAATCTGATTTCAATTCACCACTTCTTGAGGATTTACTAAAGCGACCACATCTTGAGAACTTCTGAAACTTCCTCACGAGCATTGCTAGCTCCTAGCTCAGTTCTTCAGGGTCACCAAGGCTGCTGCCAGAATCTTCACCTTCAGATTCAGACATTACCTTGGCCTTTAGAGCCCGTGATCTAGCATAACTTGGTCCATAGAGATCTCTCTTCTCAGCAAGCTGGAACTCATGAGTGTTTAGTCTCTCGAGGATATCAGCAGGATCAAATGACTTATAGTCTCCACGTTCTTGTATCATCAATGCCAATGTATCAAATGAGGAATCAAGCGATCTCGGCAATTTCTTCACCACCTCATGGTCGGTGATATCAGTGGCACAAAGTGCTTGAAGCTCATTTGAGATGTCAGTAAGGCGATCGAAGGTTTGCTGGACATTTTCATTGTCGAGTCTTTTGAAGCGGTTGAAGAGATTGCGAAGAACGTCAACTCGAGAGTCACGCTGTGTTGAGACTCCCTCATTGACCTTGGACAGCCTGTCCCAGATAAGCTTAGCTGTCTCCAAAGCACTCACTCTGCCCTTTGCTCAGATGGCCACATATGATGTTCCTCGCTTGAGAGTCTAGTTGCTTGAATCTCTTCACATCAGCAGCGTTCATGGTAGGAGTGAAAGAGGGGACGCCATTTTCCACAATGTACCAGATATCGTTGTCAATTGCCTCAAGATGCATGCGTATCTTATTCTTCCAGTGAGGGTAGTCCATCCCATCGAAGGTAGGACACCCAGCAGAAACCTTGATCATACCTGCGGTCAACATAACTAAAACTCCAGGCGGTTAAATCAAAATCACACAGAACAAGGGAGTACCTCGCTCTGATACCAATTGAAAGTGCGTTATATCAACTAGAGGGGGGTGAATAGGCGATTTTTATGAATTCTTCAATGAGGAATTTGCGGGTGAGGAAATTCCTGAGTGAAGAACTACTTGCAGCGGAATAAGTACTCAGAAGTAAACATAACAAAGCATGAGCATGGTCTTCATGATGAAATGAAAACAAGCACAGAGTACAAAAAGCGTAAACACGGGATAAATAGAATGAAGACGGACAGACTGAAGAAATTGAGCAGAGGAAATAGAGAAAGTCTTCAGTCAAAGTCTTCAAACAGATATGAACAAGCACACAACACAGAAATGAGGAAATGGAAGGGTTGAGGAATTGGAACCAGTTAGCTTGGTGAAGACAATGATTTGGTAGACCAGTTCCAACTGTTGTGACAGTTGTACGTCTGTTAGGGCGGCTAGGTACTTAAACCTGAGGACACACAGTCCCGGACACCCAGTCCTGAACACGTAGCTCAGGACACTCAGTCCTCACCGTATTCCCCTTGAGCTAAGGTCACACAGACCTCGCCCAATCACTCGTGGTAAGTCTTCAGGTGACTTCCAAACCTTCACAGACTCGGTCACTCGGCGATCCACAATTTCCTCTTGGATGCTCTAGACCATGATGCCTAACCGTCTGGAAGATGCACAGTCTTCAAAGGTAACAAGTGTCGAATCCACTCAGGATCAATCTCTTCAGTGATGCTCAATCACTTTGGGTTTGTAGGTGTTTGGGTTTGGGTTTTCCTCACTTGATGATTTTCACTCAAAGTCCTTAGAGGATGGGATGCTCTCAAATGACAAGTGTCAGTTTCTCTCGGAGCAGCCAACCAGCTAGTGGTTGTAGGGGGTGGCTATTTATAGCCTAGGGAGCAGCCCGACATGATAAGACATAAATGCCCTTCAATGATATGACCGTTAGGTGGGTAGATATTTTGGGACAGCTGGCGCATAGCACAACAACGATCAGAATTTTGAGTAGCAAATTCCTCAGGGCTATCATGTTCCTCACTGTGTAGGCAATCAGCGGTGGCGAATTCCTAACTCCTCAGTCAGAACAAATTCCTCAGAGACCAGAAGAACTTCGTCTCTGTCACTGAAGAAATTGACTGAGCTGTATGAGATTTCCAATGGCTTCGCTCGAAGGGATTGGTAGGTGTAGTATTTGAGTTGAGCATTACTTGGAAATTTTTCCTTAGTATTTCCTTGACCCCCTTTAACAGTACGGTGTTTCCTATGACTTAAGAAAGAGAAAATGAAACTACAAAAACAAAAGTCTTCACGCTTCATGTTCCTTGAATGAATACCACGTCTTCAGGATCACACCAATTTCTTCACTTTCAAAGTCTTCAGAAATCCAAAGTCTTTAGCCGAAGAACTTCATTTTTAGGGGTCGACTTTCTCTGTAAATATCAAACTCCCCATAGACTTATAGACCTGTGTACACTCACAAACGCATCAGTCCCTTAACCTATAAGTCTTCAATAAACCAAAATCACTAAGGGGCACTAGATGCACTTACAAGGTGTCTATTCGCAACACATGCAAACCCTAGTGACAGCGCCGAAGCGATCAACCCCCGTGAGTTTGCCGCACCCCACTTTATATAGGCGTCTGTCGCGGGTCAATACTTGGGCCTCGCACGGACCCTAAAGCCCATAAGTCTACTCGGCCACAATCTGAATACAACTCGGATCACATCCGACCAGTGTCCTCGGATCCGACCTCGTAGGTTCCTTCCCTTAAGCGCGCGACCCCCTAGGTTCAAGCTGGCTTGGTCGCAGTTAGGATCACCTTCGGACTACATGGCTGGTAGCGGCCTCTAGCAAGGCGTGCCGACCACCAAGCAGACGTTGGAGCTAGTTAGGCAAACATGTACGTCACACTTCCATTCCTTTTGCCACATGATATATGTTGTCGGGCTCAAGGCGAGTCTGTCATCCTTATGTTAGCCCGACCTCTTTCTCATTCCAGTGATGCCGACCACAAACCGGATTATCTCATAATCCTTGTCGCATGGCCATGCTTATCCTGGTCGGATCAAACGAGGGGCCCAGAGTATATCTCTCTTGATCGGAGGGGAAAATCCCATCTTGCTCGACCATGTCTCGCGGCATGGGTCTGGACAAGCCCGAAACCTACCTTTGTAACTACCCAGTCATGGAGTAGCGTTTGGTTGCCCCAAAGCAAGTCTGTTACCATCCCGAGTACATGCGCCAGCTCAGGTCTTAGGACATAGAACGTATGTTGTACTAGAGACTCACAGATGACATATCGCTGTGTGTCATAGTTGGGTCTGTCCGACTCGGACCTTATCTAGACTCGGATCCGACTACGTCAAATCCGACCAGATCCTTCCGAGTCCATATTATTCGGTTAGCATCCAATGCCCCATGGCTAGTGAGACCAAGCCATCGACCATGTCATATGCTAGTCTAGTTGGTTGTACGTCCACACAGCCATTTCGACTAGGGACCTTTTAGGACGTTCATCATATAGTGCATAGTCCCACAAACAAGTCACGTACTTGCTGATACACATCATTGATAATGTCCAAGGACTATCTTTATTCATAAACACATGGGAAATATCATCGTATATGATTGCCTCTAGGTCATATCTCCAACAGCACCATTGTTTATATTTGTGCAATGTATGACAAGTGTCAAGCTCCGATATATATTTAAGTAACTTTGTAGAAAAAATGCAGAAAAATGGTTTTGGATGGAAGAGGTATATGAGAAAGACTTTCCACTTAGAGTCAGAAGTCCACACTAAATGACCAATCTTTATGACCTTGAGGAAAATTACCTATCTTTACTACAAATGCCATCTTACCCAAAATTCCTATCTTCAAGAATACACTATAATGTTATGAAAGTCCTAGATATTTTCTTGTTATACATATTTCTCTGGAACTTTGCATACTTCTATTGTTCTCGTCCAAATTAACTCCACCACAATTATTGATGAGTCTTCTAGAATCATCCTCTCAAATATTCCTTTTGTTCCAAAACTATTCAAGTTTTAGGATTGTCCTAAGTATTATGGGACGGAGGGAGTAGTGTTTTAGATCGGAGCTAAACATTCACGGGAAACCTCGTTAGAATAGCTAAGCAAGTACGGCCGTTAGTGTTTCTTCATAATTCAGTTTTTTGTTTTCATAAATATGTCATTTATGGCCAAGAAACAAGCGATTTCAGCAGTGTAGACTACATAATAAGCACACGTCCATCGATACATATACATAATCAATAATCACGTGCAAAAACAAACCTACATTACCATGATATCGACATGAAGGACCCTCACAGATTAGGTGCCCATGTCCACGAACCCGTGAAACCCATGATGGATTAAAACACACATGCACTTGCCTGTGTTTGGCTGCGTGCGGATTTGGGACATGGATCTGGTTTCCCCTCACATCTCCAACACTCCGCTCTTCATCCATGGCGGCAGCAGAGGGCGGTGTAAATTTGAGATGGAGATTTGAGTCACAGGGTGTGGGAGCAAGACTGCTGGCTAGTGCGGGGGCAGCACTACGGGCAAGGATGTATGGGGACGGTAACAAATCTGTGGTTGGATGGTTAGAGGGACTATGGTATCCCTAGCCAAGGAGGGTTCAAGTCCTGGTGCTCGCATTTATTCTTGGATTTATTTCAGGATTTTCGGTGATGCGCATTTAGTGGGAGGAGACGTTCCCGTCGATAACGAGGTGCCTATGGTGACTTCTTAAATTTCAAGATGATATGCCGGCTCAGTCTTTTGTAGGTGCTCAGAGGGGTAGGGTGTGCGTGTGTGCGTTTATAGAGGTGAGTGTATGCGCATGTATATGAAGGATTTCGTCTATACTGTGTTCAAATAAGATTGAGATGGAACGGGGATGATAGATTCTGCCAGGCGCGATTTTTTTATATAAATACCACTTGTTTTTGCATGGTCAGTCCTCGCATCCGATTCTTACCTTTTCCCTATCTCCAGCTCCAGCCGCCCCAAACCCTAGGTCACCGCCGCAACCCCGCTGCAAATTGGAACATAACTCGGCACCCCGGGATGCCGCGGAAACGGCGCATGGAAGCACCTCCCCGCAGGGGCAAGAAGCAGATGCCGGAGAAGGCAGTCGCAATCCCTCGTCAGATCGCCCGTACCGGAATCTGCGATACGGAGCTTCCGTCGGTGTACCTGGTGGTTGGCCATGACGTCACTCGCCTATCTTACTCCATAGTCAAGGTGAACCCCTTCTTCCCTTGCGGCCGCGCCCAGATACCGATCCCAGGACATCTTGCCTGCCTTGAGTCCAAGCACTGCATATCCTTCCTTGTCATGCGGTCGAGGCACGGCCCATGGATCATCGGCGTCAGCAGCAACGCACCCATTGACTATGGCCCCGAGACCATCGTCTTCGACACCAGGACACACCAGGTGATCCCGGGACCGAAGCTCGTGTCGACCAAGTTCTGCCCGATCCTGCTACCGGTCGGCGAGAAGATCTATGCCCTGACACGCGATCCTGCCATGAAGGGGGAGATTAATTTCGTGCCCTAGTTTGAGGTGCTCGATCTCTCCCAGGCACGGGTGGTCAGTGGCCGTCTGGTGGACTGCAAATGGGAGCAACTGCCCCGGTTGATGAAGCTATGTACCTAGGGTAGGGTCATAGGCCTGACCTAGACACCCTCCCCTAGCACGCCATCTTAAAGCTAGAAACATTCAAGGGATAACATCATCCACTCGACTACAAGTCATTCCACTCGGAAGGTTCAAGGTCACTCGACCGCAACAATTATCACTCGACAGACAGAAGACCTAAAGTCACTCTGCACGACAACGGTCGGATGTTTACTTCATAGACTTAATATGCATTTTATGTCACTTAATTACTAGTGTTACCAGTAACGCCCCCTCTTAATGTACCATAAACCCTTTGTAACGTGGGCTGGCTGGGGTCCTGGCACACTCTATATAAGCCGCCCCCCTCCACTGGCACAAGGGTTCGCACCCCCTGTAAACACACACATACATAATCTAGTCGACCGCCTCAGGGCACCGAGACGTAGGGCTGTTACTTCCTCCGCGAAGGGCCTGAACTCGTAAAACTCGTGTGTACAACTTCGCCATAGCTAGGATCTTGCCTCCTCATACCTACCCCCCATTCTACTGTCAGTCTTAGATCCACGGCAGTTGGCGCCCACCATGGGGCAGGTTTCTTAGCGACTTTCTGGTGGAGTTGCGATTTTTCCGATTCTCATCATCATGGTTTCCGCCGGCGGACTGTTTGAGGGCCGCGAGATCCGTCTCGGCGTGCTCGTGTTCATCACCGACGATTCCGTCTGGCTCCTAGAAGCTCCACTCTACGTCGATGCGCTCCCCGTCCGTGGGGCAACGCAATTTCGCGCATGCGTCCGCGGCGTCCTCCTCCGGCAACTGTCGACCCAGTATCAGTCGGTTCCTATGGTGTCCTCATCCCCCGCCACTCGCCAACACAAGCATTCCGGTCGGTCACAGCTCTAGTGGTGGGTGAGGCACGCGGTGGCCCACCAGTCGGCCACTTCACATGTCGCGGTAATCGAGCCCGACGAAACTCTCTACAGCATGTTCGACCTGTCGACTGGCTCCGTCGAGACCGCATCTGAATGCAACAGCATTGATCCTGCGGCAGAAGTCTTGATGGTCGAAGGACCACCCAGTCCTTCTGGCTTACCCTGCAACGACGGTGGCGATGGCGGCGGCGATCCGTCGCACGTCCATGACGAGTACCGCCCCGAGCCCCTTTCTTCGCAGCGGAGGGAAGAGCTTCGCCGCCACAACATGCACTACAAAAAAAAGACACATCCGCGATATTTCGGGCCGAACGAAAAAAAAATCTGTCATACATATGACACTTCTATGACGATAATTGTGACAAAACCCGGTATCATCATAGATGTGGTGGGCTCCTACTTCTATGAAAAAAAATCATGACAAAAAATGGGCTTTTCGTCCTGGGCGGGACGGAGACGCAGCTGCATGACATTCTTTGGGCCGTCCATGATAGAAAAAACCATGGTAGAAGCGAGGGCGAGGAAAATTTCGAGGAGTTCCCGGTTACGGTGGGAGGTCGGGGGCCGAGCGATGCGCGTTTCTCTCATACACGTACGCGCGTGTGTGTGAGGCGTTGGCTCTAACTGATCCCGAGCGAGGCGTTGGGCTCTAACTGAACCCGAGCGATTGCACTGTAGGCTACGCGTTATTGAACCCGAGCGATTGATCGATGGCTGTTAACTGAACCCGATCGAGTGATTCCTTCACTACTGTTGCTAACTGAAGCCGATCGATGTTGCCTCTGGATGAACAGTGAGCGTTGCGGGGGGGGGGGGGGGTGGATGAACAGTTCCCGGTGGGAGTGGATGAACAGGACCCCGTGGTGTTGCCTCTGGATGAACAGGACCCCGATTGATCGAGCCGGTTGGGGCTGGATGAACAGGACCCCGTGGAGGGCTGGATGAACAGGACCACCCCGTGGAGGGCAGGATGAACAGTAGACGGTGGAGGGCAGGATGAACAGTAGCCCGTGGAGGGGTGGTTGAACAGGAGCCCATGGAGAGGGCTGGTTGAATAGTAGCCGGTGGAGTAGCGCGCGGTGGAGGCTGGATGAACAGGAGCCCATGGATGAACAGTCGCGGGTGGAGGCTGGAGGAGGTCGATGGTGGATGAATAGTAGATCGTGGAGGCTGGAGGGGGGCGACGGTGGAGATGAACAGTATCCCGTGGAGTCCCGTTTTGCGGTACACCACACCCCTCCCGATGAACAGGACCCCCGTTTCGACCGTAGTGCTCCATCACAAGTCCGTTTTGTCCGTTTTGCGGTACGCCACACCCCTCTCGATCAACAGGACCCCCGTTTCGACCGTAGGAGGTCCATTTCCTCCATTTTGCGGTATGCCAGACCCCTCTCGATCAACAGGACCCCATTCCAAACGTAGGAGGTCCGTTTCCTCCGTTGTGCGGTACGCCAGGCCTCGTTTCCATTGCATGTTCTGTCTAAGCCCTCCCGATGAGCACGACCACACATTCCGTTTTGACCCAGCTGGTTGGCTCCCACGCGTTCTGTTGCCTCCCCATGAACACGACGCATTCCGTTGCCTCCCCATGAACACGACGCATTCCGTTGCCTCCCCATGAACACGACGACGATGCTGTTTCTCTGTTCCGACCCAGCCATGCCAACGAGCCCTCGTTGTACGTATGCGCGAGTAGGAGTCCGAGACCCTGCCCGTATGTACACATATGTGGCCGTATATTCTTTCTTGCACCCTGGCCGCCTCTACTACGACCCGTGCGCGCCTCTACATCCACCAGTATATATGTACGTACACGTTCGCGACCAGAATGACAATGCTATGTACACTTCGACCAGGTGGGTCCCGACTGTCAGGCACTTCCTTGCGTGCGAAGATGTACCTGGTGGGTCCCAGCAGTCAGGGGGCCAAAATACGATGGCCCGTCCGGTGGGTCCCCGCTGTCAGGTGGAGGAATAATTATTTTGCACGTAATAAGGAGGCACTTCCTTGCTGCGGCCGTGGACCCAGCTTGACCTCTCCACGTACAGTCCACGTCCGATGGAAGCCGTTCCTTGACCACATTAACCACGCTGTGCCGAGAGCACCAGGGCGGTGGATGACGGCAAGGCCAAGGAAGGGGACGACGCGGAGCCGGGGAAGACGTGGCAGTGGATGCCCACGCGTAGAGGAGTACGAGGGTTCACTGGTTCGCTGCGGTGTGATGCTGCCGTCGCCGCAGAATAACAAGGGGTGTGGGTGAGTAGAGGGATGGCCTGGCCAGCGATGGGAGTAGTAGGGGCGGTGAGGCCTCCGCCGCATCGCAGCCGGCCACGGGAGGCAGGAGCACGAGGCACGACCGGCGCTGGTTTGGGCGGCTGGAGCAAGAAGACCAGAGGTTGAAGAAGCACTACGGCCGTTGGATGGACATCGTACGGTCATTGGAGCTAGAATTGTGCATATTGACTAAGTTGACAAAGCCCTCCGTCCCCGTCAACTTAGTAGGCCCACAAGTCAGCCTCTCACCAAGGCGGGTCCCAGCTAGCAGGGGGTATTCATTTTTTTGTGCGTAATAAGGAGGCACTTCCGGTGGGTCCGAGCTGACAGCAGGGGGAACATTTTTTCACGAAATACGGTGGCTCGTCGGGTGGGTCCCAGCAGTCAGGGGCAAACGTTTTTTTCTTGATATACTGGTGGGCGTCCGGTGGGTCCCTGCTGTCAGGTGGAGGAATAATTATTTTCCGCATAATTAGGAGGCTCTTCCTTGCGGTTGCCGTGGACCCAGCTGTCAGCCTCTTCACGTACAGTATTCTTTCGATGGAATTCGGTCGTTGACCACATTGACCATGCCGCGCCGACATCACCACGGCGGTGGACGACGGTGAGGCCTAGGAAGGGGAAGACGCTGAGCCGGGGAAGACGCGGCAGTGGATGCCCACGCAGAGAGGAGTACGAGGGTTCACTGGTTCGGCTGCACTGCCGTCGCCGCAGAATAACAGGGGGTGTGGGTGAGTGGAGTGGAGGGATGGCCTGGCCAGCGGTGGGAGTAATATGGGGGCGGTGAGGCCTCCGCGGCAGCAGAGCCGGCCACGGGAGGCAGGAGCAGGCGGCACGACCGGCGCTGCTTTGGGCGGCTGGAGCAAGAAGACCAGAGGTTGAAGAAGCACTACGGCCATTGGATGGACATCGTACGGTCAGTCGAGCTAGAATTGTGCATATTGACTAAGTTGACAAAGCCCTTCGTCCCCGTCAACTTACTAGGCCCACTATACTGGGTCCCAGCTAGCAGGGGGTATTTATTTTTTTTGTTCGTAATAAGGAGGCACTTCCTTGCATGCGAAGATATAGCTAGTGGGTCTGAGCTGTCAGCGGCGGTAATATTTTTTCGCGAAATACAGAGGCCGTTTCGGTGGGTCCCAGATGTCAGGTGGAGGAAATCATTATTTTGCACGTAATAAGGAGGCATTTCCTTGCGTGCGGCCGTGGACCCAGCTGTCAGCCTCTCCACGTACAGTCCACTTCAGATGCATGTTGGTCGTTGACCACACTGACCACGCCACGCCGAGAGCACCAGGGCGGTGGACGACGGTGAGGCCTAGGAAGGGAATGACACGGAGGCAGGGAAGACTCGGCCATTGTTTTTGTTTCCCACGTGGAGGGGAGTATGACTGTACGAGGGTTTACTGGTTCGTCTGCCGTCGCCAGAGAATAACAGCAGGTGTGGGTGAGTAGAGGGATGGCTAGGCCAGCAATGGGAGGACGGTGGGGTGGTGAGGCCTGCGCGGTAGCACAGCCGGCCGCGGGGAGGAGGGAGCTGGCAGTCTCGCCGGCGCTTGTTTGAGCGGCTGGAGCAGGAAGTGCAGAGATTGAAGAAGCATGACGGCCGTTGGATGGACATCCAATAGTATACAGGCCATCTGTGGAAAGCCTCAAATCTGTGGAAAATAGCATACAACCCATCTGCCATTATTTTAAATAATTTACAGCCCATTTGCTAATTCTTACGGGTTTTTTTGGAGCCCATATTCTTTATGTTAGCATTACAGCCCATATTGTGGCCACGGTTAAAAAATAATACAAAATTTTGCATATGTCGGTGCGGTCTGAACTGTTTTTAATCCCGAAATTTCGAGTCACATTCAGACTGATTTTAAAAATAAATGTATATCAGTATAAAATCCAATAAATTGTCCACGCATAAAAATCAATGCAAGATCTACAGATTTCACCCCTACACACGAAATTCCACTCTCCTCTGTCTCACTCAAGTGAATTGGTTTCGAGAGCATTCCGCCACTTTTTGGCGACTTTCACTTTCAACCCGATTCACCACCTACATGCCCTTTACGCCCAGTCATTCCGAAGTCACGCAACGCACGCTGCTGGTGTGCTTCCTGCCCACGAGGAAAGAAGAGCGACAAGGTTCAGATTTGACTCTTTGCAGCATGGGAGCTGATTACCCAAAAAATCCCTGGGAAAAAAGAAAAGATATCTCGGTAACGAAAACAACTTGTGCCGACATAGTGGGAAAGTGGTAGTTTTTTTCATTTTGCTTGTAAATCGGCTCTTTTTGGCATCCCAGTTCTGAACTTTTTCATCTCGCCTAGTGGAACTTGATACTTTTTCCAGTATCTTTATCCAGCAGCAGGACCTTCACTACTTTCCCATAGTAGTTCCCTTCGATTCAACGCAGTGAAGACAGTTTCAATCGGGTCGATGGACCCTTGGTTGTTTTTGTGATAAGTCGCTATTATCAAATAAATAGTCATTTCTTGCTCGATTCGAGAGGTGATTTCATTCCACAGTGACAATTCATGTTGAACGCGTCCTCCGGCATTTACGATTCTTCTAATCTCGAAATGAAAAAAAGATATTTGAAAATAATTGTCGGTTTGATGTGTTTTAAAAATGTACAGCCCATTTCTCATTACTGATAGGCCATTTTCTCGGCCAGCCGAATGAAGCTCTCCTTGTCTTGAAAGATTTGCAGCCCAACAGGCCTGATAAAGTGACTTACTTGACAAATCACAAAAGAACTGGGCTAGCCATTTTCAGAAAGAAAAAAAACTACTGGGCTGGTCTGTGGTAAACATAAAAGAAAAGGCTGCCTAGACAGGTCATAGTGTCCCGCACAGCCCAGTTGACACCCTTCTTTCGTCTCAAAACAAATTAGATAAATTCCACTCCAATTATGGCGATTCATAAAAATGCCACTGTAATTTCCAAACTTTGAAAAATGCCACTGCAATTTTTGCAAACTTTGGAAAACGCCACTCCAGACTTCAAAAAATGCCACTAGAAATGGCATTTTTCAAAGTTTGGAAATTGCAGTGGCATTTATCAAATTAACCCAAAACAAAAATAACTAGGCGAGCTGCTAGGTCCCTGGTGTCAGCCGCTCATTATGCAATTCTCTCGTTTATTGGCTACGTTGATAATGGCATGGGACCCAGATGTCAGAAATCCACTAGGAGGAGCCATTTTTTATTGGCTTGAAATAAGGAGGCACTTGCTTGCGTACTGCCATGACCTTGGCGGGTACCTGCTGTCATCCTCTCCATGTACAATCATCTCCTGATTGTGTACGCTTCAACTTGCTAGGCCCACAAGTCAGCCTCTAAACCGTGGTGGACAAATACAACCCATTTAAAAAATAACAGCCCATTCCATACGTTCAAACGGAAAGTTCAACATTTAGACCAAAGTAACAGGTCTGATCCACATATAGAGTACTGAACTTCCACATTGACAACCATCATAGCCAAGTTAACTATCTACTCCCCTAACACTCTAGTAGCGTACAAGTACTAACTTACTCTTAGCTAATTAGACGATGCCGGCCGCCATCTGCTGTCCATGCTAAACGCCGGCACCAGCGTCCTCCACCTCTCCTCGGACTTGCCAGAGGTGCGATAGGGCGCGTTGCTCGCGCGCGTTCGCCCTTTCCATGCTGGCGTGGTCCACCGAAGCTTCAGCTTCCAAGCGGGAAACCCACTTGACGAGATGGTAGTAAAAATCGGCATTGCGAACGCGTGCGTGCCCGACAGCCTCCAGGGCTATTTGCCGGGCGCCGGCCTCCACGTAGTCAACCCAGTTGTGGGCGCTCTGCTTGCGACTCAGAGCATCGGTGCGCTGCTGCTCCATGTCCCGCTGGCGGCGCAAATCGGCGATACGCTGCTCCTTCGCTAGGCGGTCGCGCTCCAACAACTCCTGCTCCTCCGCCATGCGGTCGCGCTCCAACAACTCCTCGATCTCCGCATTGCCATCTAAAGACAGATAGAATGCCTCCTCCCTCCGCCTGCCTTCCGGTGAAAACCCGAACACTAGTTTCGGCAGTGACCGCCTCTGGCGTCGCCTACCGCGGACGGGCGGGGGCATGGCGGACGTGGCAAGCGATGTCGGGCCGGTGGGGGCTTATGAGGATATGGCGAGTTGGGTCACGGTGGCACCTGAGAAGGCCGGGAAATAGTACTTATAGGCAGAAGGTAGCACGACAGTCATCGGAATTCAATGCATAATGGCTTAGTGCGCCAGCTTGCCGTGGAAAACTAGAGAAACTGAAATTTTACTGTGTCGTCCCGTCCCGTCTGGGTCGCACGCCGGCATGGCGGTCAAACGAGTGCACTCGAATCATCTCCCTCGTCAATAATGATTCCAAGGATTTAAAGCATATCTTTTTTCGCATCAGTTAGCTGCCTTAATTATGGCCGGCTGCATGCAAGCACTAAGAATCGCTCGCAGGCAGTACGCGAAGCAGCATGCAATGAGTCGCAGGCGACGGCACGCATGCAGCCACTTAAATTGCTGGAATTGATTAGGCTTAAACTTCTGCATGCCGTTAATTATTGCCATGCCTTGGTCTTGCTGCTTTGCTCACAGGACTAATAAATCTCGAATGGAGGGAGTACCTTGGTTGGTGAGAGGTTTGAATTAAGCCCTGCTGTCAGTGTCTAAACCGGCGGATCTCGGGTAGGGGGTCCCGAACTGTGCGTCTAGGCCGGATGGTAACAGGAGGCAGGGAACATGATGTTTTACCCAGGTTCGGGCCCTCTTGATGGAGGTAAAACCCTACGTCCTGCTTGATTAATATTGATGATATGGGTAGTACAAGAGTAGATCTACCATGAGATCAAGGAGGCTAAACCCTAGAAGCTAGCCTACGGTATGATTGTTGTATATGGAGTTGATCGCCTACGGACTACAACCCTTCGGTTTATATAGACACCTGATAGGGTTAGGGTTACATAGAGTCGGTTACAATGGTGGGAGATCTTGAATATCCGCATCGCCAAGCTTGCCTTCCACGCCAAGGAAAGTCCCATCCGGACACGGGACGAAGTCTTCAATCTTGTATCTTCATAGTCCAGGAGTCCGGCTGAAGGTATAGTCCGGCTACCCGAACACCCCCTAATCCAGGACTCCCTCAGTAGCCCCCGAACCAGGCTTCAATGACGATGAGTCCGGCATGCAGATTGTTCGGCATTGCAAGGCGGGTTCTTCTCCAAATCTTGTGTACCTGTAGGAATAGTGTCCGATTTTTGTAATGTAGTGCTCCTCGGCTTCCACGCCCAATAATGGTCATCTTCCACATGTCAAACGAATGCGAAAAGCCGGGGTGTCTTTACATCCACACTCCTAGCCGTATAAACGAGCCGCCTATTTAACGGGATGGGGATTTAGGTCCAAACCACATCTTCTCCTTTCCGTGAGTTATCATCAGAGCGCTTCCAGCAAAGGTCCATTCCAACATGACCAGCCGTCGCAGCTCCTCCCCTCGCCCCTCCGGTCCCAAACCCGGGGACTGGGAGAGTTGCACCATCCCGCATAGCGAGTTAGTGTCGCTTCAGGCCAAGGGATTTGTCCCTCAGGCATACATGGTCCCGGTCCGAGCCGGTCTCGCCACCTACAATGGCGGAAAACAAGCGGAGAGCACCCCCAATCCTTCTAAAGGAGAGCGGGTGTGCCTCGTCCCCTATCTAATAAGGGGACTGGGATTTCCAATTCATCCATTTCTCCGCGGGCTTCTGGAGTTCTATGGCCTCCAGCTGCACAATCTCACGCCCGCCTCTGTATTGCATATTGCGGGTTTCGTCGCCCTTTGCGAGCTATTTTTAGGCATTGAGGCTCATTTCGCGCTATGGAAGAGGTTATTCTACCTGGTGCCCTGTTCTCAAAAGGGGTCTATATACCAAGTGGGCGGAGCCGAAGTATGGTGCATCGCCGGGATCGGATACCTATCCGGAACCCCAAAGAAGGCGTCCGAGGACTGGCCTTCGGAATGGTTTTATATAGATGACGTCTCGCTACCGGACCCTATCCGGGTCGGTCTCCCTGAGTTCAACAGTGCTCCATTGAAGAAACGCTTGAGCTGGCATCCGCGGAGCTCCCAGAGAGAAAGCGACAGAGACGTCCTTTACCTGATGGGCCGGATAAGACTGTTGGCTCATTCCAGACTAACCATGATTGGAGTCATGGCCGCATGCATTATGCGGGGGGTGCAGCCGCTTCAATATAGAGGCCACCCCATGTGGGATTTCAACGGGGAGGATGACACCACACGTTACGGTCGTAAGGGGCCGGCCTCAGCCGCCGCCTTAGTAAAGATCCTATCCTCTTTGTACAAGGGAGAAAAGGAGGAATTCCTCCGCGTCAACCCGCAGGCCCGATTCAGTATGTACGATCCTCCAAGTTGGGTAAGTGAACAATTGCGCTTGCCCGTTTGTTTTATACTCCTGTGGTTAGATAGGTAGTCTAACGACTTCAATGCAGGAACTGCGACAGGAGGTAAAGGATATAAGTAGCCGCCCTCCACAGCCCGAGGACCCAGAACGGTCCCTCAATCCGGACTCCGAAGAGGATCCGGACATATCGGTGGAGCTTATCGATGGGGTGTTCCATCAGCTAAGCAAAGACAATACCTTGGTAGCCATTACGACGGATTACCCAGGGTTAATCCCGGCCTCCCAGGTGACAGAAACCGGGGTCTTATTCCCTTGAAAGAGATTCCACCCTCACGTAGCCCGGTGTTTCTGACGACAGCCATGTTTTGCAGGGGAGATTTCCGAGGCAGGAGGCTGAACCTGCGGCGGCTAGCCAACGAGGGGCCGCAGAGCCCCGTGGGGCAAAAAGGAATGAAGTCCGGACTGAGATGCCGGCGCAAAGGTATAGTGCACCCTCTGTTTCCCTGGAGTTATTCTGTTAGGGCATATTAACGTTCGTGCTATCTTCAGAATGAAGAGACCTCGCCGGACTACATCCGGAGAGGTTGCCAATCGCACCTCCACCATCCAGGCTCAAATGTCTGGCCAGGAAGCGGAGGCGAGCACAAGGCACGCACCGGACGCTCCTTCGACAGAGGATGCGGACAAGCTGTCTGCCACAATTTCTGAAGTGGAGAGTGCCATGAACCACAGGTGTCGCTGGACAATTCTACACGATGCTTGTTTCTCCCAAGAGGCTTTAGATGCCTTTAATTCGGGATATGCGTACCTCTGTGCTGCTCAAAACGGTTTAGCCAGAGCCACGGAGCAGTATGTAAAAGACATACGGGTAAGAAAATTTTGGTTAAATATATATATGCCAGTAGCCCCCGAGACTTGAAGCAGTTAGAGCAACTGATTTAAGGATCATTTAATATGCAGCTTCTTACAGAGAAGAATGCCATACTGTCCCAGGAGCTGGAAAAGTGCAAGGCCCAACTAGAGGCTGCACTAGCCGCAGCAGGGGAGCCCAAAGAGACCCCCTCAGGTAAGATACACTTCGAAAGATTAGTATTGTGCGGTGTGGGTGCAAATCTGACAAATCATATTGCAGATGGCGCCGGACTCGATCCGGACAAGCAACAACTCTTACGCCGGCTAAAGGCCGGTGAGAGTACGTTGACAAAGGTGAGGCGAGAGAAGAATGATCTTCAGGATGCCAATACCAAGCTGGACGTCAAACTTAAAGATGTTCGTGGCCAGCTGTCGGACTCCATGAAGGAGAATCAACGGCTTCGACGCGGCATTTTTAGTAAGTGCTTGAACGAACTTTGAAAAAATAGTTCGGCGAGGAAGTTGACTAACAGAGTAATGTCTGTAGGTATGCTCACAGGTCGTCCTGCAGAGGAGATGCACGGTTCTACGGGTGACCTTCTTCCCGAACTCTTGCAACTGCACGAGCGAATTCGGCAGGCAATGCGGGGTATTGCCCAAGCCTTATGGCCTGCCCAATCCGTGCCTGAGGGCCTTGGAGAGCTTGCAGAGAAGCTGAAGGGAGCTCGGCGGCGCTTCCGGTTATGGAAGATATCGGCCTGCCGACAAGGTGCTAGGGAGGCCTGGGCCATGGTGAAGACCCGTTTTACGAAGTCTGACCCAAACCACATGGCCGAAGTCGGACCAGTGGGGCCTGACGGGAAGGAGATCCCTGTAAGCTTAGTATACGGCCAAGTAGAGTTGGCCGCAAAGTATTCCCAGCAGGACTGTAAATTAGACAGCCTATTAGATGGTATAGAAGAGGAATACAATCAGTCAGAATGACTATGTAATTTTAAATTGACATGTGTAATGCCTTCTAGCCGGATTGTAGATCGTTTGTCGTTGCCGACCTTTTCGCTTCAACCCCGGGACCTGATGGTCCGGAGTGTGTCCGAATACCATAGCGGTTATATAAGAACTGGGGTATGCGTGGAGACCAGGCGTAGGGGTCATTAGTGCTTTATCAGACAAGTGCCCAACTAGTTATGTTATATTACATGGTTAGTAAGAAACATCTTCCAGAGAGAATAGTTCCGTTAGGGGTTCCTTTCGCTGGGAGGCATGCCCTAAAGTGCATGTCCGGACTGCCTGAAAAAACACAGAAAAAAGCATCTGGGGGCGCATAAAATGGGTAAAAAGATCATCTTTTATTTCACTGACCGAATATTCCCTTAAGAACGCTAGCTTTCGGCTTCACCCAGTCTGAGGTACACATCCGGCTGACCCGGCAGTAACAATCGCAGAGGTGCTCCCTTTACCACCTAGCTGAACAATCGGGAACGTAGGGGTAAGCACAGGAGCCAGGCAACCCAGCTTGGCCAAAACTTAAGTCATATCGATGCATATAATGGTGAAGAAAAAGGTACATGCAGAAGTTTGACGCATGTGTTGGCCGTGAAGCCCGTATAAATAAGCTTCTGTTAAAGAAGCCCCCAGGTTTAATGAGCATGAGTGGCGCGTCACTGGATGAGCCTTTAAGGGCTATAAAAGAAAAGAGGGGAAGGAGAGAAATGTAAGACGGAAAAATGCAAAAAAATGGACAGAGGAAGGAGACGAACACAGAATCCGGCGCTAGGCATAGAATCTTCGGAGACGGGTGGCGTTCCACGGGTTCGGCTCGAGTCGGTTATCCGACGCATCTCGCAGGAGGTACGCCCCACCAGTCAGGACTTGGTCGATTATGAATGAACCTTCCCACTTGGGCTTTGAGTTTGTCCATTTTCTTATCCGGCAGGCGTAGAACTAGTTCGCCAACATTGTAATTTTTGGCCCGTACTTCTCTGCTTTGATATCTTCGGGCCTGCTGTTGATAAAATGCAGAACGGGCTTTTGCCATGTCACGCACCTCCTCCAAGGCGTCCAAGTTGTCCTGCCGATCGAGCTCGGCTTCTCTTTCTTCGTACATGCGCACTCTAGGTGAGTCATGAATTATGTCGCAGGGTAGAACTGCCTCTGCACCGTACACCATGGAAAATGGTGTGTATCCGGTGGTGCGATTTGGCGTGGTTCGTAGCCCCCATAGGACGCAGTCGAGCTCCTCTACCCAGTGCATGTTAGATTCCTTGAGGGACCGCACCAGTCTGGGTTTAATGCCGCTCATGATAAGACCATTTGCGCGTTCGACCTGGCCATTGGTTTGTGGGTGATAGACGGAAGCATAATCGAGCTTGATGCCCATGTTTTTGCACCAGAGTTTTACCTCGTCGGCGGTAAAGTTTGTACCGTTATCGGTTATGATGCTGTGGTGGATGCCATAATGGTGTACAACCCCGGATATGAAGTCTATCACAGGTCCAGTTCGGCCGTTTTAACAAGTTTGGCTTCTATCCATTTGGTGAACTTATCCACCATGACCAGTAAGTATTTTTTCCTATCGGTCCCACCTTTAAGGGGTCCGACCATGTCAAGCCCCCAGACCACAAAAGGCCAGGTGATGGGTATAGTTTGGAGTGTCTTGGGTGGCATATGGCTTTGGTTGGCGAAAAGTTGGCAACCAGCGCATCGATGGACTAGGTCCTGAGCGTCTGCCCGGGCCATCGGCCAATAAAAGCCTGTACGGAAAGCCTTGCTAACAAGGGACCGAGCAGCGGCGTGGTGACCACCGAGTCCTGCATGAATTTCAGCCAGAAGGTTCCGCCCTTCCTCTTCGGAGATGCACCTTTGGAGGACTCCGGTAGTGCTTTTCTTATAAAGCTCTCCCTTGTGGACTCTATAGGCTTTAGATCGCCGCACTATGCAGCGGGCCTCGTTTTGGTCCTCCGGGAGTTCCTGCCTAGTAAGGTAGGCTAGGAGTGGTTCTGTCCATGGGGCGATAACCGCCATTATTACATGGGCTGAAGGTGTAATTTGATTGGCAGAGCCTCCAATTGTGTCAGATTGTTCAGCGTCGAGTGGTGCGGCTGGGTCCGGGCTGTTATTTGCGGGTTCCCCCTCCCATGCTACGGATGGTTTGAACAATCTTTCCAAAAAGATGTTAGGGGGGACTGCATCGCGTTTTGCTCCGATGCGTGCCAGGACATCCGCTGCTTGATTGTTTTCTCGGGCTATATGGTGAAACTCCAGCCCTTCGAACCGAGCTGACATTTTTAGGATGGCGTTGCGGTAAGCTGCCATTTTTGGGTCCTTGGCGTCGAAGTCTCCATTTATTTGGGATATCGCGAGGTTTGAATCCCCGGGTACCTCTAGGCGCTGGATACCCATGGATACTGCTATCCGGAGACCATGTAGGAGGGCCTCATATTCGGCTGCATTGTTGGAATCCGTGTACATGATCTGGAGCACATATTGGACTGTGTCTCTTGTGGGGGACGTCAGGACGACGCCAGCCCCCAGTCCGACCAACATTTTGGAGCCTCCGAAATGCATAATCCAGTTTGAATATGTGTCGTACTCTTTAGGGAGCTCGGTCTCCGTCCATTCTGCGACGAAGTGGGCCAAAACTTGCGATTTAATAGCTCGCCGTGGCTTATAGGTTATATCGAATGGGAGAAGCTCGATGGCCCATTTTGCAATCCGGCTCGTTGCATCGCGGTTGTTGATAATATCGTTGAGTGGTACTTCCGAGGCTACTGTTATGGAACACTCTTGAAAGTAGTGTCGTAGCTTCCGGGATGCCATGAATACCGCGTATGCAATCTTTTGGTAATGCAGGTACCGTGATTTGCATGGAGTGAGGACAGTGGACACATAGTAGACCGGCCTTTGAAGGGGGAATTTGTGTCCATCCATTTGCCGCTCGACAACGAGCACTGCGCTGACAACTTGATGTGTTGCTGCAATGTACAATAACATTTGTTCGCCGGTGTTCGGCGCGGCCAGGAATGGGTTTGTTGCCAATATGGCTTTTATTTCATCAAGTCCGGCCATGGTGGCATCCGTCCACTCAAAGTGTTCGGTGCGCCGAAGGAGGCGATAGAGGGGTAGTGCCTTTTCTCCCAAGCGGGAGATGAAGCGGCTTAAAGCCGCCACGCATCCGGTTAATTTTTGTATTTGTTTGAGGTCCTTTGGGACATCCAATTGTGACAAAGCTCGGATCTTGGCTGGGTTTGCTTCAATTCCTCTACCGGATACAATGAAGCCCAAGAGCTTACCGGCTGGAACGCCGAAGACGCATTTTTCTGGGTTGAGCTTGATGTCATATTGTCGGAGGTTATCGAATGTAAGCCTCAAGTCGTTTACTAGGGACGACATGTCTTGATTTGACGACCACATCATCCACATACGCCTCCACTGTTTTGCCGATCTGGTTTGCCAGACATGTCTGGATCATGCGCTGATATGTTGCGCCGGCGTTTTTCAGCCCGAAGGGCATTGTGTTGAAGCAGAATGGGCCGTATGGTGTGATGAATGTTGTTGCAGCTTGGTCTGATTCTGCCATATTGATTTGATGGTAACCGGAGTATGCATCGAGGAAACACAACAAATCGTGTCCTGCGGTGGCATCGATAATTTGATCGATGCGGGGGAGGGGGAAGGGATCCTTTGGGCAAGCCTTGTTAAGGTCTTTAAAATCGACACACAGGCGCCAGGATTTGTCCTTCTTTGGTACCATCACCAGGTTTGCTAGCCAGTCCGGATGTTTTATGTCTCTGATGAATCCGGCCTCCAATAGCTTGGCTAGCTCCTCTCCCATAGCCTGTCTCTTGGGTTCGGAAAAACGCCGAAGGGCTTGTTTGACAGGTTTAAATCCTTTTAGGATATTTAAGCTGTGTTCGGCCAGCCTACGTGGGATCCCTGGCATGTCTGAAGGGTGCCAGGCGAAGATGTCCCAGTTCTCTTGTAGGAACTCTCGCAGTGCGGCGTCTGCATCAGGGTTCAGTCGTGCCCCGATTGAAGCTGTTTTATTGGGGTCCATTGGATGGACCTGGAATTTGACTATTTCGTCGGCTGGCTTGAAGGATGTGGATTTGGATCTCTTATCGAGTATCACATCATCCCTGTTAACCGTGGAGCGCAGCGCAGTCAGTTCCTCGGCTGCTAAGGCTTCAAATAGCGCCTCAAGGGCTATTGCGGCCATCTTGTTTTCGGCGCGGAGTGCTATGTCCGGATCACTAGCTAGAGTGATAATTCCATTCGGCGGGCATCTTAAGCTTCATGTACCTGTAATGGGGTATTGCTTGGAAGATTGTGAATGCTTCCCGCCCTAGTAAAGCGTGATATCCACTCTTAAACGGGGCAACCTGAAATGTGACTTTTTCAGACCTGTAATTATCCGGCGTGCCGAACACCACAGCTAGTGTGATTTTTCCTGTGCAGTGCGCTTCCCGACTGGGGATTATTCCTCTAAAGGTTGTGTTGCTTCGCTCGACGCGGTTCCAGTCTATTTCCATTTTTTGAAGAGTTTCCTCATAAATGAGGTTCAGTCCGCTGCCTCCATCCATGAGCACCTTGGTGAGGCGAAAGCCGTCCACTATGGGACTGAGGACCAATGCGGCTGGTGCTCGGGCTGTTCGGAATCTAGGTTCATCACTTGCGTTGAAGGTAATGGCCGTGTCGCTCCATGGATTTATTGTTGCAACTTGATAGACTTCGGCGAGGCTGCGGAGTGTTCTTTTTCGCACATTGTTTGATGCGAAAGTCTCGAAGACTGTGAGAACGGTACTGGTGTCCTTGGGCTGGCTTTCTGCGGCCTCCGGAATTAAGAGGTCCTCGCCGATTTTGGCCACCTGCCGGAGTATCCAACATGCTCTAAGGCTATGAGTTGTGTGGCGTCATCTGTACTGTGAATTCTACAGGGTCCATCAAGCCAACTTTCTAGTACGGTTCCATGCCCTGTAGAGGGTTTTGGCTTTTTGGTGTTTATTCCGGGTGTCCTGTGATGATGCACCCTCTTAGTTCGGACAAGATTACTATTCAAGGCCAGATTATCCCAAAAATTTATTTCGGTTTTCCAGGCGCTTTCCATTGCACAGTATTTTTGTACTATGGACGCCAAATCAGCAAAGCGTGTGATATCACGACGACTTACGGTGTTAAGTATTCCCTTGTCCGTGCAATTACTGCAAAAAATTGAGATTGCGTCTTCCTCGCGGCAATCCTTTATCCTATTCATAACCAGGAGGAATCTGCCCCAGTAATGATGTACTGTTTCCTCGGGCCTCTGCCTGATTTGGGAGAGATTGCTTATGATTGGGTGGGCGGGTGTTGTTGAATCTGAAACCTCACCCAATCCAAGATTCAGAGGCCGAAGAGTTTCCGAACTCTGAAGTTCGGATTCTTGGATGTTGTCCAGTGAATCTGGCCCGTTGCCTGATCCTAAGCTCAGGTCTTGAGTTATATCTCCCCCTCCGCGGGTATCCGGCTTGGAGGGGTCGGGAATTCGGACGTAGATAGTCCTTAAAATAGATGAAGGGTCGCCGCACAGCGTCTCTACCACGGCAACATGGTGGGTGACTTGGGGAGAGTTAATTTCTCTTAGATCGGGTTTAAGCCCAACCTGGTCGTAATCCGTAGCAACCCCCAGGGCGACGATGTGATCCAAGAGCTCGTTTACGGAAGAGAGCTCCATTGGATCTAGCTGCTCGACGAGCTCCGAGCTGACGTGTAGGTTTCTTTTGATGACCCGAGAGGTCACCGTCGGCGCAACAGCCGAACAGGCGGTCATGAGGAAACCACCTAGCCGGAGGGTTTGGCCGACAGCCAAGGCTCCCTTAGCAACGGCGCCATATTTAAAGATGGGAGGAGGCATCCTTCCTGATTGTGATGGCACAGAGGAACTCTCAATGAAAGCACCAATGTCGGTGTCAAAACCGGCGGATCTCGGGTAGGGGGTCCCGAACTGTGCGTCTAGGCCGGATGGTAACAGGAGGCAGGGAACACATGTTTTACCCAGGTTCGGGCCCTCTTGATGGAGGTAAAACCCTACGTCCTGCTTGATTAATATTGATGATATGGGTAGTACAAGAGTAGATCTACCACGAGATCAAGGAGGCTAAACCCTAGAAGCTAGCCTACGGTATGATTGTTGTATATGGAGTTGATCGCCTACCGACTACAACCCTCCGGTTTATATAGACACCGGATAGGGTTAGGGTTACATAGAGTTGGTTACAATGGTGGGAGATCTTGAATATCCGCATCGCCAAGCTTGCCTTCCACGTCAAGGAAAGTCCCATCCGGACACGGGATGAAGTCTTCAATCTTGTATCTTCATAGTCCAGGAGTCCGGCTAAAGGTATAGTCCGGCTACCCGAACACCCCCTAATCCAGGACTCCCTCACCTGGAAACCGGAAAGGATGTACTCCCTCCGTTTTTATTTAGTTCGCATATTAGCTTTGGTCAAAGTCAAGTTTTACAAATTGTCGGAGTAATTGGACACAGATACCCCGAAGACGGCAAGACGATATTTCAAGACATTGGGGCTAGCAAAGCCCCTCAGTCCGACTGCCGGATACCGACTAGACCAACCAGTCGACTGCCGACTGCGCCAACCAGCCGGCTGCCGACTGCAGCCCGACCCGACACCGACAAGACACCGACGGGACGGCCGTACCCGAGCACTATTCACGTGTCACCCCAGCCATCATGTATAGTGTCACTTGTCCCCTGGCACTGTTTATGAAGTGACAGAGGGGACAAGCATGACACCCCACCATGCCTTGCCCATGCCACCACTTAGCTTAAATGATAAGCTAGCCACACTATATATATGAGCATCCATCCATCCATCCAGGATGGACTCACACCCCCACACCCTCACGCATGCATACTAGCTAGCAGGATAGCTAGCTAGCACACACACATACCATTCGGCCACTGGAGCTTGCATGCTCATCCGGTCATCCACATATATACGAGGCCAGATGCCTATGGCACTGACCTTAGATACAGCTCCAGGAGCACTCTCTACCAGATATACCAGATATACTCAGACATGCAGGAGTAGGGGTGTTATCTCTCCGGAGAGCCCCGAACCTGGGTAAACTAGCGCGTGCTACTCACATACCCGTCCCTGGATATTCTAGCAGCAGTCTTGCCCTCACACGAAGCCACCTTGTGGCATATGTCGTCTTTCACCCCCTCCGTGAGAATACCACGACATTTGGCGCCCACCGTGGGGCGGTACTATGCTACCGCACTGCTGCTGGTTTTGCAGTCCGGGCGAGACCCTTTTCATCATCGTCACCGCAGCGTCGCGTCGTCTCTCCGATAGCGCTCGGGGGCTCGACATCGACACGCTCCTAGGCGGCCTCACAGGACGGCGTGTCCTCGTCATCGGCCTCGCCATTCTCGCCGTCATCACCACGGCGTCGCCGTCGTCTCTCCGGTAGTGCTCGGGTGCTCGGCATCGACACACCTCGGGCAGCCGCACGAGACGGCACGTCCGCGTCGTCGGCCTCGACAGCGCTGAGCGTGCTCACGCTCGTTCCGCTCACTTGCATCTGCTTGCAAGCTAGCTAGATGCAGGTCAACCATGGTCAAACACTAGTCACATGCAAGTCATATACGCATCAGATAGAAGCCAGACACCAGTTGGATAATGCATGTGCATTAGACTGATGCATGTCGGATATTGCCCATATATTAGCCAGATAATGCTAGTCTCTGCTCTACCCCGCCCAAGCTGCTACCCACCTGCTTGCCTCGCCGTGCCCGTGGCCTTTTCCAGCGCCTCGCGCGACCCTCGCTCGCGGTCACGCGTGCGCTCCGCCCGGCCATCTCTGTGTAATGGCTCACAGCCCGAGCTCCTCCACCACTAGCTCACCATAGCGCTGCTGCCTCGTTTGGCTCCTGCTGCGTCCCGACCTACTTCGCCCGCCTCCGCCCCGAGTTGCTTCGTCCGCCTGCAGCGACTGAGCCCCTGCACCTCCCTCACAACCGGTCAGCACCGGCTCCGAGTCTCCTCCGTGCCGGCTCCGCCTCTGCCGCGGCCTCGCCTCGCGTTTGCCGTCGGGTGCCGCGGCCGGCTGCACCCCGCGCGCCCCCCGCCGGCTCCTGTGTTGGCCGCGGCCAGGCCATCTCCGGCTCCGGGTTGCCGCTCCCTCGTCGCCCAGCCGCCTCGCCGCAGCCGCGGCTGCTGCGCCGCACCCCTCCCACGCGTCCAGCTCGCCGGCCTCCGGCTGCACCAGCTCCTGGCCCCGGCCATCTCAGCTTCCCCGCGTGCGTGCGCGCCCCGGCGCCATCTGCGGCCTCGCAGCAGGCCTCCCCTGGCGCTGGTTGCTCCGCTCCACCTTGCGCATCATCACCCACGCGTCCGACAGCGTTTGCGCGGGCCTCCGCATGGCTGCATCGTCCTCGACACCCACGCCGACTTTGTCCCCGCGCCAGCTGCCCAGCTCTCGGACGCAGACTACTCCGCTCCGGCTCCCCATGGCCGCCTCCGTGCGCTGCCCGTTTCGGCCGCCTGCCGGCTTCGCGCGGGCCGGCTGCCCGCAACTCGGACGGCCGGCTGCCGTCTCCCCGTTACTCCGCATTGGCGCTCTCCTTCGGGTCGCCGCTGCCGCCTCCTGCTCGCGGGCTCCGCGTCCCGGGCCGTGCCGGTTTCCTCCGCCTCCACGCGCCCGGCCATTCGGCTTCGGGTCTCTCCCGCAGGCCAGCTCCACCTCCACCCGCGGCCGAGTTCTCCGCCTTGCCGGGCCTCCTCAACGCTGCGCCCGGCGATGCCACCTCCTGCTTCGCGCTAGTTTCCGCCTGCCGACTCCCGCCGTAGCCGGCTGCCCGTTGCGGCCGACTGCTGCAAGAAATGGGCCGTTTGCCCATGTCTGGGCAGAAAAAGAAAGAGAGAAAAAGTGTGCCGACTGGCAACCTAGCCGGGTGCTGAAGAGAAAAAAATATGTGTGTGTGTGCATCCGGCTGCCCAGATCCGGCTGAAGAAAATGCTGGGTGCCCACGGCAGACTAGCGAGAAAAAAAAGGTGCACCCGACCGCGGGCTGCCTGTCCGGCTGCAAAGAGCCCGACTGTTGTGTCGGGGTCCACCCGCCTGGCCGGCTGAAGAAGAAAAAGAAGAAGACAAAATAGTCGCCGGGAGATCCGGCCCGACTGCTCAGCAGTCGGCCCGAATCTCAGGGGCTACACCCAGCGGGTGCGCTGAAGCGCCCCCGCGAAGAAGAAGAAGACAAAGTAGTTGTCGGGAGATCCGGCCCGACTGCACAGCAGTCGGCCCGAATCTCGGGGGCTACACCCAGCAGGTGCGCTGACGCGCCCCCGTGAATAAGAAGACAAAGTAGTTGCCGGGAGATCCGGTCCGACTGCACAGCAGTCGGTCCTAATCTCGGGGGCTACACCCAGCGGGTGCGCTGACGCGCCCCCGTGAGGAAGAAGACAAAGTAGTTGCCGGGAGATCCAGCCCGACTGCTCAGCAGTCGGCCCGAATCTCGGGGTCTACACCTAGTGGGTGCGCTGGCGCGCCCCCACGGAAGATTGCAAGAAACAACAACAAGAGACAAAAGAAGAGTTTTGTCCGGCTGCCAGCAGTTGACAAAAGAGAAAAAAGAAGAAAAGGGCGCTGCCAGACGCCTCGTCGCCTGGCCGGCTGTGCCAAGATGGCTCGGCCATGTTCCGCTCGCCGCCTGGCCGATCAAGCCCGACCGGCTGGACCCTCCTCGAACGTCCGGAGGCCCGAAGGCTACACCCAGCGGGTGCGCCGGCGCGCTCAGCAAGCGTTGAGCCGCGCCGGCTATCTTCAGAAAACTCCGCCTCGGCTATGCGAAAACCAATGTGAGCTCCTCACCCGCATATTTTTTGCACCACGCAAGCACGGATAACCCCGAGCGAAGCTCGGGAGCTGTCTCCGTGTTTTATTACAGTAGCATCACTGTTCACCCTGGCGCCAGTCAGAGTTGGCCCGGGGGCTGGCCACTTGGCCTGAGACGTTAGTTCCCGCAGACGGCTTAGTATCGTGCGTGGTACCAAAGGCCCACTCTTAGTCACAGACAGCAGAGTGGCTGTCTGACTAGCAAGAGTGAACGCTGGAGGTCACCCACGCGAAAAACGTCCGGGGAGAAAAACGGATCGGGCGATCTGACCGTTTCCTTTACAAGTATCTACTCGGTTGAATCTGCTCCCAGACTCTGAGTACTGTACACTCCACTTCATGGCCCACTCTCAGCCACAGACCGTAGAGCGGCTGTCAGGCGAGCGAGAGCACAAGCCAAAAGGCGAAGGGAACACGAAAACGATTAAGGGGGATCAGACGAAACTGAGTCAGCACCCACCGCATAAAACTTGCAATGCTAAAAGCAAACATTTAATATATCTGAGTGGACTAACTTTGTCTTTTTCATGATCATTTCCATGATCATTTGCCAAAAAACCTCCGCCCAACTTTGCCAAGTTGCCCGGAGGCTTGGGGGCTACTGTCGGAGTAATTGGACACGGATACCCCGAAGACGGCAAGACGGTATTTCAAGACATCGGGGCTAGCAAAGACCCTCAGTCCGACTGCCGGCTACCGACTACACCAACCAGCCGGCTGCCGACTGCACCAACCAGCTGGCTGCCGACTGCAGCCTGACCTGACACCGACAAGACACCGACGGGACGGCCGTACCCGAGCACTATTCACATGTCACCCCAGCCATCATGTATAGTGTCACTTGTCCCCTGGCACTGTTTATGAAGTGACACAAGGGACAAGCATGACACCCCACCATGCCTTGCCCATGCCACCACTTAGCTTAGATGATAAGCTAGCCACACTATATATATGAGCATCCATCCATCCATCCAGGATGGACTCACACCCCCACACCCTCAAGCATGCATACTAGCTAGCAAGATAGCTAGCTAGCACACAAACATACCATTCGACCACTGGAGCTTGCATGCTCATCCGGTCATCCACATATATACGAGGCCAGATGCCTACGACACTGACCTTAGATACAGCTCCAGGAGCACTCTCTACCAGATATACCAGATATACTCAGACATGCAGGAGTAGGGGTGTTATCTCTCCGAAGAGCCCCGAACCTGGGTAAACTAGCGCGTGCTACTCGCATACCCGTCCCTGGATATTCTAGCAGCAGTCTTTCCCTCACACGAAGCCACCTTGTGGCATATGTCATCTTGCACCCCCTCTGTGAGAATACCACGACACAAACTTTGACCAAGTTTATATACAAAAATATTAAAATATAAAATAACAAATCAACAACAAAAATATTAAGATATACAATAACAGATCATTTACAAATATGTAGCTCCAAAAGCAGAGATCTAGAAAAAACATATGTTCTTCCTACTAACATGGATGCTTCTCTTGGCCAACATTCAGTACAGATTGAAAGACAAATTTGTTTGTGAAGTCTACAATTCCTCTTGAAAACGTAAGTGGTTTCACCAACAGCTGGAACCATGAGAATGAACCACACATGATGGAGGAACATCCACTGCAATATGATTTGGTTTTCTCTCGATCACACTGCGAGACTATTTTCGGACTACAAACTTTAACTTAGGGAAAATGATGCTCATTGTATAATCAGACCAAAGCAATGAAGCACCTAGTGTTGGCCAATAAATAGTACAGTACTACTTTTCTGCAGTCCATGAAGTGACTATCCAATCTTTCTGTGTCTATTTTCAAATGGCGCTGCATGCAGTGACTATACTATTCTCTTGTGCAGTTCAACCAAAATTGCGGACACTTTATTTGTTTGCCAAATAGCAACGGGCAAACATCTCTGTCTGCACAAATATCAAGCAGCTAGTAAACATATACCACACCTTGTATTTTCGGTTTAAACATGTCTCTTCCGCTTAGCATCTATCATGTTCTGCACTGGACAATCTGATATAGTTATGTTTTGCCCTGGACAATTTCATACTAAATTGATTTGCTAGTTCAGAGCAGAAATATAGTGCCTATTCTTCATCAGACCAAGGATATCCATGTTCGCAGTGATGGAAGAGGTGAAATCAATACAACCGAAATTGAGCATCCAATCATTGAATCTTGTCCTGCACCTCCAATGTAGGTCCACCCTGCCAATAAATTCACATGCAAACCACTAGTATTACTATCTAATGACGGTACAAAAAGAGTGGCAAGATAGTAGCAAACCATGTACCTTCGTAATGAACAGCTCATAGTGCCACCAATTGGATATAAAGGTTTGGAAAAAACATGCTCCTAATGTTGAACCAGTTGGACTTTTTGTGCAGTTCCACTAAAATCGAGCATCCTTGTTTGCATAGATATTGAAAGTGTGATTACTCTAAAAGTGGCACTAGTTGAAGCATAGACTCACAAATATAAGCATTCCAATTTCACAATGGGAAAAGGTAGCAAGACTGTTTCTAACCACCTATTTGAAGGAATAAATAAAGCAACAGCGGCTGATGTCAGGAAGGCATACATAGTTTTTTCTGAAAAACTGAGCTATTCCTGACCTTTCCTCTTCTTTTAAGCAAATTTGTGCAGTTCTACTAAAATAAAATGCCATCACCGCCTTGACAATTCAGTGACACTGTACAAAAGGAAATGACTTAACATTACATCATGATGTCAGGTATGTAGTCGACAGGCATTAGAGACAAACATACAGACCTCCTCCAATAACATAATGAACATAAATTTTAACAAAGGTGTGACTAGCTTTACCGGGATAATTTGAGTGAACTCTACACCCTTTGTTCCTTAATATAAGACGTTTTTGTGGTTCAATTTAAAGTACCCAAACGTCTAGTATTTAGAAAAACAGGTAGTAGTTTTCTTGAGCACATATCTAGGTAAGCTTGCCACACTTTATTTATGTCCATACGCTAATGCAACACCATTCGAATACTACAAATATACACTAATCTAGTGGCTAGTGCAACAGTAGAGTAGTTAGTTTATTACAAGGTACAGTACAATGGTTTTACTGAACAGATTTCAATAAACTCTAGCACTGGAAGGTTTCTATAAGAATTAACAATACAAAATGTAAAGGTAACAAGTTTCAGCATTGGTATACTAGCTCTCAATGAGCATTAAACCAAATACAAAAGTCTGAAGGTAACTAGCATTATTAACTAATGACAGTATAAAAAAATTGCAAACCATGTACCTCCAAGGTAAATATCATTTCGAACTCGGGGGGGCCTTAAAAATTGCTATCCCAATCTTGATAATCGATCAAACATAAAAACTTGATCGAACGAATCAAGAGAACAGCCAGAGGAGGAGGTGCCCACTCTTGACCTTTCCTCTTGTCTTCATAATTGTCTGTGCAGTTTAACCAAAATAAAATGACATCAGCGCCTTGGCATTTTGGTGACACTGTACAAAAAATTAACTTATCTCATGAAAGTGAGGTATGTAATCTATAAGCATTAACAATGCAAAAATCTGAAGGTAGTAACAAGTTTCATCGTTGGTATACTGGCCGTGCAGCAGCATTAGAATGCCTTAGCTGAAAAATCTTTAATACATCCACAATCAACAGCTAACCCTGAAATAATCCAGTGACATTAAATGGCATTGCTTAAATTTATCAGTGGCATTAGACTGAGAGCGGCATTAGTTAAATGTGGCATCACTTTAGCAGTAGCATTGCTTGACTTGACTGCTGGCGTTATCCTAACAGCAAAAAAAGTGGCAATAAGAGCATGGGAGGCCCATTCGGACAGTGGGCGCACCAGTACGATGTACCTCCACAGAAACAGAGTGGTGAGGGAGGTATGGTTGCCCAGAGCAACAAATATCCAGGCAGCATATGTGGATTACGTCCCATTTTTGCTCTCTTTAGCCACCTTTTTCCTATGTGAGGACAACAAACCGATCGACCTGGTCATTCTCTATTGCGTTGTCATGCCTTTCTACCCTTCTTCAACCAAGAGACATGAGACTCGTTCCTTAGCTACTGATTTTCCCCTTTTCAACCTAGATGCGGGTTCGATGCCTACTCTCTTGGACAGTACAGTCTCCCTTCCTTTCCTTATTCAACCCAGACATGGATTAGTCTGCATGAAGTAGGGTTTCCTTTAATAGTGCAAATTATGGTTTTTGTCTGCGTGGCCAGCAGAGTAGAGGATAGCAAATTGGGAAGATGGTGGAGTGGAAAAAGATCCACATGCAACGACGTGGCATATGGGGCAATAGAACAAGGTTATGGTTCGAAAAGAGGTAGCATACCTGAGGGTCGGCGGGAAGTAGATTCGCTCGTGGTCGTCGTCCTCCGCACACACTACGGCAGCGAGCTTGGGGATGGAGGCCATCCCGCGTGGGTGCTAGGTCTAAGAGGACGACCTTGTCGTCAGTGGTGACCTCGCTCGCCGACGACGAGTGCGTTAACGTTGCACGTCCTTTTCTTCCCCGGCGGATCTGTGACCACCCGTGAGGAGGGAGAGAGGGGTCGTCTTTTTTAGATCTAGAGAGAGGGTGGTAGTGTGAGAAGCAAGTGGGCAGCCCTTAGCAAGAAAGCGCTCAAGCTCCAGCCTATATATCTTTTTTATACTACTAGTACTGGAGGTGGAGTAGTGGTAGAGTAGTTTACATTTTCTCAGCGTACAGTACCAGTTAGTCGTGCTTCAAAACTGATCGGCACGCCATTAAAAAAATAAAGGTCGATAACTAATGCGGCACCTCGAGCCAACGCAGCCAGATCGCATTTTGCACGAGAAATTACACACCATGTTTTGTTGACATGTGGTCCCGTTCCAACATATCAGTGAGACGACGACGAGTAGTAGGAGTATTTCCGAACGGACGTGTAGGCCGGGGCGCCTCTTCATGAACCGTGGCAAACTCGCAACCGTCCACCGACTCTTCGCCTTTCCCTCTCAATTTGGAACTGATGTCACACGCTCTTCCTCTCCCTCCTCCATTTTCCTTCAGCCCTTCACCCTTTCTTCTGCCATTGTTCGATCGTCTTCTCCATGGAGGGAACAGGCCGGAAGCGACCCCGTTATTCTTGCCCCGATCTAAAAGATGACGTGGTGGAGGAACTCATTGATCGGTGTGACGTCATCATCTCGGCTAGCATGGCAGGTTCGTTCAAGCCCATTCTCGACTCAACTAATAACATCATTACAAAGAACCCAAGAGTTAAGGAGCGGTTTGATCTCCCCTATCTTCTTCACCGTGACCCTGATGATGACTGGCGCCGGCACGACGGAGGCCTCGCCCTGTGCAAGTTGATGCCGCTTGATAATGATACGTATGATGTTAAGATGCCATTGCTTGAGGGCAAGGCTTGGGCGGGCGAAAATGGAGATTGGGTTGTTTACATTGGGTCCAACTGCGAGTGGGAACTTCTGAATGTGTACACTCGTCACCGGGTTCCACTTCCAAAAATCTCAGCACACTGCCCAGAGGTTGAGCACATCGGTAATGTACGCATGTTCAAATATGATCATGGTGATTGTATTCTACGGAAGATAGCAATTTGTCGAGTTCCCAACCGCTCTTGGAATTACAACAACTATGATGTTGTTGCTATCTTCGACAAGCTTGTTGCCTTCCTTGATGGTTTCACTTGATGGATATTGCTCAAAAATCAGTTTCTGTACATGGATGAGTACTGTGATGCAATTCAATACGAGCGCCTTGTGTTTGCTGCCACCACTCGTGGCACTGTTTTTGCATGGCATCCTCATAGTTTTGGTACGTTTGTCTTCCACCGTAATTATAATTGTTTCATCCACATGCATGCGGGTTAGCAAGTTTCCCTTTACTAATTAACCTTCTTCTTGTGTTTCCAAGGTCCTGTGAACATCCCACCGCCTATACTTGAAAAATTTTATAACCAAGGGGGAGATGATGATGGTGATGATCACGAGCATGAGGACGAGCAGCGCCCATATACTCTATGGCGCCTGGCAACTAATTCCGATGGATCACCTCTTCTTGTGTGTATACAGCCCACTGATGATGTTACTGCTAAGGAAGCAGGTGTCTCCCATGGTCGCACTCTCCGGACCTATTCCAACACCCGTTGCATGGTGTTCGGGATGGATACTAGTGTGCTAGCGCCAACTCCTTCTCCCTAGTACAAAATTGATAGTATTGGAGAAAACTCGCTCTTCCTTGGACAAAACTATCCGATGATGGTGAAAGGCGATCCAACTGTTGCTGACACATTTATGAGAAGCAACTGTGTCTATACCTTGGACATTTGTGTGGTTCCCTACCCTGGTAGGGATATAGTAGGCCGCTTCAGCCTGGATGATCAGTCCTGCGTTGGTTTCCAGATCAACAATCGATGGCCCGTCCTAGAGAATCACTTGTGGTTCAAAGCAAGCATTTCCAACGCCGAGGAATGGTTGAGTTGAAGTTCATTTCATTGCTTGTTATTTGTTGTGTGGTGAAAACTTTAGTATTTATAATGTATCCTCGTTGTCGATGTGGGTTGATGACCTGTTGTATGTAATAAAATGATATGCGTGTGATGAACTTACTAAATTTATGAATGGCTTTCGAGTCGCTTCTCTGAGTGAGTGGTGCGACGAGGCAAAAAATATTTTCCGAATACATAATTGTACGTGCATTGCAACAGGTTATCGGATGAGGCCAATCAACAATAGTAGTACACTATTTGTACTAGCTTCAGATGCTTCGCGCGTTGGGCGGGTGTTTTTACTGTAGCCATATGTTAATGTGTTCGATGTACGTAACCAGCACCTCGAATCCTCGATACTAGTATTATATAGTAGGAGTAAGTAGTATGGAGTAGTAGGGTGGCATGGGCCGAACAAGCATTCACGTCCAGGAGTATAGCACACGCCACCACCACGACATCCATCTGACACCATATTGTTTCTTGGAGTCCGTGCTAGAGCAATCTCTTCAACCTCGTCGTTTCTCTAACTTCAACCATCGCACGATGGGCGAGGTGGGGGTTTGCCGATAGTCGGTTTCCTTAACTGTGGTCCCACTTGTAAGGCCAACTCCAACGCACGACCCCAAACGCACCTCCGTTTTGCACGGACTCCAACGATAATTTTGACTAGAAAAGCAAGACCAAAGAAAACAAGAACCACAAGAATACATTGTACTACTCCTGTAAGTTGGATTAGTGCCTTCTCGATGCATTCATTGTTGATCTACAGAGGCTCGATCTTGCGTCTGTGCTAGCTGAAAGTGATAGAACATCTACTAAATTGCGCTCTATCAATATATGGATGTACTCTTCTTCCCAATACAAAAACTTGCATCCATTCTACTCCCTCCGTTGCACAATACATGCCTTCTATTTGTCAAAATATATATGTATCTAGACATGTCTTAGTATATAGGTACATCCATTTTTGGACAAATGGAAGTCAAGTATTTTGGAACGGAGGGAGTACACAATAAAAAATTTAAGTTAGCACAACTAGTCTAATCCGAGAGCAGAACCGAAGATTTGGTCGGGTTCTTCCTCCTTTTGCTGACACGTGGGACATCCAGCATCCAATCGTGTCATGAAAGAAAATAGAGTGGTAGTTGAAGCCACGAGATGTGCATCTTGGGTTAAACTGTAAATAGAATCTTACTACTCTTGCGTAACTCCAAAAGCGGCCACCAAAGATCTTTATTGGATTTGTTTTTCATCACCAGCACGTCGAGGTGAAAGAATAGCAGGTTCAGTGGGTCCTCTTGCATTTTCACTGACATGTGGGGCCGCATGTGAGCAAACAGACGATGGGCTCCGTGTGTCCGCTGGCTGGCTGAGAAGAGAGATAGAGGAGGGCTGAGCATGAACTGCCGGAAGTTTGTTCTACGTACCTCGATATAGGCCCGATATAGTGGGGTGGCATGGGCCATAACTCAGTAGCATTCACGTCTAGTAGTACGGCACACACCGCCCACACGAGTCCCATCCGACACCAATTTTCTTGGAGTCCGTGCTACAGCCATCTCATCTCCCTCTTGTTTTCTCAGCCATTGCACGATGGGCGGGGTGGGGTTTGCTGATAGTTGGTTTGCTCAACTGCAGTCCCACTTGTAAGTGAAAATGCAACACCACACGCATTCCCGCTTGAGCGGCGTGCCGGACCAACCATGTGGGGGTGCGACGTGAACACGGCAGGCTTTTCCTTTTGAACTCGTAACTTGTAAATTTTGGTTCTGCTCCATGGCGCGACCGATAGATAGAAAATAACGATTTTGCCTAGAGTAATGAGAAGTTTGGTTCTAGCGCCGTTCATGCATGGAGTACATACGAAAATTATGAAGTTGATGCGAAAGGTAAGATAATTACTGTAGTATCATATACTACTACATGGATTCAACGGAAAGATAAAAATACATACGGATCCATCAACGTTCAACGACATCCTCACGCCCTAGTGCGCCGGGTCACCAACCGACGTGTGAGGAGCAGCGGCATTGGCGGCGAGCTCAACGTGCTTCTGAACAGTGCCGTCCAAGGTTGCCTTGCGCTCCAAGAAGGCCAGCATCCTATCGCCCTCCTCTTGCATGTAGTAGTCCTTGTGGACGATTTGCGCATAGACATGGGTAATTATGTCGATGGTGTCTTGCTGCGCCAGGCGCTGCGTGACGAGCGCGACCTCGAGGTGGACATTCTCCGGCGCGACGGCGGGCAGTCGCAGGGCCACCAGTGCGTCGAAGAGGTTGTTACCATAGTGGCCGTTGAGGGTGGCGGGCATCGCAGAGCCTGGGCGCGTCGGCTGGAGGCTTATGTCAAAGTCGACCGCAAGCTTCTTGACGACGGTGAACTTGTCGAGGAAACCGACGAGGACTGCTACCTCTTGAGCTTGCGTTGGTTTTCCCCAAAGAGGAAGGGATGATGCAGCAGAGTAGCGTACGTATTTCCCTCAGTTTTTGAGAACCAAGGTATCAATCCAGTAGGAGGCCACGCTCAAGTCCCTTGTACCTGCACAAAACGATAGCTACTCGCAACCAACACGATTAGGGGTTGTCAATCCCTTCATGGTCACTTACGAGAGTGAGATCTGATAGATATAATATTTTTGGTATTTTTGGTATAAAGATGCAAAGTAAAAAGTAAAAAGCAAAACAAGATTAAAGTGATGGAGATTGATATGATGAGAATAGACCCGGGGGCCATAGGTTTCACTAGTGGCTTCTCTCAAGAGTATAAGTATTCTACGGTGGGTGAACAAATTACTGTTGAGCAATTGACAGAATTGAGCATAGTTATGAGAATATCTAGGCATGATCATGTATATAGGCATCACATCCGTGACAAGTAGACCGAAACGATTCTGCATCTACTACTATTACTCCACTCATCGACCGCTATCAAGCATGCATCTAGAGTATTAAGTTAAAAACAGAGTAACGCCTTAAGCAAGATGACATGATGTAGAGAGATAAATTCATGCAATATGAAATAAACCCCATCTTGCTATCCTCGATGGCAACGATACAATACGTGCCTTGCTGCCCCTTCTGTCACTGGGAAAGGACACCGCGAGATCAAACCCAAAGCTAAGCACTTCTCCCATGGCAAGAACTACCAATCTAGTTGGCCAAACCAAACAGATAATTCAAAGAGACTTGCAAAGATAACCAATCATACATAAAAGAATTCAGATAAGATTCAAATATTATTTATAGATAGACTTGATCATAAACCCACAACTCATCGGTCTCAACAAACACACCGCAAAAAGAAGAAGATTACATCGAATAGATCTCCACAAGAGAGGGGGAGAACTTTGTATTGAGATCCAAAAAGAGAGAAGAAGCCATCTAGCTACTAACTATGGACCCGAAGGTCTAAGGTAAACTACTCACACTTCATCGGAGAGGCTATGATGATGTAGAAGCCCTCCGTGATGATGGCCCTCTCCGGTGGAGCTCCGGAACAGGCCCCAAGATGGGATCTCGTGGATACAGAAAGTTGCGGCGGTGGAATTAGGTTTTTGGCTCATGTTCTAATCGTTTGGGGGTACGTAGGTATATATAGGAGGAAGGAGTACATCGGTGGAGCTCCGAGGGGCCCACGAGGCAGGGGGCGCGCCCCCCACCCTCGTGACCACCTCTCTGATGCCTTGGCATAGGGTCCAAGTCTCCTGGATCACGTTCGGTGAGAGAATCACGTTCCCAAAGGTTTCATTCCGTTTGGACTCCGTTTGATATTCCATTTCTTCGAAACACTGAAAGAGGCAAAAAACAGCAATTCTGGGTTGGGCCTCCGGTTAATAGGTTAGTCCCAAAAATAATATAAAAGTGGAAAATAAAGCCCAATATAGTCCAAAATAGTAGATAATATATCATGGAGCAATCAAAAATTATAGATACGTTGGAGACGTATCAGGCATCCCCAAGCTTAATTCTTGCTCGTCCTCGAGTAGGTAAATGATAAAAAGAGAATTTTTGATGCGGAGTGCTACTTGGCATAATTTCAATGCAAATCTTCTTAATTGTGATATGAATATTCAGATTCGAAAGATTCAAGACAAAAGTTTATATTGACATAAAAATAATAATACTTCAAGCATACTAACAAAGCAATTATGTCTTCTCAAAATATCATGGCCAAAGAAAGTTATCCCTACAAAATCATATAGTCTGGCTATGCTCTATCTTCACCATGCAAAGTATTTAAATCATGCACAACCCCGATGACAAGCCAAGCAATTGTTTCATACTCTAACTTTTTCAAACTTTTTCAATCTTCACGCAATACATGAGCGTGAGCCATGGATATAGCACTATAGGTGGAATAGAATGGTGGTTGTGGAGAAGACAAAAAGGAGAAGATAGTCTCACATCAACTAGACGTATCAACGGGCTATGGAGATGCCCATCAATAGATATCAATGTGAGTTAGTAGGGATTGCCATGCAACGGATGCACTAGAGCTATAAGTATATGAAAGCTCAAAAAGAAACTAAGTAGGTGTGCATCCAACTTGCTTGCTCATGAATACCTAGGGCAATTTGAGGAAGCCCATCATTGGAATATACAAGCCAAGTTCTATAATGAAAGATTCCCACTAGTATATGAAAGTGATAACATGAGAGACTCTCTACTATGAAGATCATGGTGCTACTTTGAAGCACAAGTGTGGTAAAAGGATAGTAACATTTTCCCTTCTCTCTTTTTCTCTCATTTTTTTATTTTTTTATTTGGGCCTTTTCTCTCTTTTTTTATGGCCTCTTTTTTTGGGGCTTCTTTGGCCTCTTTTATTTATTTTTCGTCCGGAGTCTCATCCTGACTTATGGGGGAATCATAGCCTCCATCATTCTTTCCTCACTTGGGACAATGCTCTAAAAATTATGATCATCACACTTATATTTTTCTTACAACTCAACAATTACAACTCGATACTTAGAACAAAATATGACTCTATATGAATGCCTCCGTCGGTGTACCGGGATATGCAATATGACAATGATGAATGTGTCATGAACGGAATGGTGGAAAGTTGCATGGCAATATATCTCGGAATGGCTATGGAAATGCCATAATAGGTAGGTACTGTGGCTGTTTTGAGGAAGGTATATGGTGGGTGAGGGAGGGAGTCCTGGATTAGGGGGTGTCCGGATGGCTGGACTATACCTTCAGCCGGACTCCTAGACTATGAAGATACAAGATTGAAGACTTCGTCCCGTGTCCGGAAGGGACTTTCCTTGGCGTGGAAGGCAAGCTTGGCGATACAGATATGTAGATCTCCTACCATTGTAACCGACTTTGTGTAACCCTAACACTCTCCGGTGTCTATATAAACCGGAGGGTTTTAGTCCGTAGGACAACATACAGAACAACAATCATACCATAGGCTAGCTTCCAGGGTTTAGCCTCTCCGATCTCGTGGTAGATCTACTCTTGTACTACCCATATCATCAATATTAATCAAGCAGGACGTAGGGTTTTACCTCCATCAAGAGGGCCCGAACCTGGGTAAAACTTCGTGTCCCTTGCCTCCTGTTACCATCCGGCCTAGACGCATAATTCGGGACCCCCTACCCGAGATCCCCCGGTTTTGACACCGACATTGGTGCTTTCATTAAGAGTTCCTTTGTGTCGTCGCCGTCAGGCTTGATGGCTCCTACGATCATCAATAGCGATGCAGTCCAGGGTGAGACCTTCCTCCCCGGACAGATCTTTGTCTTTGGCAGCTTCGCATTGCGGGCCAATTCACTTGGCCATCTGGAGCAGATCGAAAGCTATGCCCCTGGCCGTCAGGTCAGATTTGGAAGTTTAAACTACACGGCTGACATCCGCGGGGACTTGATCTTCAACGGATTCGAGCCACTGCGGAGCGCGCCGCACTGTCACGATGAGAATGATCTAGCTTTGCCGCCGAACAGTGCCCTGGAGGCCACACCCGCATCAGCTTCGACCCTTAATTCGGAGCCAACTGCGCCAATCAAGGATGGGTGGTTGGACGCCGCCTCGAGGGCTGCGATCCCAACCGCGATCGAGCCGAACGCCAGCCCCGCACTCCGCGAGACTCGTGACTCCAAGGAGCCGGACTCCTCTCCGGACTCTGAACCCTCCGCGCCCCTGCCGATCAAATCCGATTGGGCGCCGATCATGGAGTTTACTGCCGCGTATATCTTTCAGCACTCGCCTTTCGGCGATATTCTGAAGACACTAAAGTCTCTCTCTTTATCAGGAGAGCCCTGGCCGGACTACGGTCAGCAAGGTTGGGATACGGACGATGAAGAAATTCAAAGCCCACCCACCACCCACTTTGTAGCCACTGTCGATGATTTAACCGACATGCTCGACTTTGACTCCGAAGACATTGACGGTATGGACGCCGATGAAGGAGACGATGAAGAACCAGCGCCTATTGGGCCCCGGAAAACCACCCCGTCATATGACGTATACATGGTGGACGCACCAAAAGATGACGACGAGGAGCGGAAGGACGCACCGAAGGCTCGTTCCCTCGAGAAGCAGTCAAAGCGGCGACGCAAGCGCCGCCCCAAACCCCGCCTCGATAGAAATAACGATCACATAGACCCAGTGTTGGAGCAGGGCGAACCGCTGCCGGACAACGGCAATCCGGATAATCAAACCGAACAAACAAATTCTATCCAGGATAATGGTCTGGACGACATAACGCCGGATAGGCACCCGGAGTAGCAGAATGCTCGTAAAATGCCTGTTGCCACCGTGACGAGTCTTAAAAAGCAGAAGCTAAGGCTCAAGGCTGCGCAAGACACACTCCAAATCAGATGGAGTAAAATACTCAACACAGCAGCGAGGTACGGCGACAATCGCCCCTCCAAGAGCTACCCAAAGAGGAAGCTGCTACCTGAATTTGATGAGGAGGCCTCAGACCCCCCAAAACTAAATATCAAAGAAGCCACCTGGCCGGATAGACGACCCCTCTGCCAACACAGTGCGGCATACAACGCCACTCACAATACAACACGCGACCCATGCGAGGGCTCGCACCCAAAGGACGGCGCAACAAGATCCATCTATGGACCACGCAAGCGCGCCCCAGCATACAATGCAACACAACAAACATCCGAACAACGCGGTACACCCAGCTACAGGGGTGCCGCACACCCTCTATGTTTCACCGATGAGGTGCTGGACCATGAATTTCCAGAGGGATTCAAACCCGTAAACATAGAGACATACGACGGAACAACAGACCCTGGGGTCTGGATTGAGGACTACATCCTTCATATCCATATGGCTCGAGGAGATGATCTCCACGCCATCAAGTACTTACCCCTCAAGCTCAAAGGGCCAGCTCGTCACTGGCTTAAAGGCCTCCCCGAAAGCTCCATTGGAAGCTGGGAAGAGCTCGAAGACGCCTTTCAGGCAAATTTTCAAGGGACTTATGTCCGACCTCCGGATGCGGATGATTTGAGTCATATAACTCAACAGCCCGGAGAGTCAGCCCGAAAGCTTTGGAACAGGTTTCTTACTAAAAAGAACTACATTGTCGACTGTCCGGACGCCGAAGCCTTGGCAGATTTTAAGCATAGCATTCGTTACGAATGGCTCGCCAGACACCTCGGCCAAAACAAGCCGAGAACGATGGCCGCATTAACAAGCCTCATGACCCGCTTTTGCGCGAGCGAGGACAGCTGGCTAGCCAGATGCAGCACCAGCGACCCCAGTACATCTGAAGTTAGAGATGGAAACAGGAAATCACGGCGCAACAGCAATAACAAACGCCGGAATAAAGAAGACATCACGAAGAGCACGGCAGTAAATGCCGGATTCAAAAGCTCTCGGCCAGGTCAAAAGTCGCCCTCTAAAGGCATCAGGGATGAACTTTCCAGCCTCAACAAAATTCTGGACCAGGTATGTCAGATCCATGGTACCCCTGGTAAACCTGCTAATCATACCCACAGAGAATGTTGGGTCTTCAAGCAGTCCGGCAAGCTCAACGCCATACACAAAGGGGAGGATACACCAAGTGAAGAGGACGAGCCTCCCAAGCAAGACACTGGGGAACAAAAGAAATTTCCACTAGAAGTCAAAACAGTAAACGTGTTACATGTGATCAAGGGAAAAAACAACGCGGCACTCCCAGGAAAACATACCCAAGTGCCTATCACCACGAAGTCCTGCCACTGGTCGTCTCAACCGATCACTTTCGACCATCGCGATTACTCAGCAAGTATCCGACACGCAGGATGGGCTGCCCTGGTATTAGACCCAGTAATTGACGGATATCACTTCACACGAGTCTTGATGGACGGTGGCAGCAATCTAAACCTAATATATCAGGATACAATCCGCGAGATGGGGTTAGACCCAACAAAAATTCGCCATAGCAATACTACCTTTAAAGGAGTAACGCCAGGCCCAGGGGCTCGTTGTACGGGCTCCCTCCTACTACAAGTTATATTCGGCTCCCCCGATAACTTCCGCCGCGAGCATTTAACCTTCCACATCGCTCCGTTCCAAAGTGGCTATCAAGCACTGCTCGGACGCGACGTTTTCGCTCGCTTTAATGCAATACCACACTACGCCTTGCTCACACTCAAGATGACCGGTCCACGTGGCATCATCTCAGTGAACGGAAATATCAAGCGATCTCTGCGCGCCGAAGAGAGTGTGGCTGCCTTGGCAGCCGCACACTAAAGGCGTACGGACCAGCGAACGCATCCAATAGGTCGTCAAGACCTCAAACACAACTAATCAAGTCCGGCGCCGCTATTTATACCGAATAAATGGTCACACCCCTATTTATCAATGCAAGGGGCTCAACGCGCGCAGACAAGTGGCAATTTCTTCTCATCTTGAATTATACAAGGTTTCTTTAAAAACTATCTTTTTGCACGACAACTTTTTTCACCTAAATTCCTCTCTTTTACAGACGATCATCGTGCTACACCCATCCAGGATACGGCACAACGGAGACACAGGCGCAGACATGCAGCAGGGACCTGCTCCAAGGATTCTTTTTAGATTAAGACCCTGCGTAAACCTTTTTTACTGTCTCTTGTTGATACATATCCACCATCGAGAAGGATGTTGACGTCTTGGCATGTGGCCATGCCAGAACAATGTACGTACCTAGACACAAGGGGCTTCTTACAAAGGCCATTATTTAGGCCTAGTTTATACCACAAAGACTGAATACCTTAGGGAGTGTTCGGCGTCGCGAGTTTGGCCCTATATGCATCAGCTCCGAATCATTATCTTTGGTCAAATGTTGGGTTTGCCCGGCTCCTGTGTTTTGGTGCCTTACGTTCCGCTTTACCGGCTAAGGTAGCACCAGGAGAACTACTGCGATTGTGCCCTGGTTCATCCGGACAAGCACCTCAGTAGAGAAAGCCGAAAACTGACTGTCATGATATAGCGTGAGACTGGTCAACCACTCAAGGACCTGTTGGAATGTTAGAATTCCTCCGCCTTAACGAAGGGCCATTTTCCCGCCAGGCATGTACGCACCCCGGGATCGGGAGAGTGCGGAGCCACCAGGGGCTATCTAGTAGCCCCACTGTCAAACTCCTATGGCTAAGTGAAAGTGCTAAAGCATTATAGTCCGGTTGCCTCGCTCGCTCCGCTATCACCTCCTTAATAGGACCAAGACGTTGGGTTAAGTGTGAACGCGTGTTTTTTGCGAGCACCTCCGCATTATATGCGTAGGGGTTGAAGCCGACGGCTGCAATTTTTCAGGTTATACACATGTATACATAAACGGCCGCCCAGGAGGCATCATATTACTTTCAGGCAAAAGTATAAAAATAGCCTTATAAAAATTTATAAAAGCATTTCGCTTACAATGAGATTACATATCACTCAAACATAATATTTTTTGAGCACTGGGTCTCTATCAAACGAGCACCCTCAAGAACTTCTTCAAAGTAGTGCTCAGCAGCCATTCGACCTATGGCCGAATCCCGCGCTGCAACAGTGGTAGCATCCATCTCCGCCCAGTATGCTTTAACACGGGCAAAGGCCATCCGTGAGCCCTCTATGCACGCCGACCTCTTCATCGCATTAATGCGCGGCACCACGTCAAGGAACTGCTGCACCAAGCTGAAATAGCTGTTCGGTTTTGGCCTTTCCGGCCATAGCTGATCCACAACAGACCTCATGGCGAGTCCGGACAACCTATTCAGTTCGGCCCATTCGGCTAATTGGTCAGTCAATGAAAGCGGACGCTCGGGAGAATGGAATTGTGTCCAAAACAGCTGGTCCACTTCATGGTCCGTCTGACCCTGGAAGTACTTGGCCGCATCGGCAGCGCTCGCCGCCAAATCCATATACACATCCTCCGAACTCCACAGCCGATCCAGAGAGGCATACCGTGGATCTCCGAACTTCCTCCGCAACATAAAGGATTTCCCAGCTACAATATCCCCGGCTTCCCGCAGCTCCTCCTTCTTCGCCCTCATAGCAGAGCGGATGTCTTTTCTCGTCGCAGCAGCCTTCTCAAGGTCCGATGCCTTCGCTAGGTTTTCCTTTTCAAGAACCCGGCAACGGTCGCGGTGGCTTTTAATTCTATGGCCATCTTGGCCATCTTATCTTGGCTCTCGCCATGCGCGGCCTTCTCGGCTTTCAACTCTTCGGCCGCCTTCAAAGCAGCCGCATTACCAAACCTCGCTTGTTCCTTGGCTCGGGCAAGTTCTGCCCGCAAGGCTTCAACAGTGGCAGCTCCATCTGCAGTCACAACATATTAAAGATACTGGCATCATGCTGCTCTTACTATGTGGCGTTTACCAGATAATGACACTTACCCTGTGCCTCGTCAAGCCTTTTGTTAACAAGCTCGATGTCGGCGTCTGCCGCATCCAACTGCCGTTTTAAATGGGCAAACTCGCTAGTCCGGCTAGCCACCGGAGCTTCCATCACCTGCACATAGAGGCAGTATGGTTATTACCTGGGAATATGATCCTCTGTTCGTCGTCGTTTCCGACGACAACCAGAGTCTCAGGGGCTACTATCTACACAGGGCACACCTAGCATGTGCAGGACTATCATACATTATTTTACGTACCTCAAAGCCTGTCAGTAGACTCATAAAAGCTTCATGCAATCCGCTTTCGGCGGACGAGATTCTCTCCATCACCGTATTCATCAGCACACGGTGTTCATCTGAGATGGCCGCTCGCCCCACCAACTCCCTCAGAACATCCGATCGCACACCAGACGGTGCCGGACTCTTTTGTCCGCTCTCTTCGGGAGCCGGACACTGGGAGCTTCGGGGGTCAATGGGATTATCTTCTGGCCTCACCGGACTCGGAGAGGCCCTCCGCGACGACACTTCGGGGTCGCCCGCTTCCGGAGCGGAGGAGTCCGGAGGAGGCGTTTCGCTCTCCATCATCTCTGGAAGAAGATCCCCCGAAGACGAGCTCATTTGAGAGGGGCTAAGGCCCGAACTGCAAAGATATATGCGGTGGTTATTTTCTCAGAAGAAAAAGATGGCATACCTGTACTATTAAAGTATTTCGGGTCACTTACGACTCGCTGGAGAATTGATCCCCCCGCGGACTTTGTGCGGCAAAAGCACCCCCCAAGGTAGGACCCTCTGTGGGAGACTTCTTCTCCCGTTTGGAAGCTTCGGCTTCCGAATCCCCGGGCGCAGTCCTTTTCCTCCTCCGGTCGTCTTCCTTCATGGAGACGCTCGCTCCCTCGGTTAGAATGGGCAGCGTTGGGGGCCCGCGTCCGCCCGTATTATCCTCCCAGTATCTTCCTTCAAGGGCTCCGTGCAAGGTGCGACCTGGAGCATCTTTTCCAATACCGGATTGTCCAAACCCTCAGGGAGGGGGGCCGAACACCGAATCAACTTCGCCTTTGTTAGCCAGTCCTGGTCAAAAAGCGAACTCTCAGAAATAACTTCGTAACAAATGAGAGATAGTATGTTCGGCCGGAAGATTCCTTACCTGTTCGGCGGCGCGGTTACTGCTCAGGCCCACGTCCTCGGTGATTTCCGGACACTCTACCTGAGGTCCGAAGAATGACTTGTACATCTCCTCGTGCGTCAGGCCGAGGAAATTTTGGATGACACGCGGTCCCTCGGGATTGAACTCCCACAAGCGAAGGGGCCGGCGTTTGCAAGGCTGGACTTGACGAACCAGCATAACTTGTATTACCGCAACCAAACTAAAATCTCCATTGAAGAGATCTCGAATGCGGCTTTGCAGTATAGGCACGTCCTTGGCTGGACCCCAGCTCAGACCTCTGCTGATCCATGACATCAGTTGTGGTGGAGGGCCCGAGCGGAAAACAGGGGCGGCCGCCCACTTGGCACTTCTAGGAGCCGTGATGTAGAACCACTCCTGTTGCCACAATTCAGACACCTCTGGAATGGAACCTTTGGGCCATGGAGCTCCCGTCATCTTGCATATTGAGGCACCTCCACACGCTGCATGTTGCCCCTCGATCATCTTCGGCTTTACTTCAAAGGTCTTGAGCCACAGGCCAAAGTGAGGGGTAACCCGGAGGAAGGCCTCACACACGACAATAAATGTCGTGATATGAAGAAAGGAGTCCGGAGCTAGATCATGGAAATCTAGCCCGTAATAAAACATCAAACCCCTGACGAAAGGATCCAGAGCAAGGCCTAGACCTCGGAGGAAGTGGGAGACGAACACGACGTTCTCGTTGGGTTCGGGGGAGGGGACGGCCTGCCCTCGGGCAGGCAGCCGATGCAAAACCTCGGCGGTCAGATATCTGGCCTCCCTCAACTTTTTGATGTCTTCTTCCGTGACGGAGGAAGGCACCCATCGGCCTTGAAGGCTAGATCCGGACATGATTGAAGGTTCGGAGCACCTGACCTGAACTTTGGGTGTTTGAGCTTGAGGTGGGGGAAGGATTCGATTGAGCACGGGAGGGAAAAAATAAAAGCCTTGTCCCTTTATAAAGAGGGTGGATATCAAGCGTCCTCTCCGTGGCCGTTTGGACTTGCCTATAGTCTAGGAGTCCTAGAAGCGGTTGGGTTACCCACCCCCGTATTGATGAGAATCCCGGAATAAGGGGACACGATCTCTGCTCTAACAAAGACGTGCCAAGGACACTGTCTCGCATGACGCGCTGAGCTGGGACAATAAAACAATTCGAATAAAGGCTTGGCCGTGGTGCGATGTTACACTACGGAATACGTCAGCAGATTAGATTTGTGTAAATATTATTCTCTCTATGGCAATATGTGGAAACTTATTTTGCAGAGCCGGACACTATATTTGTGTTCAAAATCTTCTATGAAGTACTTGGAGGAGGAACCCGCCTTGCAATGCCGAAGACAATCTGCGCGCCGGACTCGTCGTCATTGAAGCCTGGTTCAGGGGCTACTGAGGGAGTCCTGGATTAGGGGGTGTCCGGATGGCCGGACTATACCTTTAGCCGGACTCCTGGACTATGAAGATACAAGATTGAAAACTTCGTCCCGTGTCCGGAAGGGACTTTCCTTGGCGTGGAAGGCAAGCTTGGCGATACGGATATGTAGATATCCTACCATTGTAACCGACTTTGTGTAACCCTATCCCTCTCCGGTGTCTATATAAACCGGAGGGTTTTAGTCCGTAGGACAACATACAGAACAACAATCATACCATAGGCTAGCTTCTAGGGTTTAGCCTCTCCGATCTCATGGTAGATCTACTCTTGTACTACCCATATCATCAATATTAATCAAGCAGGACGTAGGGTTTTACCTCCATCAAGAGGGCCCGAACCTGGGTAAAACTTCGTGTCTCTTGCCTCCTGTTACCATCCGGCCTAGATGCATAGTTCGGGACCCCCTACCCGAGATCCGTCGGTTTTGACACCGACAGTGGGTGTATGATACCGGCGAAAGGTGCGCGGTATTAGAGAGGCTAGCAAAGGTGGAAGGGTGAGAGTGCGTATAATCCATGGACTCAACCTTAGTCATAAAGAACTCATATACTTATTGCAAAAATCTAGAAGTTATCAAAGCAAAGTATTATGCGCATGCTCCTAGGGGGATAGATTGGTAGAAAAAGACCATCGCTCATCCCCGACCGCCACTCATAAGGAAGACAATCAATAAATAAAGGATGCTCCGACTTCATCACATAACGGTTCACCATACGTGCATGCTACGGGAATCACAAACTTTAACACAAGTATTCTTTAAATTCGCAACTACTCAACTAGCATGACTCTAATATTATCACATCCATATCTCAAAACAATTATCATGCTTCAATCTTTTCTTAGTATTCAACACACTCAAAAGAAAGTTTCACAAATCTTGAATACCAAGCATATTATTATTAAGCAAATTACCATGCTATTAAGTGACTCTCGAAATAATTTAAGTGAAGCATGAGAGATCAATAGTTTCTTTAAAACAAATCCACCACCGTGCTCTAAAAGATCTAAGTGAAGCACATAGAGCAAAATTATAACACTCAAAAGATATAAGTGAAGCACATAGAGCAAAACTACATAGCTCAAAAGATATAAGTGAAGCACATAGAGTATTCTATCAAATTTTAATTCATGTATGGCTCTCTCAAAAGGTGTGTACAGCAATGATGATTGTGGCATACTAAAATACAAATACACAAATAATACAAGACGCTCCAAGCAAAACACATATCATGTTGGTCAATAAAAATATAGCTCCAAGTAAATTACCAATGGAAGTGGACGAAAGAGGGGATGCCTTCCGGGGCATCCCCAAGCTTTGACTTTTTGGTGTCCTTGGATTATCTTGGGGGTGCCATGGGCATCCCCAAGCTTAGTCTCTTTCCACTCCTTGTTCCATAATCCATCAAAAGAATTCACCCAAAACTTGAAAACTTCACAACACAAAACTTAAAGTAGAAAACTCATGAGCTCCGTTAGCGAAAGAAAACAAAAGACCACTTCAAGGTAATGTAATGAACTCATTCTTTATTTATATTGGTGTTAAACCTACTGTATTCCAACTTCTCTATGGATTATAAACTATTTTACTAGCCATAGATTCATCAAAATAAGCAAACAACACACGAAAAACAGAATCTGTCAAAAACAGAACAGTCTATAGTAATATGTAGCTAGCGCAATATCTGGAACCACAAAAATTCTAAAATAAATTGCTGGACGTGAGGACTGTATCTATTAATCATCTGCAAAAATAATTAACTAAATAGAACTCTTCAAATAAAAATGACAGCAGTTCTCGTGAGCGCTAAAGTTTCTGTTTTTTACAGCAAGTTCAACAAGACTTTCCCCAAGTCTTCCCAACGGTTCTACTTGGCACAAACACTAATTAAACACACAAAAACACAGCCAAAACAGAGTCTAAATAAATTATTTATTACTAAACATGAGCAAAAAGCAAGGAATAAAAATAAAATTGGGTTGCCTCCCAACAAGCGCTATCGTTTAACGCCCCTAGCAAGGCATAAAAGCGAGGATAGATCTAGGTATTGCCATCTTTGGTAGGCAATCCATAACTGGCTCTCATGATAGCTTCATATGGCAATTTTATTTTCTTTCTAGGAAAGTGTTCCATTCCCTTTTTTAATGGAAATTGAAATCTAATATTTCCTTCCTTCATATCAATAATCGCACCAACCGTTCTAAGGAAAGGTCTACCAAGAATAATAGGGCAAGAAGGATTGCAATCTATATCAAGAACAATGAAATCTACGGGCACATAATTCCTATTTGCAACAATAAGAACATCATTAATCCTTCCCATAGGTTTCTTAATAGTAGAATCCGCAAGATGCAAGTTTAGAGAGCAATCATCAAAATTATGGAAATCTAGCAAATCACACAAAGTCTTGGGAATAGTAGAGACACTAGCACCCAAATCACACAAAGCATAAAACTCATGATCTTTAATTTTAATTTTAATAGTTGGTTCCCACTCATCATAGAGTTTTCTAGGGATAGAAACTTTCAACTCAAGTTTTTCTTCATAAGATTGCATCAAGGCATCAACAATATGTTCGGTGAAGGCTTTCTTTTGACTATAAGCATGTGGAGAATTTAGCACGGATTGCAACAAGGAAATACAATCAATTAAAGATCAACTTTCATAATTAAATTCCTTGAAATCCAATATAGTGGGTTTAGCAACGTCTAGATTTTTATTTCTTTCAATCCCACTTTCATCAATTTCATCATAAAGATCTAAATACTCCGAATTTTTAGAACGCCTTCTAGGTAAAGGAAGATCATATTCAGTTTCCTCAAGATTCATATTACAAAGCAAAGATTTAATAGGGGGCACATCAATAACTTTTATATCTTCATCTTGATTTTCATAGGAATTGGAAGAACACGCTTTAATAAAGGCATCTTTGGAAGCACGCATCCTAGCGGTTCTTTCCTTGCACTCATCAATGGAAATTCTCATGGCTTTGAGAGACTCATTGATATCATGCTTAGGAGGAATAGATCTAAGCTTTAAAGAATCAACCTCAAGAGAAATTCTATCAACGTTCCTAGCCAAATCATCAACTTTAAGCAATTTCTCTTCAAGCAAAGCATTATAATTCTTTTGTGAATTCATTATCTCTTTAACACTATTCTCAAATTCAAAGGGCATCTTATTATAATTTCCATAAGAGTTGTTGTAGGAATTCCCATAATTATTAGAAGGATTACTAGGATATGGCCTAGGATTAAAATTCCCTCTATAGGCGTTGTTACCAAAATTATTCCTACCAACAAAATTCACATCCATAGATTCATTGTTATTCTCAATCAAAGTAGACAAAGGCATATCATTAGGATCAAAAGAAACACTCTTAGTAGCAAATAATTTCATAAGTTCATCCATCTTTCCACTCAAAACATTGATTTCTTCTATCGCATGCACTTTTTTATTAGAAGATCTTTCAGTATGCCATTGAGAATAATTAACCATAATATTATCTAGGAGTTTAGTAGCATATCCTAAAGTGATTTCCATAAAAGTGCCTCCCGCGGCCGAATCTAAAAGATTTCTAGACGCAAAATTCAATCCGGCATAAAAAAATTGTATAATCATCCACAAATTCAAACCATGATTAGGGAAATTACGTATCATTAATTTCATTCTCTCCCAAGCTTGTACAAATGTTCATGATCAAGTTGCTTAAAATTCATAATATCATTTCTAAGAGAGATGATCTTAGCGGGAGGGAAATAATTAGAGATAAAATCATCTTTGCACTTGTTCCAACAATCAATACTATTTTTAGGCAAAGACGAAAACCAAGCTTTGGCACGATCTCTAAGCGAAAAAGGAAATAGCTTCAATTTAACGATATCATTATCGACATCTTTTTTCTTTTGCATATCACATAAATCAATGAAGCTATTCAGATGAGTAGCGGCATCTTCACTAGGAAGGCCGGCGAATTGATCTTTCATAACAAGATTCAACAAAGCAGTATTGATTTCACAAGATTCAGTATTGGCAAGAGGAGCAATTGGAGTGCTAAGGGAATCATTATTATTGGTATTGGTGAAGTCACACAATTTGGTAGTATCTTGAGCCATCGCGACAAACAAGCAATCCAACACACGAGCAAACAAAAAGGCAAGCGGAAAAGAGAGGGAGGATAGAGAGAGAGAGGGCGAATTAAACGGCAAGGGTGAAGTGGGGAGAGGAAAACGAGAGGCAAATGGCAAATAATGTAATGCGAGAGATAGGGATTGTGATGGGTACTTGGTATGTTGACTTTTTGCGTAGACTCCCCGGCAACGGCGCCAGAAATCCTTCCTGCTACCTCTTGAGCTTGTGTTGGTTTTCCCAGAAGAGGAAGGGATGATGCAGCAGAGTAGATTAAGTATTTCCCTCAGTTTTTGAGAACCAAGGTATCAATCCAGTAGGAGGCCACGCTCAAGTCCCTTGTACCTGCACAAAACGATAGCTACTCGCAACCAACGCGATTAGGGGTTGTCAATCCATTCACGGTCACTTACGAGAGTGAGATCTGATAGATATAATATTTTTGGTATTTTTGGTATAAAGATGCAAAGTAAAAAGTAAAAGCAAAGTAAAAATCAAAACAAGATTAAAGTGATGGAGATTGATATGATGAGAATAGACCCGGGGGCCATAGGTTTCACTAGTGGCTTCTCTCAAGAGCATAAGTATTCTACGGTGGGTGAACAAATTACTGTTGAGCAATTGACAGAATTGAGCATAGTTATGAGAATATCTAGGCATGATCATGTATATAGGCATCACGTTCGTGACAAGTAGACCAAAACGATTCTGCATCTACTACTATTACTCCACTCATCGACCGCTATCCGGCATGCATCTAGAGTATTAAGTTAAAAACAGAGTAACGCCTTAAGCAAGATGACATGATGTAGAGAGATAAATTCATGCAATATGAAATAAACCCCATCTTGTTATCCTCGATGGCAACGATACAATACGTGCCTTGCTTGCCCCTTCTGTCACTGGGAAAGGACACCGCAAGATCGAACCCAAAGCTAAGCACTTCTCCCATGGCAAGAACTACCAATCTAGTTGGCCAAACCAAACGGATAATTCGAAGAGACTTGCAAAGATAACCAATCATACATAAAAGAATTCAGAGAAGATTCAAATATTATTCATAGATAGACTTGATCATAAACCCACAACTCATCGGTCTCAACAAACACACCGCAAAAAAGAAGATTACATCGAATAGATCTCCACAAGAGAGGGGGAGAACTTTGTATTGAGATCCAAAAGAGAGAAGAAGCCATCTAGCTACTAACTATGGACCCGAAGGTCTAAGTTAAACTACTCACACTTCATCGGAGAGGTTATGATGATGTAGAAGCCCTCCGTGATGACAGCCCTCTCCGGCGGAGCTCTAGAACAGGCCCCAAGATGGGATCTCGTGGATACAGAAAGTTGTGGCGGTGGAATTAGGTTTTTGGCTCCTTTTCTGATTGTTTGGGGGTACGTACGTATATATAGGAGGAAGTAGTACGTCGGTGGAGCTCCGAGGGGCCTACAAGGTAGGGGGCGCGCCCTAGGGGGGGCGCGCCCCCCACCCTCGTGACCGCCACTCTGATGCCTTGGCGTAGGGTCCAAGTCTCCTGGATCACGTTCGGTGAGAAAATCACGTTCCCGAAGGTTTCATTCAGTTTGGACTCCGTTTGATATTCCGTTTCTTTGAAACACTGAAATAGGCAAAAAACAGCAATTCTGGGTTGGGCCTCCGGTTAATAGGTTAGTCCCAAAAATAATATAAAGGTGGAAAATAAAGCCCAATATAGTCCAAAACAGTAGATAATATAGCATGGAGTAATCAAAAATTATAGATACATTGGAGACGTATCAAGGACCTCGTCGAACAAGGAGACGAAGTTGTCGTCCAAGCGGCCCCTCGCCCTGGCGGCCTCAAGCAATACTACCTGGAGACGTTCCTCGGTGCCGGTGGACGTGGTATTACTCCTAAATGCAGACGATGGTGCTACTAGTACTAGTAGTAGTACTACCAATGTAGTAGTAGGAGTACTAGCACTGTACTACCCGTTTGTCAAATTATTACGTGCTACTCCTCACAGTGAAGTGACAAGACCCTGCACCGGAGATGACACCTGAGTATAGGCGCCGTGTTCGGCATACCATAGTCAGCCTCACCGTCTGCAGTCACTATCATCATGGCTGTAGAGCTAGCCTGCTTACAACTAGCCCTGTTCGACATAATTTCCCGTGCGTAGATGCCCGTGCATTGCACGGAACACCAAGATTGGGGGTGGACGGCTCCGGCAGCAGCCATCGCACCAGATTTTTCCACGGCCTTCTACTCCTAGATGTGTACACGTGTGCTGGTGTGTGTTGTGTGGTGGGTGTGTGCGAGTGCGTCCTTCTGTGCATGCCGCCGCGCAGTGGTGAATTGTGCGCGAGTGCGTCCTTCACGCGCAAGAAGTTTGTCCTCAATGCGCCCTCAATTTACTAGCATGCGGGGTGCTACCCCGAGTGGTTTCAACTTTGTTTACTTCACCGCGTGTCAGATGGGCCTCTAGTTTACTTATTTTCACCCACTGCCACATGGGCCAGCACACGAAGATACAGAACACGAGCTGACAAGGCAGCATGTGGATTGGTTGACCGGTCAACTAAACAATATACGGAGCTTTTCGCTGACACAGTGAGTGTATAATCCGTCGGTATAGAGAGTTCAAGTGAGAGGGGAGGCCCGTGAGAGATAGCAGAGAGAGAGAGAAAGAGCTACTCCATCCGTTCGGTAATGTAGTTCCAACATTTTTTTAAGTCAAACTTTTGAAACTTTGACCAAGTTTATAAATAAATTACTTCTACAATATCAAAGATAAATGATAGTATGAAGTAAGTACATGTTGTGATGAATCTAATGATCGTTCCAGATGTAAATGTTTTTCTCCACATATACCTGGTCAAACATTTTTGAGGTTTGACTTTTCAAAACATCCATATGCTTATGGACGTGACAGAGTCCCTAACAAGAGAGAGAGAGTGAGTGAGTGAAAAAAGTGTGTGTGCGTGTGTGAAAGAGACATGGACAATACACGATAAAAGTAGAGAAAAAGCGTGTGTGTCTTATGCAAACATATCACACATGCATCTTCGACAACAGAGGCAAGGTGAGGAGATAGTGTGTGGTTGTTTGGAACCGAGAGAGCAAGACCCCTAGCATGTGGCCAAGAGGGGTCTGATAAACAAGGGAGAGAGGTCGCGAGAGACGTACGGAGAAAATGCAGACATGGGGAGGAGAGAGTGTGTGTTTGTCATAGAGAGATCCCCTGGAGATCGTGATGGGACTACATGGGTGGGAGATCGAGTGACAAGGTGTGTGCGCGATAGAAGATGCCCCGAGAGATATCGAGATAGACGTATGGATGGAAGGAGACAATACGTGTGTTCCTATTGGCTAGTAAGAGATAATCATACTCAGGAGGGGGGAGTGCTTGCGCCTATGATGGATTGAGGGATTATGGTACTTAGGGGGTGCGTGTCACATGGAGAGAGAACAAGGGCGAAGAGTGTTGGATGGGTCTATATGTATAGCGCGAGCGAGACATGTGTATGTGTGAACCAGGGAGATATAAGGCCAGTTTGGCTTGCGTCGTGAGCATCTTTTGCCTGGCCTGGGGTTTTGGCTGGATTTCATGCACGCTTGTTTGGTTGCTACCCTGTGAAAAGAAAGCCCGCCTGGCCTGGGTTCCCTTGCACTTTAATTAGCCTGGCTGAACTCCAGACACTGCAAGTAGCCTAGCCCAGGCGACTGATTTCGAACCCCTGGTCATGCCTGGTCATGTGGCCATGAGGCTAACCGCAACATGGATGGATATTAGTATTAAATAATTGATGCATGGATTGATTGATGGGACGTTGATGCTTTGCCCGGCCAAAGCATGAACCAAACGCTTCAGCACCACACAAGCCTAGCCAGGCAAAAATATTTTACATCTCACGTCCACACCAGGCAGTACCGGCCATCAAGGCATGAGGGTCAGGTCACAAACCAAACTGACCAATAAAGTTTGAGAGAGATTGAGGAGCCCCGATAAGGCTGAGTGGTGCGTCAGATAGCTGAGAGGTGGAAAAGAGATATTCCATCCGCTCGATAATGCAGTGCATGTAAATTTTTTAGAAGTCAAACTTTGGAAACTTTGATCAGGTTTACGCAAATGTTATTTATATCTACAATACCAAAGATACATCATACAAAACTACATCTCATGGTGAATCTAATGGAATATGTTTGCCGTACTAGATGTAATTCTTTTTCTCCACGTACATGGTCAAACTTTGTGATGTTTGACTTTTCAATAAATCTATATGCTATGGACCGAGGAGAGTGCCTCAGTCGAGACAGATCAAGTGCGTGTGAAGGAGAATGAGTAAGTGTGCAAAAAGAGTATGTGTGTGAAAGAGAAAGTGACAACAAACAATAAATTAGAGAGAGAGTGTGTTTTTTCGTTTCTTATGCAAACATATCATGCATGCATCTCCGAGATGGAAAAGCGAGGCGAGGAGATACACGAAGATAGCTAGTGTGTGATTGTTTGCAACAGAGAGAGACACCCCTGTAGCACATGTCCAATAGAGGTGTGGCCAACATGGAACAAAGGTCGAGAGGGACACATGGATGGCATGGACGCATGAGGAGGGAGAGAGGGTGTGTTTGTGATAGAGAGATCCCGTCGAGATCGTGAGGGGACTATATGGGTGGGAGATCGAGGGAGTGCGTGTGCGATAGAAAGATGCCCCGAGAGAAACCGAGATAGACCATGCACATGTTTGTGATGGAGACTAAGATTAGCTAGTCATATACATATATGGGGGACTGCGTGTGCCTACAATTGAGTGAGAGACCATCATACTTGGCTAGATGGGCATGAGATTGTGTGTGTGCGTGTGTGAGATGGAGAGAGAACGATGGGGAGAGATAGAGTTTTAGATGGGCCTATCGAGTGCGAGTGAGATATGCATGTGTATGTGTGACCCAGGTGGATGGAGAGTTTGAGAGAGGGGGGAAGACCTCCGAGACAACATAGTGGTGCGTGAGAGAGTTACAGGCAAAGAGCCAAGGAATCTGTGTACGTATGATGAGTGCACCCAAGATATCTAGCTTGGACTAGCTAGAGTATCATACATAGTGTGCGAGAGAGACCTATAGATGGTGTATATATGCATGCGAACTAGAAAGACCCCCCCCCCACACACACACACACACATAAAGAGAGAGAGAGAGAGAGAGAGAGAGAGAGAGAGAGATGGAGAGAAAGGGAGAGGGATGAACAAGGTTTTTGTGTCGGATGCGTGCGACAGAATTGAAGATTGTCCGCGAGAGAGAGAGAGAGAGAGAGAGAGAACAGGAGTCCGGGAGAGGGGGAGGTCGCGTTTTATGCATCAAAGACTGATATAAACCATGTTTCGACATAAACTTGCATTTAAATATTTAAATTGGAGAACATGTTGTCTGCAATCCACACATGAACGGATATATGCGTATATCAAACAAGTTCATGGAGTACTATAATACTGTACAACATGCTACTCGATTGAGGTGTTCAATTTTGGATTTAGTTCACTATTTTGACCTACTGAACGAGCTATTTCATTGAATCGAGATATTTCATTTTGGGTTTGATTCGCGTTTTTGAGTGGGTCAACTATTTGTCATATAGTAAATCGCTAGCAACGATTATGTAAAAACACATTACTCCCGAGCATCATCTCTCCATCTAAAAAAGAAGTGGCAAGCTAATATTTCAAAATTTGATCCGAATCGACTTGGTAAGGTAGACGTGGATGCTCGTTCTCCCAAAATTTGAACGAACCATTAAACATCCTCTCTGCTCGGTGGAATTCGCCCGAGCAAATAAATGGGAGACGCGAAATTACCGTCCTATGTGGGACACGCATCAATTGGCCCGTTGTACATCGAGGGTAGGTTTGTAACTTCATCCAAGCTCGCCTTCTCCTCGGCCGAAATGACATGTGCCGAATAATTCATAAACCATGGTCGGCAAAACACGCTCTCCTCGCCCGAAATAGCTCGCGCCCACTATTTCAAAACACGCTCTCCTCGCCCGAAATCGCTCGCGCCCACTATAGTTCAAAACATGCCCTCCTCGCCCGAAATCGCTCCCGCCCAGAGAAGCAAAGTTACTCTACTATCCCCGACCCTCAGTACAGAGACCCAAGCCGAGAAGCCTATAGGAAAGGGTAGAACTGTAACTCCCCCTCACATTTCAGACAAATGCGTCCGTAAGACATGGTTCCACTCCCCTCCCAATTTCCCCCGCCCGCCCCCATTCATACCTCGTGGGCGCCAAATCACCTTCTCCCCGGGAAGCTCCCTTCTCCCGAGCCGCGAAACCTCAGCCCCACCTCCATGGCGCCCTCACCCCACCAATTTCACAGTCGCCCTCCTCCCTAATGCCGGAGACGTTGTCCATTTGTCGTCGTGCACTGGGCCGTGCGCCTCTTACTCCGTGCTGCTGATGCTGCCTCGACGACGGCCGCGTGAACTGTACCGGAGCCGATTCACCCCCGCCATTGTTCACGGTGCCGGAGCGGCTCCAACTTTGGATCCGTCCAGAGTCCTGGCGCTGCTTCGGCGTAGCCGTCGACCGTCACGACATCGCTCTTTCCCTGCCGCCGGTCGCCACCGCAACCGCGCCGGCCTCACCGACTCGGCAGCTGGACCTGCCTACTTCACCATGCCGCCACATAGGTCGCACCCTCATCTCAAATCACTTTATTTAGGCGTCAGTTGTCTGAATTTTTATTCTGGGCCAATCGATTTGCAATGGGAAGCAGCACCCCTCGAGACGGCGGAGCTCCTAGGCTGACGGTTGGCTGGTGTCTAATGTAAGGGTGCGGGGCCGCAAAGTTCGCCGCGGAAGCAGCTCTTAGATGGCTATCTTTTAGAGTTGCGTGGGTTGTAGGTACTGCCGCCGCCGGATCTGGATGACGGGGAGTCTTTGTGGATTGGCCCGGGGGCAGCGCAACCACGGCAGTGCGGTGGGGCGGGGAGCGGGGTTTTGGACGGGGCCACAGACGGCGGAGGTAGGCTGCTCTGCCGTTGCTTGCTGGCTCTTCGGGGAAGATTCCGAACAGTGTCAACCGGGAGGCACAAGACGGCCAGCCATCCGGCATTGATCGGACAGTACCAAAATAAAATAAAATTGTGTGACCCCAATTTAGTCTTCAGTCAACAGACGTGTGACCACTCTCGTACCTTGTTGTTGATCTCTTAGTGTATTTCTTCAGATCAAAGAGATATGTCGTTCTTAACATTATGCGCTATCTGCATCTTCAGACACACTGTCTTCCGACTCACCGCAGCTGCTCCAACAAGGGAATCATACACCAGAAGGGAGCTATAGTTCCCACTCAATAGTTCCCTGCACCGAATGCGCGTGCCCGACATGCACAGCCACAACAACTGCAGGGCCATCCACAAGTCAGCACATGATGCTCACTCCTATGGATGGCATCCAGATAGGTTGTACCCTCATCTTACTTGTGTGCAACATTTATGGCTTTGTTATTCATCTAAGCATGGAAAATAGATCATCACATTTCACTGTATATTCATGCTGATCTCTTACGGGTCTTGTTCATGAGTTAACGTTGTTCCATAGTTCAGCTAAGATACTTGTTCTTTAGGTAACACTGTTCCATAGTTATCATCCATCAGCCAATGCTATCCCGCAGGCTGGTGATTATAGTATTATACCACTTCTAGTATTTCCTATGTTCTTCTTTAATACTTTTGTGTGCCATCTAGTTAATCTCGAGTACAAACGATACATATTCTGTAGCTTTCATCTGTGTTCTCCCTTTAGTTTATGAGACATGTTGCTGCTAGTTAACCCCAGTCCTACTATTTATGTCGTCTCCTACAGGCACTCATTACATAAATCTAACTATTAGTTGTCTTCCATGCATGTCAGATATAATTACACACACTGATATATCCACAAGAACCCCACGGAGCAATGTAAAGGCCAATAAACTTGATGTCAATGATACCCAATATGATGGAACATGTAAAGGCAGTTCTTCAGAAGACTTGCAGAAAGATGATGAATCCTCTTCACCCCACAAGGTCCTTGCTCTAACTTGGCCTGTGATATGGGTACAACATGCATATAATGTCCTGGAGTGTATCTACTCTGTTACAATGCCATGTGCTTAGCATGCTGATCATGCATGTAAATATGTCATGTCTTCCTGTTTTTCAGTACCTATTCCATTCATGATAACATGTTTTCAAATTTAAGTACTGTCATTCTACTCTATCGCAATACCATCTGCTTAATTTGGACATCATGCTTCTAAATATCTTATGCATTGTTATTCATCAGTATGTACTTCATCTGTCTACCATACCATGTTTTTTACATTGAAGTGTTGTTCTAGTGCTCTGTTGCAATGCCATCTTATTTTCCCAATCATACACGTGTATGTTTCCTTAGTTATTTATGTATGTATTCCGCTAGCATACAATTTTACATTCAACTAGTGTTTTTTTGCTGTGTTGTCCTATCGTATCCCTAGCTCTTACACCATACTCCCTCCGTCCGGATTACATGTTGCCGAAATGGATAAAAAAGGATGTATCTAGAACTGAAATACGCCTAGACCCATCCATTTTTTTCCGGATGGAGGGAATACATGTCAATATGTCATGCCTTTCTATTCTTCAGTACCTATTCCATCTCTCTGCTGCCGCATGTTTTATAATTAAAGCACCATTCTTCTATACAAGGCATGCAAGGGGAAGATGACTATGTTAGAATCTGAAGGGTTACAAACAAGGCCTTTGCAAAAGATCCAAACGCCAGGAAATAATAAACCAACTCCAGTTTTTAAGATACTGCTCCAGCACAGAGAAACCCAACTCCTACTGATAATAAGCAGATTCCAGTGGCCAGAGAACTAGTCCGCTCCAGTCCAGCAAAAATATGTCAACTCAAATCTAAGAAGCGTGTGCGTATCCTTGCATCATGAAATTTTATAGCATGATGATCATATTTTCTACATGTTTCTTACCCATCTCTCTTTTAGAAAATAAGCTTAACAGATAGAAGATTTTCTGCAATGGTATCGTCTATGAGGAAAGATTCTTGCAGGAATTCTCTATGCTCCAATGTAGATGTAAGTACCTGTTGTATATCACTATATTTTTACATCAGCATGTATTTTGTTAATCGGCGTGAATCCAACCTTTATCTGATCTAAATTTAGTTGTAGCAAAATGTATGATTAAAGGCCACAATGTTGATTTTTGCAAGGAAAAATGCCTGGTAGTTTTGCATCCTGAGCTGCATGAGTGTACTATCTCATATCAGTGGGTTTGAATACTTTGGTTCTGCAGTGGGTTTTCAATGTTTTTCTACTGTGTTGTCCTGTCGTATCCCTAGCTCTTACATCATACTCCCTCCGTCCGGATTAAATGTCGTAGAAATGGATAAAACTGGATGTATCTAGAACTGAAATACGCCTAGACCCATCCATTTATTTCCGGATGGAGTGAATACTTGTCATGCCTTTCTATTCTTCAGTACCTATTCCATATCTGATGTAGCATGTTTTATAACTGAATCACCATTCTTCTATATAAGGCATGCAAGGGGAAGACGGCTATGTTAGAATCTGAAGGGTTACAAACCAGGTCTTTCCAAAAGATCCAAATGCCAGGAGATAATAAACCAACTCCATTTTTCATAGATACTGCTCCAGCACAGAGAAACCCAACTCCCACTGATAATAAGCAGATTCCAGTGGCCAAAGAACTAGTCCGCTCCAGTCCAGCAAAAGAATGTCAACTCCATTCTAAGAAGTGTGTGCGTATCCTCGCATCATGAAATTTTATAGCATTCTGATCATATTTTCTACATGTTTCTTACCCGTCTCTCTTTTAGAAAATAAGGTTAAACGATACAAGACTTCCTCCATTGGGATCGTATTCGAGGAAAATATCTTGCGGAATTCTCTGTGCTCCAGTGCTGATGTAAGTACCTGTTGTATATCACTATATTTTTACATCAGCATGTATTTTGTTAATCGGCCTGAATCTAACCTTTATCTGATCTAAAATTAGTTGTAGCAAAATGTTAAAGGTGCCAATGTTGATTTTTGTAAGGAAAACTGCCTGGTTGTTTTGCATACTGAGCTGCATGAATGTGCTATCTCATATCACGCACATTACTGAATTGTAGTGCTTCTCTGGTTGCCCATTCATTCATTGTGTCAATGTTGCTTTCGTATTACCTTACCTGGCTGATGATAGCTGTGCCATATTGTGTTAATTTGGTGTAGGCTAGTTGCCCAAATGTTCATTGTGTCAATGTTGCCTTCCTATTATCTGACTTGGCCAATGATAGCAATGCTAGTGTGTTAATTTTGTTCAGGCTACTGAAGATAAGAAAACAAACTCTAAAAACAGCAAGGCAACCCCATTGTTTCTTTCCAGTATATCTAGGCCAGGTAATATGGCAATAACTCATGATTAATCTGTTTGGTTCCCGTCCTAATTTATGTTATGATGCAGTGGTCAAGACACTCTCCACTATCAATAATACAAGCCTGCCAAAATCGCCATCTGAATTTGTTCAGTATCCTTTGTCTCGAATGCGACGGAATAAATGTATGTTTGTGAACCAATTAATGGTTGAAGCAATGATGGAAATGGTGGGTGAATCAGAGGTGCAGAGTCATGCGACACAACAACTGATCATTGTTTTCAGAGACAGTGTGGCAAAGCAGCAAGAACTTGCCCACATGCTTATGGGCGTCATATGTGCTGAGGTTGCGGATTGTGACGTTGTAGATGGTTAGGTTCTACTCATTTATTTGCACTGGCATCAATCTTTGATTGCCCAGTGGATGTAATTTCCTGTAATATATTCTGGATGTGCAATGTTATTCCCTGTATGCCGTACCTTTTCTCGTCGTAATGGGCTCAAATTATCTAATTTGGCCTAAAGACATGAACGAACTTTAGTGAGCCCATTAAGTTAATGGGCCATTACTAGGCCGAAAGTTAATGGTCGGCCCTCTTACCTCCCGGGTCGTTAACAGGACGACGTCGAAGTGGGCAACAGGTGGCCCCAATTTATTTCACGGGCCGTTAACAGGTCGTTACTAAGTTTGGGCTACATATGGCCCAACTATACTGTAGGCCTTTAGCAGGCCGAAAGAGACAGCGGGCTTGTATTGGACCATGAAGAGCATGGGCCGCTAAGAGGTGGAAAGTCAGCTCGTATTATAAACGGCCCAACTGTGTTGTGGGCCTTTAGCAGGCCGAAAGAGAAACCGGGCTGGTATTGGACCATGAAGGGCATGGGCCGTTAAGAGGCCAAAACTAAGGTCCGACTACAAATGGCCCAACTCATTTATGGTCCGTTAACAGGCCGAAAGGCACACAGGGCCGGGAATTGGCCCAACACTTAAATGGGTCGCTAAAAGGCCAAAACTCAGGTCCGACTACAATTGGCCCAACTGATTTATGGGCCTTCAACAGGCTGAAAGTGACACCGGGCCAGAAATTGGCCCAACACTTAAATGGGCCGCTAAAAGGCCGAAACTCAGGTCCGACTACAAATGGCCCATCAGATTTATGGGTCGTCAACAGGCTGAAAGACACACCGGGCCGGAAATTAGCCCAACATTTAAATGGGTCGCTAAAAGGCCGAAAGATGTACATCCTGAAAATTGGCCCATCCATTAAATGGGCCGTTAACAGGCCGAAATCTCATCGGGCCGATATTGAGCCCAAATATATAGCGGGCTGTTAACGGGCTCGAACTGACGATGGGCTGCAATGGTGTCAAATCTTTAACGGGCCGAATTGGCACATCTCGTATGGGCCGTGGGCTTAAATGGACCTGACACAAGTAGGCCTTATATGGGTCGGCCTGCTAATTTTTACTGGGCCGGCCTTTTTCACCGGAATGGGCCACTGTTGGGTCGTGCCACGTGTCGACCTATCATAAGCGCCTCCTGTCCAATGAGTGGATGACATTTGTCCCAACGATGAGACGACACGTGTTTCCTCTAGCCAATGATGATTTTACACGTGGAAAATCCCCATTGGTCGGGACTGTTAACAGGTTATCGGATCCAAAACCCGACCAGATAGCTTAACGGCGTTCCGTTACGGTGGATGCCACGTATGGGTCACCCTTGACGAAAGCACTTCTGTGACGCGCGATTTATCGTCATGGAAGTGGACACTTCCGTGATGATAATTTTGGTAATGTCATGGAACACTTCTACGACAGCACATGTATGACTATCTTGATTCTGTCATAAATTTGTCATGGATGTACATGCATGACAAAAAAGCGACCTACTGTGACAAACACGTATCATCACGGAAGTGTATTTTTTTGTAGTGATGGGTGCACTTCACACTCCTATAGTTGGAGAAACCCCCGAGGCCCGGGCCTTGGAGGAAGTGCGCTTGGCCAACTTGGCTGAATGCACTCGACTGGAGAACCTGCAGCATGCGCTCGACGAGCATGCTCGGTAGCGGATCCTTGAATCCAGTCGACGGCATCTTTTTCCGCCTCAAACTCAGGCATACCGCACTCCGATCCAAAATCTCACAGCCGTAGCCCGAATAGTAGAGTCAATCCAGCCTTCCCAGTCGGAGGCAGGCAGGGATTTGATGCAGATTCGGGCCTTGCGTCGAGCATCTAGAGAATAGAATACAGCAGTATCTCAGTCGCGGAATAGGATTCATAGCAGGTCTGTGGTGGCGGACACAGTCCAGTCGGCTCACAGCCCAAGATCGCCTCCGCGGCGTGAAGGACGTGGGCACCGACAGGATCAGTAAGAAACCGCGAGCAGTATGATCACCGACTCGACCACGATGACCGTCGTCGAGTGCCCACGCCTCCTTCGAGGAGCGGGTCATACGTGCCTCCGCGGCAGGATGACAGGCGCCCCCATAGCGGCGAGCGAAGAGTACCAGTCGACCCAAGGGAGCCAGGCTTTGATGCGAGGTCTATTCTCGTTCAAGGTCTGGTCGACAGGAACAGAGCGCATAGAGAAGGTCATGACAGAGATTATCCGACTAGCAGCAGAGTGCACGTCTCCGGTCCCGAGTGTTTCAGCAGAGCCATCAGGGCCGCAGTGATTCATCCCAACTTCAGGTTGGCGACTGGAGTCAGCAAGTTCACCGGTGAGTCTAAGCCTGACACTTGGCTCGAAGATTACCGAGTGGTTGTGCAAATTGGTGTGGCAATGATGAAGTGGCAATGAAGCACCTCCCTCTCATGTTGGAAGGCTCGGCCAGGGCGTGGCTAAATCAGTTAGCACATGGGAGCATATATAGTTGGGAAGAACTCGCCAAAGTGTTTGCTAGAACTTTTGAGGGTACTTGCAAGTGACCGGCGGGGTTGACAGAATTGCAGTGTTGTGTACAGAAACCGAATGAAACCTTGAGAGACTATATCCAGAGATGGATTACGTTACACCATACGGTGGAGAATGTGTCAGATCACCAAGCAATATGTGCCTTCAAGGAAGGCGTTAAGTATCGGGAGTTGAATCTGAAATTCGGTCGGACGGGAGATATGACTCTGACTCGTATGATGGAGATTGCCACCAAATACGCTAACGGCAAAGAGGAAGACCGACTCCGGAGTGGCAAGCACAAAACAGTTGCCCAGGACACCGATGGAGGTACTTCTAATCAGAAACAGAAGCGTAAGGCCGAGCCAGTTGCTCCTGGTGAGGCCTTAGTTGTGGCTCAAGGAAAGTTCAAGGGGAAGCCCAAGGGGCCCTGGAATCCTAAGAAAGTGAAAGATCAAGACAGAAATGATGTTTTGGATTTGCCATGTCACATTCACACCAAGAAAGATGAAGAGGGTAATTTTATTTATCCCAAACACACCACTCGGCAGTGTCGACTCCTGATCCAGCAATTCCGAGAGAAGCAACCCAAGGAGAAGGAAAAGGAGTTGGACAAGGATGAGGACAAGGAAGAGGATGATGAAGGTTTTCCCAATGTCAACTCCACTCTGATGATTTTTGCTGATGTTGAGAGCAAAAGTCGATTGAAAGTTATCAATAGAGAAGTGAACATGGTTGCTTCGGTAACACCAAGTTATTTGAAGTGGTCCCAGACTGCCATGACATTTGAACAGTCTAACCATCCAGCACTTATAGCCACCCCTAGGAGGCAAGCGTTGGTGGTCGACCCAGTGGTTGAAGGCACTCGACTGACTAAAGTGCTGATGGATGGTGGTAGTGGCCTGAATATCCTTTATGCTGAAACCTTGAAGGGAATGGGGATTCTGATGTCCAAGCTCAGCGAAAGTACTATGAGTTTCCATGGCATTATACCTGGCAAGAAGGTTGAATCACTCGGCCAGATCGCCCTTGATGTGGTTTTTGGTGATTCCAACAATTACCGCAAAGAAAAGTTGACATTTGAAGTAGTGGATTTCAAGAGTGCTTATCATGCCATTCTGGGTAGGCCTGCCTATGCATGTTTCATGGCTCGACCGTGTTACGTGTACCTCAAATTGAGAATGCCTGGTCCCAGAGGAGTGATCACTATCACTGGCAATCGGCAGAAAGTAGAAGAGTGCTTCCAGAAGGGCTCAAAAATTGCCGATGCACAAATGGCGGCAGTCGAAATGCAAGAATACCAGAAAAATGCAGATCCAAGTGATTTGTTGCGCTCCAAGAAGCCTGCCACTGATTCTGCATTTCAGTCGTCCGGTGAAACCAAGCCGATTCATATTCACCCGACTGATCCTAATGATGCTCCTACTCATATGTCAACTTCACTCGACAGCAAATAGGAAGAAGCGCTCATCGAGTTCCTCCGTGAGAACTGGGACATCTTCGCATGGAAGCCTTCTGACATGCCGGGTGTACCCAGGGGACTGGCTGAGCATCGTTTGCGAGTCGACCCGAAAGTAAAACCAGTCAAAGAACATCTTCGATGGTCCGCCATACAGAAGAGAAAAGCAATTGGTGAAGAAGTGGCTCGGCTCCTGGAAGCTGAGTTCATTCGCGAGATTTACCACTCCGAGTGGCTTGCCAATGTTGTTATGGTCCCAAGAAGGACGACTCACTTCGCATGTGCATTGACTTCAAGCATATCAATCGGGCCTGCCCGAAAGATCATTTTCCTCTCCCCCGCATCGACCAAATTGTCGATTCAACTGCGGGGTGTGAGCGTTTGTCTTTCCTAGATGCCTATTCCGGGTACCATCAGATCCGACTGTATGGACCCGATGAGATAAAAACAACTTTTATCACTCCATTCGGGTGCTTTTGTTATGTCACCATGCCATTCAGTCTCAAGAACGTTGGGGCCACATTCATGAGGATGATTCAGAAGTGTCTGCTCACTCAAATCAGTTGAAATGTGGAAGCATACATGGATGACATTGTGGTCAAGTCGCGTAAAGGTTCCGACCTACTGACTGACCTCACTGAAACCTTTGCCAACCTGAGAAGATATGATATCAAGCTTAACCCATCAAAGTGTACTTTCGGAGTTCCTAGCGGAAAGTTACTCGGCTTCCTCATTTCCGAACAAGGGATCAACGCGAACCCAGAGAAAGTTGGCGCCATACACCGGATGAAGCGCCCTGTGCGCGTGCACGATGTCCAGAAGCTTACTGGTTGTTTGGCCGCCTTGAGTCGATTCATTTCTCGCCTCGGTGAAAAGGCATTGCCTCTTTACCGACTAATGAAGAAATCTGACAAGTTCGAGTGGACTCCTGAAGCTGATGCAGCATTTGCAGATCTCAAAGCCCTGCTTTCCACCCAGCCGGTGCTCGCTGCCCCAATCAGCAAAGAGCCTTTACTGCTTTACATTGCAGCCACTGGACAAGTTGTCAGTACAGTACTCACGGTCGAGCGGGAAGAAGAAGGAAAAGCTATAAAGTTCAGCACCTAGTATACTATATTTCTGAAGTTTTAACTCCATCCAAGCAAAGATATCCACATTATCAGAAGCTTGTTTATGGGATTTATATGACCACGAAGAAGGTTGTACATTATTTCTCTGATCACTCCATTACAATCGTCAGCAACGCACCATTGTCAGAAATTCTGAACAACAGAGATGCAACTGGTCGAGTGGCAAAATGGGCGATTGAACTCCTTCCCTTAGATATCAAGTTTGAGGCAAAGAAAGCTATCAAGTCCGAGGCAATAGTAGATTTCCTCGTCGAGTGGATCGAATAGCAACTGCTAACTCAGATTCACTCGGACCACTGGACCATGTTCTTTGATGGATCCAAGATGTTGAATGGTTCTGGTGCTGGGGTGGTATTGGTATACCCCTGAGGGGACAAGCTCCGCTATGTTCTCCAAATTCATTTCGATTCCTCCAACAACGAAGCTGAATATGAGGCACTTTTGTACGGATTGCGTATGGCCATTTCACTCGGCGTCCGTCGCCTCATGGTCTATGGCAACTTAGATTTGGTGGTGAATCAAGTGATGAAGGAGTGGGACGTCAGAAGCCCAGCTATGTCTGGATACTGCAATGCAGTGAGAAAGTTGGAGAAGAAGTTTGAGGGTTTAGAACTTCATCATATACCCCGACTAAAAAATCAAGCAGCGAATGATTTGGCGAAGATAGGTTCCAAGAGGGAAGCTATTCCCAGTAATGTGTTTTTGGAGCATATTCATACACCTTCAGTCCCGGAAGATCCTTTCACTGAAGAGCCCCCGCAGCCAAAGAGCACCGCTGATCCAACTGAAGTCAAAGTCCCGGCCGTGGTCGACTTGATCATGGAGGTTTTGGTCATCACTCCCGACTGGACAGTGCCGTACATTGCGTACATCCTCGGGAAGGAACTCCCAGAGGACGAAGAAGAGGCCCGACAGATCGTCCGCCGATCCAAAGCTTTTACTGTGATAAGAGGGCAGGTGTTCAGAGAAAGTGTAACTGGAGTCACCAGAAATGCATAACACCAGAGGAAGGTTGAGTGATCCTCAACGACATCCACTCGGGGACCTGTGGTCACCATGCGTCCTCTCGGACCATTGTGGCCAAATCATACCGAGCAGGATTTTATTGGCCACGGGCAAATGAGATGGCACAAGAAATAGTCGACAAATGTGAAGGTTGCCAGTTTTACTCCAACATGTCTCACAAGTCTGCGTCAGCCCTGAAGACCATTCCACTTGTCTGGCCCTTCGTTGTTTGGGGTTTGGACATGGTTGGACCTCTGAGAACGGGTAGGAGTGGCTTCACTCATGTACTCATGGCAGTCGATAAATTCACCAAATGGATTGAAGCCAAACCTATCAAAAGTCTGGAAGCCAGTAGTGCGGTCAGTTTCATCAGAGAGTTAACATTTAGATATGGTGTTCCGCATAGCATCATCACTGACAATGGCTCGAACTTCGATTCGGATGAGTTCAGAGCCTTCTGTGCTTCCCAAGGCACTCGAGTCGACTATGCCTCAGTCGCCCATCCCCGGTCGAATGGACAAGCTGAAAGAGCAAACGGGTTGATCCTCAAAGGACTGAAACCCCGACTAATGCATGATCTCAAGCATGCGGCAGGCGCCTGGGTCGATGAACTTTCGTCAGTACTTTGGGGTTTGAGGACGACTCCAAATCGGTCGACTGGTCGAACTCCATTCTTCTTAGTCTATGGAGCTGAAGTTGTGCTTCCAAGTGAATTACTTCACAATGCACCCAGAGTCGAGCTCTTCTCATAAGATGAAGCAGAACAGGCTCGGCAAGATGCAGTTGATCTCCTGGAAGAGGAAAGAGAGATGGCTCTGATCCGATCGACCATTTATCAGCAAGACCTGCATCGATTCCACGCCAGAAATGTGAGAGGTTGAGCATTTTAGGAAGGAGATTTGGTTCTTCGAGTGGATCAACAGAAGCCACACAAGCTCGCCCCTACTTGGGAAGGTCCTTTCATCATCACCAGAGTGCTCCACAGCGGAGCGTACCACCTCTACAACATCGAGCATAAGAAAGACGAGCCACGCACTTGGAATGCGGAGTTGCTCCGCCCCTTTTACACTTAAGCATTCAGACTATTGAGATGTAATAACAAATACCTTTAGTTTGATTATCAAATACACGGCTTTACAGTCTCGTAAATGATCGTTGTTCCTTTTTGTATGTTCTAAATCCCCCAGTGGGTGCCTTAGATGCGAATTTGTTTCGCCTAAGTTTAACAAATCCTACCGAGTGATGAGCAAGCCTCTCACTCGGGGGCTTAGCTGCGAATCTGTTTCGCCTAAGTTTGAAAGATCCTACCGAGTGGTGAGCAAGCCTCTCACTCGGAGGCTTAGCTGCAGTCCATTACTCGCCTAAGTTTGAAAAATCCTACCGAGTGATGAGAAAGCCTCTCACTCGGGGGCTTAGCTGCGAATCAGTTTCGCCTAAGTTTGAAAAATCCTACTGAGTGGTGAGCAAGACTCTCACTCGGAGGCTTAGCTGCAGTCCAGTACTCGCCTAAGTATGAAAAATCCTACTGAGTGGTGAGCAAGCCTCTCACTCGGAGGCTTAGCTGCAGTCTAGTACTCACCTAAGTTTGAAAAATCCTACCGAGTGGTGAGCAAGCCTCTCACTCGGAGGCTTAGCTACAGTCCAGTACTCACCTAAGTTTGAAAAATCATATCGAGTGGAGAGCAAGCCTCTCACTCGGAGGCTTAGCTGCAGTCCAGTACTCACCTAAGTTTGAAAAATCCTATCGAGTGGTGAGCAAGCCTCTCACTCGGAGGCTTAGCTACAGTCCAGTACTCGCCTAAGTTTGAAAAATCCTACCGAGTGATGAGCAAACCTCACACTCGGGGGCTTAGCTGCAGTCCAGTACTTGCCTAAGTTTGAAAAATCCTACCGAGTGATGAGCAAACCTCACACTCGGGGGCTTAGCTGCAGTCCAGTACTCGCCTAAGTTTGAAAAATCCTACCGAGTGATGAGCAAACCTCACACTTGGGGGGCTTATCTGCGGTCCAGTACTCGCCTAAGTTTAAAAAATCCTACCGAGTGATGAGCAAACCTCACACTCGGGGGCTTAGCTGTCGTCCAGTACTCGCCTAAGTTTAAAAAATCCTACCGAGTGATGAGCAAACCTCACACTCGGAGGCTTAGTTGTGGTCCAGTACTCGCCTAAGTTTAAAAAATCCTACCGAGTGATGAGCAAACCTCACACTTGGGGGCTTAGCTGCAGTCTAGTACTTGCTTAAGTTTGAAAAATCCTACCGAGTGATGAGCAAACCTCACGCACGGGGGCTTAGCTGCGGTCCAGTACTCGCCTAAGTTTAAAAAATCCTACCGAGTGATGAGCAAACCTCACACTCGGAGGCTTAGTTGCGGTTCAGTACTCGCCTAAGTTTAAAAATCCTACCGAGTGATGAACAAACCTCACACTCGGGGGCTTAGCTGCAGTCTAGTACTCGGTTAAGTTTGAAAAATCCTACTGAGTGATGAACAAACCTCACACTCAGGGGCTTAGCTGCGGTCCAGTACTCACCTAAATTTAAAAAATCCTATCGAGTGATGAGCAAACCTCACACTCGGGGGCTTAGCTGTAGTCCAGTACTCGCCTAAGTTTAGAAAACCCTACCGAGTGAGAGCAACCGTCACACTCGGAGGCTTAGCTGCAGTCCAGTACTCGCCTAACTTTGAAAAACACCCCTATCCATAAGGACGATGAGGTGCAGGTCGACTGCAACCCTCTCCTCCGAGCTGCGCCACAAGTACAACGTGTGCTCCATCCCTATCCGCAAGGACGACGACGTGCATGTAACACCCATGATGCGGCTATATCTCCCATGTGTCGGAGCACGACATACAGGCATAACTGCATTGTAGGCATATCGCGAGAGGGGTAATCTTTACATATCCCATGTACTGAATAAGAAGGAGATAAAGAGTTGGCTTACAATCGCCACTTCACACAATACATAAATATAGCATTACAACATCCAGAATACAATGAAGGTCCGACTACGGAACCAGAATAAAAGAAGACTACCCCTAATGCTAGATCCCCGATCCCCCCGACTGGGCTCCACTAATGATCAACTGGAAACGAAACAACACAATGAACACAATCTTCAACAAGCTCCTCCTTGAACTGGGCTGCGTCACATGCACGGTATCATCGGCACCTACAACTGGTTTTGGAAGTAATCTGTGAGTCATGGGGACTCGGCAATCTCACACCCTCGCGGTCAAGACTATTTAAGCTTATGGGTAGGAAAAGGGGTAGTGAGGTGGAGCTGCAGCAAGCACTAGCATATATGGTGGCTAACTTACGCAAATGAGAGCGAGAAGAGAAGCAAAGCACGGTCGTGAACTAGAAGTGATCAAGAAGTGATCCTGAAACTACTTACGTTCAAGCATAACACAAGACCGTGTTCACTTCCCGGACTCCGTCGGAAAGAGACCATCACGGCTACACACGCGGTTGATGCATTTTAATTAAGTTAAGTGTCAAGTTCTCTACAACCGGACATTAACAAATTCCCATCTGCCCATAACCACAGGCACGACTTTCGAAAGTTCAAAACCCTGCAGGGGTGTCCCAGCTTAGCCCATCACAAGCTCTCATGGTCAACGAAGGATATTCCTTTTCCCAGGATGACCCAATCAGACTCAGAATCCCGGATACAAGACATTTCGACAATGGTAAAACAAGACCAGCAAGACCACCCGCTGTGCCGACAAATCCCGATAGGAGCTGCACACATCTCGTTCTCAGGGCACACCGGATAAGCTAAGCGTACAGGAGCCGACGTAACCCAAGTTGCCAAGGAATGTCCCTGCACGGTGCTCTAGTTTGGACCAACACTCAAAGGAGCACTGGCCCCGGGGGTTTAAATAAAGATGACCCTTGAGTCTTCAGAACCCAAGGGGAAAAGGCTTAGGTGGCAAATGGTAAAACCAAGGTTAGGCCTTGCTGGAGGAGTTTTATTCAAGGCGAACTGTCAAGGGGGTCCCATTATAACCCAACCGCGTAAGGAACGCAAAATCAAGGAACATAACACCGGTATGACGGAAACTAGGGCGGCAAGAGTGGAATAAAACACCAGGCATAAGGTCGAGCCTTCCACCCTTTACCAAGTATATAGATGCATTAATTAAAATAAGAGATATTGTGATATCCCAACAAATATCCATGTTCCAACTTGGCAAACCAAGAGTGCCGCTGGAAAGATGAGTTGATTTCGGTCGGAATCGATATAAAGATCACCGGAATCAGATGCACGGTTTGCAAATGGCAAGCAAAACAATAATGGCACCATTCTGCGATTAACATCATGATGCCATCTAGAATGCAACAATAAACTAAGCTACTGCACTCTAACATAACAACAAAGCACATGGCAGTGATCCACTCAAGATGCTTGACAAAAGATGAACACTGAGCTACGGCTAAATCACACAATAGCAGGTTCAAACAAGCATGGCAAAAGGGCAAAAGATATCGGCATCACAGACTTAGTGAAAATAACATGTCAGGAATTAACATCAGGAAGCAATGTTTAGAGCAAGATAACAACATGCTACAGGAACATATCATGGCAAAGAAAGGCATGGCATGAATCTACTCAAAGCATATAACAAAAGTCCCTTACTGACCATAAACCAAAAAGGATCAGAAGATATGATGGCACCCATGTAAACATAGCAAGTTTCGTTAACATATTCATACTTAGCAGAAAACTGGACATGGCATAAACAGAATTACTAACGCATGTTTGCGAGCTCGATGCACTCACCACAAGGCATGGCATGACAAACTAAGCATACACCCAGCAAGAAGACATGTTCAAGAAGCTAAACATGGCAAGAACAATCTCATAGCATGCAAGGATCAACTACAAAAACCTTGGCAAAATTGATTAACACGTAAACAATCTGCCAGGAACATTTTATAGCAAAAGTAGAGCAAGATTGAGTCATAACCAAGAGACCTTCGGAAATCATTTACCTCAACCTTCGAAAAGCATCTTTTATATGAGTTATGGCAATACTCCTGAACTCCCGCCCCAGTACTGGGTGGCGTCGAGGTTATCTCACCAACAACTGCATAAAAGAGATTTTAGATGTCGGCGAAACTCAGGTATTCCAGAACTGCAACGATAAAATTGTGACGACAGCACCTCAGAGCTCAACTCCCTGGGACACTGCCACAACCCCTAAATGTCAGGAGGCACCAAGAATAATGTTCTCGTCACAGAACCATCGGAAGGATTCCAAGATACCCGCGTGATCCTAAAAAAAAGTCGTGAAATTTGAGAAGAGAAGAGTCAAAACTCTACGTCAGGAGGTCTCACCAGAGCGACGAAGGGACTGAGGAGTAAAAAGAATCCTACTCTCCAATATATATAATCCTATAAGACTCAAAACATTTTTCTAGACTCAACAACGCCAACGATTCGATCAAGCGGGGGGCTCCTAAGTCGGGGAAGGCTCTGATTTCCAACTTGTAACACCCACGACGCGGCTATATCTCCCACATGTAGGAGCACGACTTAGAGGCATAACCGCATTGTAGGCATGTCGCAAGAGGGGTAATCTTTACACATCCTATGTACTGAATAAGAAGGAGATAAAGAGTTGGCTTACAATCACCACTTCACACAATACATAAATATAGCATTACAACATCCAGAATACAATCAAGGTCCGACTACGGAACCAAAATAAAAGAAGACTACCCCTAATGCTAGATCCCAGATCGCCCCGACTGGGCTCCACTACTGATCAACTAGAAACGAAATAACACAACGAACATGATCTTCAACAAGCTCTTCCTTGAACTGGGCTGCGTCACCTGCACGGTATCATCGGCACCTGCAACTGGTTTTGGAAGTAATCTGTGAGTCATAGGGACTCAGCAATCTCACACCCTCGCGATCAAGACTATTTAAGATTATGGGTAGGAAAAGGGGTAGTGAGGTAGAGCTGCAGCAAGCACTAGCATATATGGTGGCTAACTTACGCAAATGAGAGCGAGAAGAGAAGCAAAGCACGGTCGTGAACTATAAGTGATCAAGAAGTGATCCTGAAACTACTTACGTTCAAGCATAACACAAGACCGTGTTCACTTCCCGGACTCCGCCGGAAAGAGACCATCACGGCTACACACGCGGTTGATGCATCTTAATTAAGTTAAGTGTCAAGTTCTCTACAACCAGACATTAACAAATTCCCATCTACCCATAACCGCGGGCACGGCTTTCGAAAGTTCAAAACCCTGCAGGGGTGTCCCAACTTAGCCCATCACAAGCTCTCACGGTCAACGAAGGATATTCCTTCTCCCAGGATGACCCGATCAGACTTGGAATCCCGGTTACAAGACATTTCGACAATGGTAAAACAAGACCAGCAAGACCACCCGCTGTGCCGACAAATCCCGATAGGAGCTACACACATCTCATTCTCAGGGCACACCGGATAAGCTAAGCGTACATGAGCCGACGTAACCCAAGTTGCCAAGGGATGGCCATGCACGGTGCTCTAGTTTGGACCAACACTCAGAGGAGCACTGGCCCGGGGGTTTAAATAAAGATGACCCTTGAGTCTGCAGAACCCAAGGGAAAGAGGCTTAGGTGGTAAATGGTGAAACCAAGGTTGGGCCTTGCTGGAGGAGCTTTATTCAAGGCGAACTGTCAAGGGGGTCCCATTATAACCCAACCGCGTAAGGAACGCAAAATCAAGGAACATAACACCAGTATGACGGAAACTAGGGCGACAAGAGTGAAACAAAACGCCAGGCATAAGGCCGAGCCTTCCACCCTTTACCAAGTATATAGATGCATTAATTAAAATAAGAGATATTGTGATATCCGAACAAATATCCATGTTCCAACATGGAACAATCTCCATCTTCACCTGCAACTAACAACGCTATAAGAGGGGCTGAGCAAAGCGGTAACATAGCCAAACAACGGTTTGCTAGGAAAGGTGGGTTAGAGGCTTGACATGGCAATATGGGAGGCATGATATAGCAAGTGGTAGGTATTGCAGCATAGCAAAAGAGCGAGCAGCTGGCAAGCAAAGATAGAAGTGATTTCGAGGGTATGGTCATCTTGCCTGCAAAGATCTTCGAGAAGACGAAAGCTTGATCCTCGTAAGCGTACTCAACGGGTTCCTTGAACACGAACTCGTCTCCCGGCTCTAACCAAGGCAAGAACATAAGCAAAGGAGACAACAATCAACCACGGTGCAATGCGCAAGTAACATGATGCAAAACATGGCATGATATGCGGGATGTGATATGCAATGCATATGCGAGCTCCGGAAGGAAAAGATTGAGCCAGGCCTCAACTTGACAAACCAAGAGTGCCGCTGGAAAGATGAGTTGACTTCAGTCGAAATCGATATAAATATCACCGGAATCGGATGCACGGTTTGCAAATGGCAAGCAAAACAATAATGGCACCATTCTGCGATTAACATCACGATGCCATCTAGAATGCAACAAGAAAATAAGCTACTGCACTCTAACATAACAACAAAGCATATGGCAGTGATCCACTCAAGATGCTTGACAAAAGATGAACACTGAGCTACGGCTAAATCACACAATAGCAGGTTCAAACAAGCATGGCAAAAGGGCAAAAGATATCGGCATCACAGACTTAGTGAAAATAACATGTCAGGAATTAACATCAGGAAGCAATGTTTAGAGCAAGATAACAACATGCTACAGGAACATATCATGGCAAAGAAAGGCATGGCATGAATCTACTCAAAGCATATAACAAAAGTCCCTTACTGACCATAAACCAAAAAGGATCAGAAGATATGATGGCACCCATGTAAACATAGCAAGTTTCGTTAACATATTCATACTTAGCAGAAAACTGGACATGGCATAAACAGAATTACTAACGCATGTTTGCGAGCTCGATGCACTCACCACAAGGCATTGCATGAAAAACTAAGCATACACCCAGCAAGAAGACATGTTCAAGAAGATAAACATGGCAAGAACAATCTCATAGCATGCAAGGATCAACTACAACAACCTTGGCAAAATTGATTAATACGTAAACAATCTGCCAGGAACATTTTATAGCAAAAGTAGAGCAAGATTGAGTCATGCTAGGGTACTCCATAATTGCAAACAAAGACATGGATGGATAAAGCACAACAATTTCTCAAAATCATCCTTACGGAACATGCTCAAAAGAAGCATGGATCTCTCTGTAACAACATGAATACATGTCATAAAAATAACATCAGGGAAAGGACTTAGTGAAATTCTAAGTCTCTGAAATCAGCAACATCACGAGAGCTACTTTGCATGCATGTGCTAGTCACCACATTGATCACAAAAATACATGGCATACACCCCTGTAAAGATGGCATGGCATAGCCCAAAACATATGTAGAGCTCATGCTCATAGGAGGCACACAATAATCATGGCAAAAATGACAAATGCTCATAATCTGATAAGAATCAGGAACTAACATTATGAAGCACTCTTGTATCAACAATTAGGGCATCAAGATGGACTCAAACAAGCATGGTGCAATGGAATGAAATGAAGAGCCCAATCAGATGAACATCTCAATATCTCATGCACGCAAAACGGAGCAACAGTGATGAAGTTATGGCATGATGAAGTAGGCATGAAAATATCAGGATTCGGGGACTTAGTGGAAAAACACCAAGTCTGGAACTGAGCGTAGAATAGTAAATGTTGCACGGGGCAAGAGATAAGGGCATCGGCGGTGGCTCACCCAAATGGGCTCGGCCCAGGAAGGAGGAGGAGGCAGGCGGGCTGGCTTGGATCTGGCCTAACGCGAGGCCCACGCGGAAGTCAACAGCGAGGTGCGCCCAGATCGGGCTCCTCCCGATCCGGCGTGGAAGCTACAGCTCCGGCGAGATCCGTGCACGGCGGTGCAGATCCGGCGGTGGTCGGGTTGGCCGGGACGGCGGCGAGCTGCTTCAGCCGAAGTTCGAAGGGGCGGCGGGGTCCGGCGATGGTCGGGCTTGGAGAGGAGCAGGGACGACAGAGGTGCGGTGATGGCGGACCTAGGCGACGCGGTGACCGAGGCGGCAAGGTGAGGTGGCCAGCGGCGCACGCGGTCGTCGGCGGCGGAGCAGCGCGGGTTCCCCAGCTGGTGCGGGGAAGGAGGTGCGGGCCGGAGAGGGTCCGACCAGGGCCCGGCGGGCTTCAGCGGGTGCTGCAGCGAAGTGGGGAGGCCGGGCGGACACGTGGCGGCGGCTGAGTGGGTGCGAGAGGCGGCGACGCTGACGTGTCGCGCTCCCATTGGTCAGAGCGATGTGGCAATGGCGATGGACGCATCCGGCGCGGACGAACATGTCCGGCGGCGCGGAGGGAGTTGGAACTAGGGTTTCATCTGCGCGAAAATTCGGGAAGGCACACATATATATAGGTAGAGGAAGCTAGGAGAGTCCAAATGAGGTGCGGTTTTCGGCCATGCTATCGTGATTGAACGACCGAGAGGATGGAGGGGGTTTGGATGGGTTTTGGGCCACCTTGAAAGGGTGTTGGGCTGCAACACACACGAGGCCTATACGGTTCCCCGGTTAACCGTTGGAGTATCAAACGAACTCCAAATGGCACGAAACTTGACAGGCGGTCTACCGGTGGTAAACCAAGGCCGCTTGGAAAATCTCGGTCCAATTTGAGAATGTTTAACAACCGAACACGAAAAAGAGACAAAAGAAGGGCGCCGGAGGACATAGGAGTGCCGGATTGCAAAACGGACAATGGGGAAAAAGCTCGGATGCATGAGACGAACACGTATGCAAATGCGATGCACATGATGACATGTATGAAATGCATGACACGCAAACAAAAGACGAGGCAACAACAGCGGATAACTGGAAGACACCTGGCGCAACGGTCTCGGGGTGTTACAGTGCAAGTCGACTGCAACCCTCTCCTCCAAGCTGCGCCACAAGTACAATGTGTGCTCCATCCCTATCCGCAAGGACGACGAGGTGTAGGTCGACTACAACCCTCTCCTCCGAGCTGCGCCACAAGTACAACGTGCACTCCATCCTATCCGCAAGGACGACGAGGTGCAGGTCAACTTCAACCCTCTCTTCGGAGGGGCGCCGCAAGTACAACATGCGCTCCATCCCTATCCGCAAGGACAACGAGGTCAACTGGGACATCCTCCTCAGAATTGCATCTCAAGTTCAAAGAATATTTCGAGTGAAGAACAAGTTCCACTCGAAGGCAACCGCAAGCACATTCAGAAGATAAACCAAGTTCGAATGAATCTTTAAAGTTTCAGGACGAAGATAAAAGTACTCGGGCATCGGGCCCGAAGGAGTTTCACGGTTACAAAATCACTCAGTATTCCGAGGCAAATTTAAGGCGAGGTATCAAGTTTGTTCACTCCGCGGGAGGAGGGCTTGCAGGCTCGACGAACTCATCCAGATCAATTCTGTCAGCGATCCGAGTGGCAGCAGAAATGAGAGTTTCGATGAAGGATTGGAAGTTGTGTCTTTTGGTGTTAGCAACCTTGATCGCCGCCAGCTTCTCTTCTCGAGCTTCTTTGAAGTGGACCCTAACCAGCGACAGAGCCACGTGAGCACCGCATCGGGCAGAAGACTTCTTCCATTCCTGCACTTGACCAGGAACCTCATTGAGTCGAGTCATCAGAGACTCGAGGTCATTCTGAAATGTTGCCCTTGGCCAGAGTGGTGTATCAATGCGCGACACCGCCACCTTCAGGCGAGCAAGATAGCTGGTAACGCTAGCAACATGAGATTCCAGTCGAAGCACATTCATGGCAGCCTCGTCGCCGACTGGAGAAAGGATAGGATCCAAGCCCGTCTCGATCTGTCCAGTTTCCTCTTCAAAGTTTTGGCGCAATTCTGCAGATTCAAGGAGTTAATGAGTCGACTGATCCGCAGTGACTTGCAAATAGTAAAACAGTCGAATAAAAAAGAGGTACCTTCGAGCCTAAGGAAGAGCTTCTTGGCGAGGGCTTTCAGATAAGTTTCCAAGTCGTTTCTCCTATGAGACATGCTTTCCAGCTGCTCGTTCAGAGTCATCTTATCTTTCTTCAGACGAGTCGCCTCTCAGTTGGATTCAGTAAGTGACGACTTCAGCTTGGTTATTTCTTCCTCTAGCGCTCCGAATGAAGCCAGCTTTTTGTCAGCAAGGGTAGTCTTCTCCTGAGCCTCCTTTTGCGCAGCAGCAAGGTCGAGGTCCTTCTTCGCCAGAGCCAGCCTCATTTTCTCTACAAAATACGCATTTGGGTCAAACAGAAGAATGAAGGGATAACTTTAAGGAAGGTCGAGATAAGCAGTCGACAGGCCGTTAACTTCCGTACCAGCAACTTCATCTTGAGCCTTTTTTAAGTTCTGTTGGGCCAGCTCCAAGTGAAGGTTGAGTTGTCTTTGCTTTTCCTCGAATTCAGCGAACTTGGAGATAAGCGCACAGGATTTCTACAATGAGTAAAAGACATGTCAATGGACAAGATCAAAGATTATTTACTTCCGAGTGAATAAAACTTTAAGACTACTGCAGAATCAAACATTCTACAGTAGTCTCGGGGACTACACCCAGTGGGTGCACTTAGCGTGCCCCCACTGGTTCAGATCCAACTCGACATGGTCCGCCCAGACCGAGTGGAAGAGTGAAAACAACAAAGATGTCAAAACACCCATTGGGTGTGCAGATACGAAGTGCAGGACAACAAGAGATTGCACGGGGAAAAGTATTCAGGTAGCATATCCTAACAGAACAAGTTCAGTCGGAAGCCAACTTACTTGGACATTGGCTCGAAGGGCCGCGCTGGCGTCGTAAGCAGCTTGACTATTTTCGTGCACCACCTTCACCCGCTCCATCATTATGCCGGCCTGGCGAATGGCTTCCGCAGCGGCGTCCGCCTAGCTTTCTGGAACGTGATGAGTGGTGAAGAATGGGACTGACGGTCTAGACACATCAGCTTGAAGTTTTGAGGTATGAAGTTGGATGGTTGAAGCAAGCACTGGCACAGTCAACGATGTGGGGCGTACACCTGATACCAGATCAACAAAAGTAACAGAAGCCCTGCTCACATCTTCAAGCTGTTGAACCACTGGCTCTACCGCCGGTTTCGATTGGGATGTCTTGCCAGTTGATGCCTTCTTGTTCCTCCTGGGCCTCAGCGGCACGTCCTCGTCATCATCTGGAAGCTCAATGATATTGGGAGGGGCTGCAAAGAGATCAGTCGACCCCATGTCAGTTGTCAAAATTTAATCGACTGAGTAACCAAAGACGGGATTACGAGAGTTGTACCAGGGTTGGAGGTGACTGCATCTTCCATTCCTTCATCTTCGTACTTGCGGGTGGAAGTCCCGGAGGTAGCAGCTCTGCAAATTTCAATATTCAGTCGGTCACATCTATCGCACCGAGTCAACCAAAGAATCCGGTCTGATTATTACCCGGAGACAGTAGGAATGACCACTTTGATCTTGGGCAAAGCCTTCGGCAGTTTGGATGACGCAGCTTTCAGTTGTTTCGGTGCCTTATCAGTCGGTGTTGGAGACGGTTTAGCTTTTGGTTGCTTCGGTGCCCTCTCAGTCGGCACTGGAGAAGACGTTCGAGGGTGCTTCGACGACTGTCCACTCGGTGCGGTCGCTTTGTCGTGGAGGCTTGCCGGGTCGTGAGCGTGCTTGGATCATTTTTCCCTACGAGGAGGTGAGTTGACCTCTTCTTCATCACTCAGGTCGTCACTCTCCTCGTCCTCCTCTTCATCAGAGTACCACTCGCCGCTCTCACCTCCGCTCGCCTCCCCCTACGGATCCTGCTCCTGCTCCCCGTTGGGCATCGAGTCATCTCAGTAAGGGTCTGGAAGATAACAAGCGAAGCAAAGATCAGTTAGTTGTCAACAAGCAATTACATGATGAATCAAGAAAACACTCGGCAATTTAGAGTCGGACCTTATCTGGTTGGCGTGAGTTGTCAAATGAAGGGACTCTCCTGGACCCCCTGGGGTTATCCTTGTTGCCAGTGATGCTTTTTAGCCACTTCTCCACCTTGTCCTCGTCGACCTCTTCTGGGTGGATCCGAGTGGAATCCTCAATACCCGAATACATCCACATCAGATGGTCACGCGCTTGGAGTGGCTGGATGCGTCATTTAAGGAAGACCTCCAACAAATCCATACCGGTCACGCCGTCACGGACGAGCTGGACCACCCGCTCGACCAACACCTTCACCTGCGCTTTCTCCTCTGGGATCACTTTCAAGGCGGAGGGCTTCTCGACCCGAGCCATGGAGAAAGGAGGAAGTCCGGTCGACTGACCTGGAGTCGGTTGGTCTTTGCAATAAAACCAGGTCGACTGCCATCCTTGGACCGACTCAGGAAGGATCATGGCTGGGAAAGTGCTTTTACCTCTCATTTGAATCCCAAGACCCCCACACATCTGAATCACGTGCGTCCTCTCATCACTCGGGTTGGCCTTCTTGACCGACTGGGAACGACACGTGAAAATGTGCTTGAAAAGACCCCAGTGTGGCCTACAACCTAAGAAGTTCTCGCACATGGACACGTAGGCAGCAAGATATACGATGGTGTTGGGAGTAAAGTGGTGGAGTTGTGCTCCTAAGAAGTTCAGGAAGCCTCGGAAAAAAGGTTGGGGAGGCAAAGAAAATCCACGGTCAACATGGGTGGTGAGGAGAATGCACTCACCCTCTCGCGGGTGCGGTTCGGTCTCGCCTTCCAAGAGCCGGGCCGATTTGTGGGGAATCCCCCCCCCCTCGACTAGAATGTCGATGTCATCTTGACTGACCGTTGACCGAATCCAGTCGCCCTGGGTCCAGCCGCGCGGCAAGCCGGATCTTGACGAAGATCCACCCCGGCTGAACTTCTTCCCCTTCGCCTTCGTCGTCGCCTTCTTCGCATGCCCCAGAGCCACCGTCTTCTCCTTCCCCATGGCCGCGGGTGAAGCTCGGACAGAGCAGCGACGCCGGGAGTAGAGGTGGATGTGGCGGAGAAAGCGGAGGAGAAAGAAGAAGAATGGGAATGCACTGTGCAGAAAACCCCAATTCGGCACCTTATATGAGGCCGCTCCCGAGTGGCTGACCTGTGGGTCCAGACGATCCTATCAAATCCCGCAACAGTCGCGCGCGAGGTACGTGGCAAAAAAGGTGGCGCGGTGATCGAGGCGGCCTTTCCTAATCCCGTCCAATTACTGCGGCCTCCTCCGCCCCGCGCGCTTCCCCAAAATACGAATCCCACCTATCAGACAGAAGATTTTTTTCATATCAGTACTCAAAGCATCACGGTAAAAGTTCACTCGGCAGAATCAAGAATGGATCAAGGCGACTGAAAAAGAAGTTGAAGTCATCATGATTGTTCATTTGGTCCCAATAAGACGCTTCCGAAGCGCGAAAATTGAATCGGAGGTGTTCTCAACTCCTTCTCCACTCAAGCCCTGAACCATTCGGGGGCTAATGATGAAGTTATGTACCTAGGGTAGGGTCATAGGCCTGACCTAGACACCCTCCCCTAGGACGCCATCTTAAAGCCAGAAACATTCAAGGGATAGCATCATCCACTCGACTATAAGTCATTCCACTCGGAAGGTTCAAGGTCACTCGACCGCAACAATTATCACTCGACAGACAGAAGACCTAAAGTCACTCTGCACGACAACGGTCGGACGTTTACTTCATAGATCTAATATGCATTTATATTACTTAATTACTAGCGTTACCAGTAACGCCCCCCTATTAATGTACCTTAAACCCTTTGTAACGTGGGCTGGCTGGGGTCCTGACACACTCTATATAAGCCCCCCCCCCCCGCTGGCACAAGGGTTTGCACCCCCTGTAAACATACACATACATAATTCAGTCGACCGCCTCAGGGCACCGAGACGTATGGCTGTTACTTCCACCGCGAAGGGTCTGAACTCGTAAAACTCGTGTGTACAACTTTGCCATAGCTAGGATCTTTCCTCCTCATACCTACCCCCCATTCTAATGTCAGTCTTAGATCCACGACATCGGCCGCCCTGCTTCCCCTGGGAGCTCTTCCTAAGGCACTACATCTTCCCGCCGGTGGTCAGGGTGAGGTCCTTCGTAACTGTGAGCTCCTGCATTCTGGTGTTGACGGATGAGCAAAAGGGCACGCACATGTTTAACTTGGAGACAGAGCAATGGTCGAAACTGGATGACAAGGATCTACCATTCACCGGAGGCGCCGTCCCTCATGGCCCCCTCTTCCTTGGCTTTTCAACTGCCGCCAAAAAGATTGTCGCTTACAACATCACAGTGTGCGCCCCCGCCTCACCAAGCCCAAGCATCACAACAGGGTCCCCATCCTTGTCAATTACTGAGTTCCCGATGGTGAATGAGGCAGGGGAGGTGGTCATTAGCTGTGGAAAATTTGTTTCCCTCGGTAACCATGGCTTCTGCTCGTTTAGATGTCGCACCTATGACCTTGTGCCGGGTACTCTTGAGCATACACGGGAACTTGTCACCATGAGATCATACGCAACAGAGGAATACCTCTCACAAGGGCAAATTTGATAAATTTGACCTATGGACGAAATCAAATCACAGAATGAACTATCCGTGAAACTATTTCACGCGGCTGACATTTTTGTGTGACACCTGACACGAAGGCGCCACACTATACTGTGCAATGCCTCACAGGTAGGCGCTACACGCCTGGCCAGCATTGCACCCCAGACTGCCTAAAATTGCTAAGTCATTGTGCAGAGCCTAAGAGCTAGGCGCTACACTGTATAGTGTGGCGCCTAGCTCTCAGGCGCTGCACTAGTGGTTGCACTACAAAATGAAGCAACCACTAGTGCAACGCCTAGAAACTAGGCGCTACACTGTATAGTGTGGCGCCTAGCTCTCAGGGCTGCACACTGACTTAGTAATTTTCGAATCACACGGGTGAAACACTGCCAGGCGTGTAGCGCCTATCTGTGAGGCGTTGCACAGTGTAGTGTGGCGCCTTCGTGTCGGGTGTGACATGAAAAGGTCAGCCGCGTGAAATAGTTTCACGGGCAGTTCATTCTGTGATTTGATTTCGTCCATTGGTCAAATTTGTCAATTTTGTCTCTCACAAGACCACCTCAAGTCTGTTTGCAACGTAGTGATCTCCAACCAATTGGAACATGTTTACAGTGTCCGCGATTCACTCCAGGGAATTCACTCCAGGGACTTAGGGCCCGTTCGGAAGCTCTCCAGCTTCCCAAACAAGCCAGCTTCTCGCGGGAGCTGGGCGAGCTGGCTTCTCGCGGGAGCTGGGCGAGCGTTCGGTTGACTTGGTGGGTTGTAGCGATAGGAAAACGATTCGCTGGGAGAAAACGGTCCATGCAGGGCGTTAGCGATAGGAAAACGATTCGCTGGGTGGGCTGTAGCACTTCGGGATGGTAGGTACACGTAATTTGGAGCAACTCCCGCTTCCCGTTTTCGCGAAGCTGGGCGATAGCTGCTCCACAAATTTGCACGCAGGTCTGCTCGTTCTCCAGAAGCTGGATTCTGGAAGCTGAACTGTTCGGCTGGCTTCTCTCACGATTCTCTGGAATCTGGAAGCCAGACGAGATCCGAACGGGCCCTTAGTTGGCCATCCTTGATAGATGTGGTATCCCTGTGATGTTATGAGTAAGCCCCTTTGGCACAGTACTTCACCACATTGCTTACTTTATTAATTCATAATTGTTACTCAGTTAGAGAATCTGGGTAGGTTTTAGTTCTTGAGGAAGTATTTATTCAATTAGCAAAAAAAAAACACTCGGCATTCTTTATTTATGGAAAACTCTTACCATCACCCGGCGGATCGCAGCGGCCGCATCCGCCACCTCCCTTGCGTTACATGTGTCCCAGTGAGAGCCCGCATACCATTCTTTGTCGAACGCGTTTTTGCAACAGGAGCTATGTTTCTAAAACATATGTAGTGTTGCAATGGTCTACAACGGGTCTACGTTTTGCAACAAAACTTCTCTTACGGAATTTTTCCTCAACAAAACCTCGGTTGCAAAAAAAATTTGCAACAAAAATTTAGTTGCAAAAAATACAACAAAACAGCTATTGCAAAAAAAAATCTGCAATAAGACATGTGTTGCAATGGTGAGACACGCTCGGCCGCTTGATGCAGCAAATCTGACGGCTCACGACCCTCGCGACCCGGTTGGTCTTTTAAAAAGATCAGCCGGCGGACGCGTAGCACGCCCCTTTATTTATTATATTTAGTTCAGAATTTTAATATTTTCATATGCTTTTTACATATTACACTTTACACTACAGAACTTGCTTAGTCCAGACCAAACCATATACAAACAGAAAAACCGTACCTCGACCCTTATTTTTCTCGAGAAATGATATCCAGCGAACCCTCATTGGGGACGTTATCCGAGCGAACGCGCTAGTTGCCGTCCATTTTCCTAGCGCAAATCACGGCGCAACGCTTGTGCCATGTCAACGATTCAGACTCGTTCACTATAGACATCGAATTGGCGAACGTCGCATCTTTTTTTCTCTTAAAAAATGACAAGTGGTGTGAACGGGGTGGATGGGGTTCTCAAACCCAGGACATCCTACGGGAGGGCCGACACACTTTGCCACTTCGACTGAAGTGATTTTTGTGACCACATATGCTTAAACATTTTTCTATATTTGAAAGTTAAATCTTTTTAATTCTTTTTTATTTTGATTTTTTAAAATGAATTTCTTTTCCATCTTTTGAAAGAAAAAATCCCTAAATTTTTAGAGGGGAATTTTTTTCAAATTTGCCATGTGCATTTTTTATTGTAGGTAGCATGGCAAAAAAATATTAAACCTTCCCAACAATAATTAATAATATGGCATTTTTATTATTAAGCGGATGACCATTTTATTATTAAGAGCATGGCATATTATTATTATTATTATTAACATGGATTTTTAATATTAAGAGGATTGCATTATTATTATTATTATTATTATTATTATTATTATTATTATTACTATTATTATTATTATTAACATGGAATTTTATTGCTAAAGGATGGCAGTCTTATTACTAACAGGATGAAAGTTTTATTATTGAGTGCATGGCATTTGTATTAACAATAACATGGTTGTTTTATTATTAAGAGCATGGCACTTTAACAGTCACTAACATCACATTTTTTTAAGAGGGTGACATTTTTTATATTAAGAGGCTGGCATGGCATTTTTTTTCCTTTTTTCGATCATGGCATTTTTCATCTAGAGGATGGCAGGTTTTAAGAAAAAAATATAGATCACACGATCTATTTTGGTTTTGCTCATGGTCGTTGTAAATTTATACATTAGAGAAATGGGCGGTTTTATAGATTAGCATGCTATTTTTCACAATTCAGATCATTGCAATTAGGGTCTTTTTTATTGTTTGATGGCATTTTTTGCAAAAAAAAAAAGTTAACTGGGCCTATCGGTCAACTCGGGGTCCTGCAAAGCAAACGAATCGCTGGAGGGTACATGACCAGAGCGACCGGGTGAAACGTTCGCTGCAGGCAGCCTCCCCAGGCAAATAAACAAAAGGGTCGCTGGAGGAAGCTCGTGGGCGATCGATCGCCAGCTAAACGAGTCATTTTTTCCGGTGAAGGGAGACATTTTACCTCAGTTGCTGACCAAGGGAAGATCCATTGCAACAAAGAAGCAGTGGCTCCTCTTCCTCGGGGTCACCATTGTCTCCGTTGTCGCCATCCTGCTGACTAGCAACAACCCACCATAACTGAACTTCCACTAGTTCTATTGGCATGCTGCGTTGTGTGAAGATCTGTTCTTTTTTTTATGTCCTCTTGCTCAATTTGTTGCTCGATTCGGCTCTAGCATCGGCCAATAAGTTTGCAAATGTCACTCATCATCCATATCATCTATGACTGTCTGCAGTGTTTTGTTATTGGCTTGTGTGCCTTTTGGATTCGCATGGATCTCGAATTCTTCTGTGGATATCACGTGATGGTGTTATTGTTGGGGAACGTAGTAATTTCAAAAAAAAAAATCTACACACACGTAAGACCATGGTGATGCAGAGCAACGAGAGGGGAGAGTGTCGTCCACGTACCCTCGTAGACCGTTAAGCGGAAGCGTTATAACAACGCGGTTGATGTAGTCGTACGTCTTCACGATCGACCGATCCTCAGCATCGAACGTACGGCACCTCCGCGTTCAGCACGCATTCAGCTCAGTGACGTCCCGCAAACTCACGATCCAGTAGAGCTTGAGGAAGAGTTTCGTCAGCACGACGACGTGGTGACGATGTTGATGAAGCTACCGACGTAGGGCTTCGCCTAAGCACCGCTACGATATAACCGAGGTGGATTATGGTGGAGGGGGGCACCGCACATGGCTAAGAGATCAATAGATCAATTGTTGTCTTTGGGGTGCCCCCTGCCCTTGTATATAAAAGGGGGGTGGAGGAGAGGGCCGGCCAAGGGAGAGGCACACCCAAGGGGGGGGCAATCCTACTCCAAGCAGGTTTGCCCCCCCCCTTTTCCTATTCCAAGAAGGAGAAGGGGGGAGGAGGAGGTGGAGAGAAGGAAGGAGAGGGGGGCCACCGCCCCTTCCCCTTGTCCAATTCGGATTGGGGCAAGGGGGGTGATACGTCTCCAACGTATCTATAATTTTTGATTGCTCCATGCTATATTATCTACTGTTTTGGGCAATATTGGGTTTTATTTTCCACTTTTATATTATTTTTGGGACTAACCTATTAACCGGAGGCCCAACCCAGATTTGTTGTTTTATGCCTATTTCAGTGTTTCGAAGAAAAGGAATATCAAACGGAGTCGAAACGGAACGAAATCAACTGGAGAAGTTATTTTTGGAAGGAAACCTACCGGATAGACTTGGACCCTATGTCAGAAGATGAAGGAGGAGATCACGAGGGTAGGGGGCGCACCCCCCTGCCTCGTGGCCACCCCTTCGGTCCACCGACGTACTCCTTTCACCCATATATACCCACGTATCCTAAAACTTCCGGAACGGAGATTAGATCGGGAGTTCCGCCGCCAGAAGCCTCCGTAGCCACCGAAAGCCAATCTAGACCCGTTCCGGCACCCTGCCGGAGGGGGCAATCCCTCTTCGGTGGCCATCTTCATCATCCCGGTGCTCTCCATGACGAGGAGGGAGTAGTTCTCCCTCGGGGCTGAGGGTATGTACCAGTAGCTATGTGTTTGATCTCTCTCTCGTGTTCTTGAGGTGATACGATCTTGATGTATCACGAGCTTTGCTATTATAGTTGGATCTTATGTTTCTCCTCCCCCTCTTCTCTCTTGTAATGAATTGAGTTTCCCCTTTGAAGTAATCTTATCAGATTGAGTCTTTAAAGATTTGAGAACACTTGATGTATGTCTTGCCCTGGATATCTGTGGTGACAATGGGATACCACGTGCCACTTGGTGTATGTTAAGGTGATCAACTTGCGGGTTTCGTGACATTGGGAACCTATGCATAGGGGTTGGCACACGTTTTCGTCGTGATTCTCCGGTAGAAACTTTGGGGCACTCTTTGAGGTCCGTTGTGTTGGTTGAATAGATGAATCTGAGATTGTGTAATGCATATCGTATAATCATACCCACGGATACTTGAGGTGACATTGGAGTATCTAGGTGACATTAGGGTTTTGGTTGATTTGTGTCTTAAGGTGTTATTCTAGTACGAACTCTAGGGCTGTTTGTGACACTTATAGGAATAGCCCAACGGATTGATTGGAAAGAATAACTTTGAGGTGGTTTCGTACCCTAGCATAATCTCTTCATTCGTTCTCCGCTATTAGTGACTTTGGAGTGACTCTTTGTTGCATGTTGAGGGATAGTTATGTGATCCAATTATGTTAGTATTGTCAAGGGAACTTACACTGGCGAAAGTATGAATCCTAGGCATTGTTTCCTATCATTGCAATACCGTTTACGCTCACTTTTATCATTAGTTACCTTGTTGTTTTTATATTTTCAGATTACAAAAACCTTTATCTACTATCCATATACCACTTGTATCACCATCTCTTCGCCGAACTAGTGCACCTATACAATTTACCATGTATTGGGTGTGTTGGGGACACAAGAGACTCTTTGTTATTTGGTTGCAGGGTTGCTTGAGAGAGACCATCTTCATCCTACGCCTCCTACGGATTGATAAACCTTAGGTCATCCACTTGAGGGAAATTTGCTACTGTCCTACAAACCTCTGCACTTGGAGGCCCAACAACGTCTACAAGAAGAAGGTTGTGTAGTAGACATCAAGCTCTTTTCTGGCGCCGTTGCCGGGGAGGTTAGCGCTTGAAGGTATATCTTTAGATCTTGCAATCGAGTCTTTTAGTTTCTTGTTTTATCACTAGTTTAGTTTATAAAAGAAAACTATAAAAAATGGAATTGAGTTTGTCTCATACGCTTCATCTTTTTAATATCTTTCGTGAGTATGATGGAAAGGATAATTGTGCTCAAGTGCTAGAAGAAGAGATCTCTAAAATGTTTGGCACTAAATCTTTGAATGATGAGCATGATTGCAATGTTGTTAGTATGAACTCCTTGAATATCCATAGTACTAATGATGATTGCACTAGTTATGATGAAAATGCCTCCTTTAAACATGTCAATTTTTGTGGAGTGCATTGGGTTTGTAAGTACACATCAAATAGGGAAGATAGATATTGCAAGAGGCATAAGTACTTAGAAACTAAATGGTTGCAAGAAAGGCTAAATGTGAGTGCTGAAAATTTAAAATATCTTTACCGTACTTGTGAACTTTGCAATGAACATGGTCATTTAAATATCAAATGCAAATTGTTTCATGATCGAATCGTGTCCAAAAATTGTGATGACTTGATTTCCCTTGCACATTATAATGAACTTAGTTTGCTTTTGGGTTATGAAGAAATGAAACGTCAAACTAGGCATATTCCAGAATATAACCTTGAGAAATTCCTCGATATTGATCTACAAGAAATTTATATGTATTGTGCGGTGAATTGCATTGAAAATCCTTATATTGCCAATTACATAAAGAAAAGAAAACAAATAGAAGATGAAGAGAATACTAATGAAGGGGGAGAGACTTCCCAATATCCTCCTATTATTTCTTATGATGAATCAGGTAACGAGGAGGAGCCTTCTATTCAACCAATCTCATTAATAAGGAGCTCCAAAAAGAGGATTGAACCCACACATGTTGTGGTGAAGAAGAAGAAAAGAAAAAGGAAGAGAAGTAAAAAGGTATCTCTCCCAAATAAAGTTTCTCCTATTATTGTTGTGCCTCATGAAAATGAAGATGATACACTTGATGATGATCTCGTTATGCATATTGCTTGTTGTGATGATTATGATTGGGAAGATAATGATACTCCTTATGATCTTGAAAATATTTTTGGCACTTGCTTGGAATAATATTATAATTGCTATACCATTGGTGCTATCCATACTATTAATGATGAGAGTGATTATGCTTATGATACGAAAAGGCCCAAGCTTGGGGAAGCTATGTTTGATGAGGATGACATATTTGAGAATATATTTGCTGCAATTAATGTTTGTCCCAAGCTTGGTGATGATATGTTTAATAATGATGATATTTTTAGCCTCTCAAGTTTTGATATGCAAATTTATAATAATAATAATAACATGCCTCCTACTTATGATAATTATTGTGATGATACATATGCTATAAAAAGTAGTGAGGATTATATTTATAAAACTTGTCATGATTATGGTTACCCCTTTTCTGAACATTACTCTTTTAATGTGGAAACAATTTATAGTATCCAAGTCTCTTATGATACTCTCACTGTCCCGAATGAGAAGAATCTTGCTTATGTGGAGAGTAATAAAATTTCTATGCTTGTAGATCATGAAAAGAATGCTTTAGGTGCTGGTTATATTGTTGAATCCATTCATGATTCTACTGAAAATTATTATGAGGGAGGAACATATGCTTGTAGGAATTGCAATAATATCAAGTTTTCTCTCTATGTGCTTAAAATTTTGAAGTTATGCTTGTTTTACCTTCCTATGCAAGTTGATTCTTGTTCCCGCAAGTTGTTTGCTCGCAAAATCCCTCTGCATAGGAAGTATGTTAGACTTAAATATGCTAGTCATATTCTTCATGATGCTCTCTTTATGTTTTAATTCTTTTCTTTTATGTGAGCATCGTTGAAATCATCATGTCTAGCTAGGGGCGTTAAACGATAGCGCTTGTTGGGAGGCAACCCAACTTTATTTTTGTTCCTTCTTTTTTGCTCCGGTTTAGTAATAAATAATTTATCAAGCTCTGTTATGATTGATTTTTTGTGTTTAATTAGCATTTGGTCCAAGTAGAACCGTTGGGAAGACTTGGGGAAAGTCTTGTTGATCATGCTGTAAAAAAAACAGAAACTTTAGCGCTCACGAGAACTACTGCCATTCTTATTTGGAGAGTGCTATTTAGTTAATTATTTTTGCAGATGATTAATAGATAAATTCCTCAGGTCCAGCAATTTATTTGAGAATTTTATGAGTTCCAGAAGTATACGTTTGATCCAGATTACTACAGACTGTTCTGTTTTTGACAGATTCTGTTTTTCGTGTGTTGTTTGCTTATTTTGATGAATCTATGGCTAGTAAAATAGTTTATAAACCATAGATAAGTTGAAATAAAGTAGGTTTAACACCAATATAAATAAATAATGATTTAATTACAGTACCTTGAAGTGGTTTTTTATTTTCTTATACTAACGGAGCTCACGAGTTTTCTACTTCAAGTTTTGTGTTGTGAAGTTTTCAAGTTTTGGGTAAGGATTCGATGGACTATGAAATAAGTAGTGGAAAGAGCCTAAGCTTGGGGATGCCCAAGTCACCCCAAGGTACTATTCAAGGATAGCCAAGAGCCTAAGCTTGGGGATGCCCCGGAAGGCATCCCCTCTTTCGTCTTCGTTCATCGGTAACTTTACTTGGAGCTATATTTTTATTTTCCACATGATATGTGTTTTGCTTGGAGCGTCTATTTATTTTGTTAGGATTTGCTTTTTGTTATTTAGAACAATGTTTTGCACCTTTTATTTCAATAAAAGTGGCATTGATAGCCTTTACTATGCCTATGTTACAAGTATACATGTTGCTGTTTGAAAACAGAAGTTTACCGCTGTTGCAATAATTCCCTAGAAAAGTCAGAATGTGATAAAATGTTGAAACCTTTTGCATATTAAGCTCTGATAAATTTACTACAGTGGGAATTTCCTTTCATAATTTTTGGAGCTAGGGAAGTATGGATGTTGCAGCATTCTTTACAGACTGTCCTGTTTAGGCAGATTGCTGTTATATTTGCATTGTTTGCATATGTTTGCTTCTTTAATGATTCTATTTGAGGATAGGACTATTAAATATGCAGAGGCATTTAGTATGAAATATTGAATAATAATTTTAGTGATTTTCTACAGTAGAGTATGATAAGGTTTTTGCAATGGTTTATAGTAACTTATCTCACGAGTCTTTGTTGAGTTTTGTGTGGATGAAGCTTTTGAGATTTAGGGAGACCGTGATATGAGAGGAATTAAGGAGACACAAAAGCTCAAGCTTGGGGATGCCCAAGGCACCCCAAGATAATATTTCAAGAAGTCTCAAGCGTCTAAGCTTGGGGATGCCCGGTTGGCATCCCACCTTTCTTCTTCAACAACTATCGGTTAGTATCAGTTGATCCTAAGTTGTTGCTTCTTCACATGATGTTTGCCATTCTTAGATGTCATTTTATTTTGTTTTGCTTGCTGTTTGAATAAAATACTAAGATCTGAAATTATTAAATGTTAGAGAGTCTTCACATAGTTGCATAATTATTAGACTACTCATTGATCTTCACTTATATCTTTCGGAGTAGTTTGTCATTTGCTCTAGTGCTTCACTTATACCTTTTAGAGCATGGTGGTAGTTTTATTTTGAAGAAATAGATGAACTCTCATACTTCACTTATATTATTTTGAGAGTCTTAAATAGCATGGTAATTTGCTTAAAATCCTAATATGCTAGGTATATAAGATTAATAATAAAATTCTCTTATGAGTGTGTTGAATACTAAGAAAAGTTTGGTGCTTGATGATTGTTTTGAGATATGGAGGTAATAATATCAAAGTCGTGATAGTTGAGTAGTTGTGAAATTGAGAAATGCTTGTGTTGAAGTTTGCAAGTCCCGTAGCATGCACGTATGGTAAACATTGTGTAACAAATTTGAAACATGAGGTGTTATTTGATTGTCTTCCTTATGAGTGGCGGTCGGGGATGAGCGATGGTCTTTTCCTACCAATCTATCCCCCTGGGAGCATGCATGTAGTGCCGAGGTTTTTGATAACTTGTAGATTTTTGCAATAAGTATGTGAGTTCTTTATGACTAATGTTGAGTCCATGGATTATACGCACTCTCACCCTTCCATCCTTGCTAGCCTCTTCGGTACCATGCATTGCCCTTTCTCACATTAAGAGTTGGTGCAAACTTCGCCGGTGCATCCAAACCCCGTGATATGATACGCTCTTTCACACATAAACCTCCTTATATCTTCCTCGAAACAGCCACCATACCTACCTATTATGGCATTTCCATAGCCATTCCGAGATATATTACCATGCAACTTTCCATCATTCCGTTCATCATGACACATTCATCATTGTCATATTGATTTGCATGATCATGTAGTTGACATCGTATTTGTGGCAAAGCCACCGTTCATAACTTTTCATACATGTCACACTTGATTCACCGCAATCCCCGTACACCGCCGGAGGCATTCATATAGAGTCATATCTTGTTCTAGTATCGAGTTGTAATCATTGAGTTGTAAATAAATAGAAGTGTGATGATCATCATTATTAGAGCATTGTCCCAAGTGAGGAATAAAAAAATAATAAAAAAAGGAAGAGAAAGGCCATAAAAAAGAGAAGGCCCCCAAAAAAAGAAAGGCCATAAAAAATAGAAGGCCCAAAAAAAGAGAAAGGCCATAAAAAATAGAAGGCCCAAAAAAGGAGAGAAAAAGAAAGAAGGGACAATGCTACTATCATTTTACCACACTTGTGCTTCAAAGTAGCACCATGATCTTCATAGGAGAGAGTCTCTCATGTTATCACTTTCATATACTAGTGGGAATTTTTCATTATAGAACTTGGCTTGTATATTCCAACAATGGGCCTCCTCAAGTGCCCTAGGTCTTTGTGAGCAAGCAAGTTGGATGTACACCCACTTGTTTATTTTGTTAAGCTTTCATACATTTATAGCTATAGTGCATCCGTTGCATGGCAATCCCTACTCCTTGCATTAACATCAATCGGTGGGCATCTCCATAGCCCATTGATTAGCCTCGTTGATGTGAGACTTTCTCCTTTCTGTCTTCTCCACATAACCCCCTCATTATTCTATTCCACCCATAGTGCTATATCCATGGCTCGCGCTCATGTATTGCGTGAAAGTTTATGAGTTTGAGATTACTAAAGTATGAAACAATTGCTTGGCTTGTCATTGGGGTTGTGCATGATGAGAGCATTCTTGTGTGACGAAAATGAAACATGACTAAACTATATGATTTTGTAGGGATGAACTTACTTTGGCCATGTTATTTTGAGAAGACATAATTGCTTAGTTAGTATGCTTGAAGTATTACCATTTTTATGTCAATATGAACTTTTGTCTTGAATCTTTCGGATATGAATATTCATACCACAATTAAGAAGAATTACATTGAAATTATGCCAACTAGCATTCCACATCAAAAAAAATATTTTTATCATTTACCTACTCGAGGACGAGCAGGAATTAAGCTTGGGGATGCTTGATACGTCTCCAATGTATCTACAATTTTTGATTGCTCCATGCTATATTATCTACTGTTTTGGGCAATATTGGGCTTTATTTTCCACTTTTATATTATTTTTGGGACTAACCTATTAATCGGAGGCCCAGCCCAGAGTTGCTGTTTTATGCCTATTCTAGTGTTTCGAAGAAAAGGAATATCAAACGGAGTCGAAACGGAACGAAATCAACTGGAGAAGTTATTTTTGGAAGGAAACCTACCAGATAGACTTGGACCCTACGTCAAAAGATGAAGGAGGAGCTCACGAGGGTAGGGGCGCGCCCACCCCCTGGGGTGCGCCCCCCTGCCTCGTGGCCACCCCTTCGGTCCACCGACGTACTCCTTTCACCCATATATACCCATGTATCCTAAAACTTCCAGAACGGAGATTAGATCGGGAGTTCCGCCGTCACAAGCCTCCGTAGCCACCGAAAGCCAATCTAGACCCATTCCGGCACCCTGCCGGAGGGGGCAATCCCTCTTCGGTGGCCATCTTCATCATCCCGGTGCTCTCCATGATGAGGAGGGAGTAGTTCTCCCTCGGGGTTGAGGGTATGTACCAGTAGCTATGTGTTTGATCTCTCTCTCTCTCGTGTTCTTGAGGTGATACGATCTTGATGTATCGCGAGCTTTGCTATTATAGTTGGATCTTATGTTTCTCCTCCCCCTCTTCTCTCTTGTAATTAATTGAGTTTCCCCTTTGAATTTATCTTATCGGATTGAGTCTTTAAAGATTTGAGAACACTTGATGTATGTCTTGCCGTGCATATCTGTGGTGACAATGGGATACCACGTGATTCACTTGATGTATGTTTTGGTGATCAACTTGCGGGTTCCTCCCATGAACCTATGCATAGGGGTTGGCACACGTTTTCGTCGTGATTCTCCGGTAGGAACTTTGGGGCACTCTTTGAGGTCCTATGTGTTGGTTGAATAGATGAATCTGAGATTGTGTGATGCATATCGTATAATCATACCCACGGATACTTGAGGTGACATTGGAGTATCTAGGTGACATTAGGGTTTTGGTTGATTTGTGTCTTAAGGTGTTATTCTAGTACGAACTCTAGGGCTGTTTGTGACACTTATATGAATAGCCCAACGGATTGATTGGAAAGAATAACTTTGAGGTGGTTTCGTACCCTAGCATAATCTCTTCGTTCGTTCTCCGCTATTAGTGACTTTGGAGTGACTCTTTGTTTCATGTTGAGGGATAGTTATGAGATCCAATTATGTTAGTATTGTCGAGGGAACTTACACTAGCGAAAGTATGAATCCTAGGCCTTGTTTCCTATCATTGCAATACCGTTTACGCTCACTTTTATCATTAGTTACCTTGCTGTTTTTATATTTTCAGATTACAAAAACCTTTATCTATTATCCATATACCACTTGTATCACCATCTCTTCGCCGAACTAGTGCACCTATACAATTTACCATTGTATTGGGTGTGTTGGGGACACAAGAGACTCTTTGTTATTTGGGTGCAGGGTTGCTTGAGAGAGACCATCTTCATCCTACGCCTCCTACGGATTGATAAACCTTAGGTCATCCACTTGAGGGAAATTTGCTACTGTCCTACAAACATCTACACTTGGAGGCCCAACAGCGTCTACAAGAAGAAGGTTGTGTAGTAGACATCAGGGGGCCGCGCGCCACCTCCTGGCTGCCCTCTCTCTTCTCCACTAAGGCCCATAAGGCCCAATAGCTTCCCGGGGAGGTTCCGGCAACCCCCGGTACTCTGGTATATGTCTGAAACCTCCCGGAACCCTTCTGGTGTCCGAACATAGTCATCCAATATATCGATCTTTACGTCTCGACCATTTCGAGACTCCTCTTCATGTCCGTGATCATATACGGGACTCTGAACTACCTTCGGTACATCAATACACAAAAACTCATAATACCGATCGTCACAGAACTTTAAGCGTGAGGACGCTATGGGTTCGAGAACTATGTAGACATGACCGAGACACGTCTCCGGTCAATAACCAATAGAGGAACCTGGATGATCATATTGGTTCCTACATATTCTACGAAGATCTTTATCAGTCAAACCGCATAACAATATACGTTGTTCCCTTTGTCATCGGTATGTTACTTGCCCGAGATTCGACCGTCGGTATCTCAATACCTAGCGCAATCTCGTTACCGGCAAGTCTCTTTACTCGTTCTGTAATGCATCATCCCGCAACTAACTCATTAGTTGCATTGCTTGCAAGGCTTATAGTGATGTGCATGTGCATTACTGAGAGGGCCCAGAGATACCTCTCCGACAATCGGAGTGACAAATCCTAGTCTCGATCTATGCCAACTCAACAAGTACCATTGGAGAAACCTGTAGAGCACCTTTATAATCACCCAATTACGTTGTGACGTTTGGTAGCACACAAAGTGTTCCTCCGTAATCGGGAGTTGCATAATCTCATAGTCATAGGAACATGTATAAGTCATGAAGAAAGCAATAGAAGTAAACTAAACGATCCTGTGCTAAGCTAGCGGAATGGGTCATGTCAATCACATCATTCTCTAATGATGTGATCCCGTTAATCAAATGAAAGCTCATGTCTATGGTTAGGAAACATAACCATCATTGATTCAACGAGCTAGTCAAGTAGAGGCATACTAGTGACAATCTGTTTGTCTATGTATTCACACATGTATTATGTTTCCGGTCAATACAATTCTAGCATTAATAATAAACATTTATCATGAATTAAGGAAATAAATAATAACTTTATTATTGCCTCTAGGGCATATTTCCTTCAGTCTCCCACTTGCACTAGAGTCAATAATCTAGATTACACAGTAATGATTCTAACACCCATGGAGTCTTGGTGCTGATCATGTTTTGCTCGTGAGAGAGGCTTAGTCAATGGGTCTGCAACATTCAGATCCGTATGTATCTTGCAAATCTCTATGTCTCCCACCTGGACTTGATCGCGGACGGAATTGAAGCGTCTCTTGATATGTTTGGTTCTCTTGTGAAATCTGGATTCCTTTTCCAAGGCAATTGCACTAGTATTGTCACAAAAGATTTTCATTGGACCCGATGCACTAGGTATAACACCTAGATCGGATATGAACTCCTTCATCCAGACTCCTTCATTTGCTGCTTCCAAAGCAGCTATGTACTCCGCTTCACATGTAGATTCTACCACAACGCTTTGTTTAGAACTGCTCCAACTGACAGCTCCACCGTTCAATATAAACACGTATCCGGTTTGCGATTTAGAATCATCTGGATCAGTGTCAAAGCTTGCATCGACGTAACCATTTATGACAAGCTCTTTGTCACCTCCATAAACGAGAAACATATCCTTAGTCCTTTTCAGGTATTTCAGAATGTTCTTGACCGTTGTCCAGTGATCAACTCCTAGATTACTTTGGTACCTCCCTGCTAAACTAATAGCAAGGCACACATCAGGTCTGGTACACAGCATTGCATACATGATAGAGCCTATGACTGAAGCATAGGGAACGCTTTTCATTTTCTCTCTATCTTCTGCAGTGGTCAGGCATTGAGTCTTACTCAACTTCACACCTTGTAACACAGGCAAGAACCCTTTCTTAGCTTGATCCATTTTGAACTTCTTCAAAACTTTATCAAGGTATGTGCTTTGTGAAAGTCCAATTAAGCGTCTTGATCTATCTCTATAGATCTTGATGCCCAATATATAAGCAGCTTCATCGAGGTCTTTCATTGAAAAACTCTTATTCAAGTATCCTTTTATGCTATCCAGAAATTCTATATCATTTCCAATCAATAATATGTCATCCACATATATTATTAGAAATGCTACAGAGCTCCCGCTCACTTTCTTGTAAATACAGACTTCTCCAAAAGTATGTATAGAACCATATGCTTTGATCACACTATCAAAATGTTTATTCCAACTCCGAGAGGCTTGCACCAGTCCATAAATGGATCGCTGGAGTTTGCAAACTTTGTTAGTACCCTTTGGATCGATAAAACCTTCAGGTTGCATCATATACAACTCTTCTGCCAGAAATCCATTCAGGAATGCAGTCTTGACATCCATTTGCCAAATTTCATAATCATAAAATGCGGCAATTGCTAACATGATTCGGACAGACTTAAGCATAGCTACGGGTGAGAAGGTCTCATCGTAGTCAACTCCTTGAACTTGTCGAAAACCTTTCGCAACAAGTCAAGCTTTGTAGACAGTAATGTTACCATCAGCGTCAGTATTCTTCATGAAGATCCATTTATTCTCGATGGCTTGCCGATCATCGGGCAAGTCAACCAAAGTCCACACTTTGTTCTCATACATGGATCCCATCTCAGATTTCATGGTTTCAAGACATTTTTCGGAATTTGGGCTCATCATCGCTTCCTCATAGTTCGTAGGCTTGTCATGGTCAAGTAACATGACCTCTAGAACAGGATTACCGTACCACACTGGTGCGGATCTTACTCTGGTTGACCTACGAGGTTCAGTAGTAACTTGATTTGAAGTTTCATGATCAACATTATTAGCTTCCTCACTAATTGGTGTAGGTGTCATAGGAACCGGTTTCTGTGATGAACTACTTTCCAATAAGGGAGCAGGTACAGTTACCTCATCAAGTTCTACTTTCCTCCCACTCACTTCTTTAGAGAGAAACTCCTTCTCTAGAAAGGATCTATTCTTAGACGAATGTCTTGCCTTCGGACCTGTGATAGAAGGTGTACCCAACAGTTTTCTTTGGGTATCCTATGAAGACACATTTCTCCGATTTGGGTTCGAGCTTATCAGGTTGAAGATTTTTCACATAGCATCGCAGCCCCAAACTTTAAGAAACGACAACTTTGATTTCTTGCCAAACCACAGTTCATAAGGCGTCGTCTCAACGGATTTCTATGGTGCCCTATTTAACGTGAATGCAGTTGTCTCTAAAGCATAACCCCAAAACGATAGCGGTAAATCAATAAGAGACATCATAGGTCGCACCATATCTAATAAAGTACGATTACGACGCTCGGACACACCATTACGCTGTGGTGTTCCGGGTGGCGTGAGTTGCCAAACTATTCCACATTGTTTTCAAATGTAGACCAAACTCGTAACTCAAATATTCTCCTCCACGATTAGATCATAGAAACTTTATTTTCTTGTTACGATGATTTTCCACTTCACTCTGAAATTCTTTGAACTTTTCAAATGTTTCAGACTTATGTTTCATTAAGTAGATATACCCATATCTACTTAAATCATCTGTGAAGGTGAGAAAATAACGATACCCGCCGCGAGCCTCAATATTCATTGGACCACATACATTAGTATGTATGATTTCTAACAAATCCGTTGCTCGCTCCATTGTTCCGGAGAACGGCGGTTTAGTCATCTTGCCCATGAGGCATGGTTCGCAAGTACTAAGTGATTCATAGTCAAGTGATTCCAGAAGTCCATAAGTATGGAGTTTCTTCATGCGCTTTACACCAATATGACCCAAATGGCAGTGCCACAAATAAGTTGCACTATCATTATCAACTCTACATCTTTTGACTTCAACATTATGAATATGTGTATCACTACTATCGAGATTCAACACAAATAGACCACTCTTCAAGGGTGCATGACCATAAAAGATATTACTCATATAAATAGAACAACCATTATTCTCAGATTTAAATGAATAACCGTCTCGCATCAAACAAGATCCAGATATAATGTTCATGCTTAACGCTGGCACCAAATAACAATTATTCAGGTCTAAAACTAATCCCGAAGGTAGATGTAGAGGTAGCGTGCCGACGGCGATCACATCGACTTTGGAACCATTTCCCACGCGCATCGTCACCTCGTCCTTAGCCAGTCTTCGCTTAATCCGTAGTCCCTGTTTTGAGTTGCAAATATTAGCAACAGAACCAGTATCAAATACCCAGGTGCTACTGCGAGCTCTAGTAAGGTACACATCAATAACATGTATATCACATATACCTTTGTTCACCTTGCCATCCTTCTTATCCGCCAAATACTTGGGGCAATTCCGCTTCCAGTGACCAGTCCCTTTGCGGTAGAAGCACTCAGTCTCAGGCTTAGGTCCAGACTTGGGTTTCTTCTCTTCAGCAACAACTTGTTTGTCGTTCTTCTTAAAGTTCCCTTTCTTCTTCCCTTTATCCTTTTTCATGAAACTGGTGGTCTTGTTGACCATCAACACTTGATGCTCCTTCTTGATTTCTACCTCCGCAGCCTTTAGCATTGCGAAGAGTTCGGGAATTGTCTTATCCATCCCTTGCATATTATAGTTCATCACGAAGCTCTTGTAGCTTGGTGGCAGTGATTGAAGAACTCTGTCAATGACACTATCAACTGGAAGATTAACTCCCAGATGACTCAAGTGGTTATGGTACCCAGACATTCTGAGTATATGTTCATTGACAGAACTATTCTCCTTCATCTTGCAGCTGTAGAACTTATTGGAGACTTCATATCTCTCAATCCAGACATTTGCTTGAAATGTTAACTTCGACTCCTGGAACATCTCATATGCTCCATGACATTCAAAACGTCGTTGAAGTCCCGGTTCTAAGCCGTAAAGCATGGCACACTGAACTATTGAGTAGTCATCCGCTTTGCTCTCCCAGACGTTCATAACATCTGGCGTTGCTCCTGCAGCGGGTTTGGCACCTAGCGGCGCTTCCAGGACGTAATTCTTCTATGCAGCAATGAGAATAATCTTCAAGTTATGTACCCAGTCCGTGTAATTGCTACCATCATCTTTCAACTTTGCTTTCTCAAGGAACGCATTAAAATTCAATGGAACAACAACACGGGCTATCTATCTACAATAACATAGACAAGCAAAATACTATCAGGTACTAAGTTCATGATAAATTTAAGTTCAATTAATCATATTACTTAAGAACTCCCACTTAGATAGACATCCCTCTAATCGTCTAAGTGATCACGTGATCCATATCAACTACACCATAACCGATCATCACGTGAAATGGAGTAGTTTTCATTGGTGAACATCACTATGTTGATCATATCTACTATATGATTCACGCTCGACCTTTCGGTCTCAGTGTTCCGAGGCCATATCTGCATATGCTAGGCTCGTCAAGTTTAACCCGAGTATTCTGCGTGTGTAAAACTGTCTTACACCCGTTGTAGATGAACGTTGAGCTTATCACACCCAATCATCACGTGGTGTCTCGGCACGACGAACTTTGGCAATGATGCATACTCAGGGAGAACACTTTTACCTTGAAATTTAGTGAGAGATCATCTTATAATGCTACCGTCTAACAAAGTAGAATAAGATGCATAAAGGAAAAACATCACATGCAATCAATGTAAGTGATATGATATGACCATCATCATCTTGTGCCTTTGATCTCCATCTCCAAAGCACCATCATGATCACCATCGTCACCGGCGTGACACCTTGATCTCCATCGTAGCATCGTTGTCGTCTCGCCAACTATTGCTTCTACGACTATCGCTACCGCTTAGTGATAAAGTAAAGTAATTACAGGGCGATTGCATTGCATAGAATAAAGCGACAACCATATGGCTCCTGCCAGTTGCCGATAACTCCGCTACAAAACATGATCATCTCATACAATAAAATATAGCATCATGCCTTGACCATATCACATCACAACATGCCCTACAAAAACAAGTTAGACGTCCTCTACTTTGTTGTTGCAAGTTTTATGTGGCTGCTACGGGCTGAGCAAGAACCATTCTTACCTACGCATCAAAACCACAACGATAGTTTGTCTAGTTAGTGATGTTTTAACCTTCTCAAGGACTGGGCGTAGCCACACTCGGTTCAACTAAAGTTGGAGAAACTGACACCCGCCAGCCACCTGTGTGCAAAGTACGTCGGTAGAACCAGTCTCGCGTAAGCGTACGCGTAATGTCGGTCCAGGCCGCTTCATCCAACAATACCGCCGAATCAAAGTATGACATGCTGGTAAGCAGTATGACTTGTATCACTCACAACTCACTTGTGTTCTACTCCTGCATATAACATCTACGCATAAACCTGGCTCTTATGCCACTGTTGGGGAACATAGCAATTTCAAAAAAAATCCTACGCACACACAAGATCATGGTGATGCATAGCAACGAGAGGGGAGAGTGTCGTCCACGTACCCTCATAGACCGTTAAGCGGAAGCGTTATAACAACGCGGTTGATGTAGTCGTACGTCTTAACGATCGACCGATCATTAGCACCGAATGTACGGCACCTCCGCGTTCAGCACACATTCAGCTCGGTGACGTCCCGCGAACTCACGATCCAGTAGAGCTCGGTGGAAGAGTTTTTTCAGCACGACGGCGTGGTGACGATGTTGATGAAGCTACCGACGCAGGGCTTCGCCTAAGCACCGCTACGATATAACCGAGGTGGATTATGGTGGAGGGGGGCACCGCACATGGCTAAGAGATCAATAGATCAATTGTTGTCTTTGGGTGCCCCTGCCCCCGTATATAAAGGGGGGAGGAGGAGAGGGCCGGCCAAGGGAGAGGCGCGCCCAAGGGGGGGCAATCCTACTCCAAGTAGGTTTATCCCCCCCTTTTCCTATTCCAAGAAGGAGAAGGGGGAAGGAGGAGGTGGAGAGAAGGAAGGAGAGGGGGCGCGCCACCCCTTCCCCTTGTCCAATTCGGATTGGGGCAAGGGGGGTCGTGCGCCACCTCCTGGATACCCTCTCTCTTCTCCACTAAGGCCCATGAGGCCCAATAGCTTCCCGGGGAGGTTCCAGTAACCCTCGGTACTCCGGTATATGTCCAAAACCTCCCGGAACCCTTCCGGTGTCTGAACATAGTCATCTAATATATCGATCTTTACGTCTCGACCATTTCGAGACTCCTCGTCATGTCCATGATCATATCCGGGACTCCGAACTATCTTCGGTACATCAATACACAAAACTCATAATACCGATCGTCACAGAACTTTAAGCGTGCGAACCCTATGGGTTCGAGAACTATGTAGACATGACCGAGACACGACTTCGGTCAATAACCAATAGCGGAACCTGGATGCTCATATTGGTTCCTACCTATTCTACGAAGATCTTTATCAGTCAAACCGCATAACAATATACGTTGTTCCCTTTGTCATCGGTATGTTACTTGCCCGAGATTCGACCGTCGGTATCTCAATACCTAGCTCAATCTCGTTAGCGGCAAGTCTCTTTACTCATTCTGTAATGCATCATCTCGTAACTAACTCATTAGTTTCATTGCTTGCAAGGCTTATAGTGATGTGCATTACCGAGAGGGCCCAGAGATACCTCTCCGACAATCGGAGCGACAAATCCTAGTCTCAATCTATGCCAACTCAACAAGTACCATTAGAGACACCTGTAGAGCACCTTTATAATCACCCGGTTACATTGTGACGCTTGGTAGCACACAAAGTGTTCCTCCGGTAATCAGGAGTTGCATAATCTCATACTCATAGGAACATGTATAAGTCATGAAGAAAGCAATAGCAGTAAACTAAACGATCATGTGCTAAGCTAACAGAATGGGTCATGTCAATCACATCATTCTCTAATGATGTGATCCCGTTAATCAAATGACAACTCATGTCTATGGTTAGGAAACATAACCATCATTGATTCAATGAGCTAGTCAAGTAGAGGCATACTAGTGACAATATGTTTGTCTATGTATTCACACATGTATTATGTTTCCGGTTAATACAATTCTAGCATGAATAATAAACATTTATCATGAAATAAGGAAATAAATAATAACTTTATTATTGCCTCTAGGGCATATTTCCTTCAGTTATGCCCAGGAGGCTCACATTGTCCCAGGCCCCCTAGGTCGGTTTCGTCCTCGGCCATCAATTCGGCCCACGGGCCCCATGTGAGAAAACTCTGGAACCCTTCCAAGATAGGAAGCCAGAGCCGTGGAGGACTTCCCTCCCCGATGTAACCGACTAGGTTGTGTAACCCTAGAGGCCTCGATATGTTATATAAGTCGAGATCGAGCTACTCGGTAGACAAATTACAATTCCTTGCTTCATACATGTACTTTGTGCACCCCAATCACATTACAAATAGAGCAGGAGCAGGGTTTTACCTTAACCCTGATCATATGTCGGACCAGTCGGGTTTTGGTTCGGGCTTCATAAAGCCTGATACCCAAACTCCAAGCCCGAGACCAACCCAAAGCCCAAAAAATACACACTTCCTCATGCCCAAGCTCGATCCGAATATAGGCCTGAAGCCCAAAAGCCCGAAAGCCCGCGCATTTCCTATTCCACGCCTTAGGCGCCAATTATAGGCTATTTAGCCAATCGACGCACAACCCACTGCATTGGGCCCGCGGCCCATTTACTCCTTTCTAAGCTTCAAAAACGATGTGAGATTCGAATTCGCGACCTTTGGGTTAAATACGACGTGCAGTAACCAACTAGTTAGGTAACTGCCTATGCCTACTTTCATTCTTTTTATTTCTTGTTGCGTCCAATGCATGGCAGGTACGGTCGTTCTCTTTTCCTATTTTTTCTGAACCGATTTTGGTTCTCTCCATTTGGTTTTTTCTTTTAATCCAAATCGATGAACTATTTCAAAATTATTTTTATTTCTTTTCTTTTTTCTTCAAATGCGCGAACTATTCAAATTCATGAACTTTTCTCAAATCAGTGAACTTTTTTTAGTTTCATGAACTTTTTCAGAATTTATGAACTTTTTCAGAATTCATGAACCTTTTTCAAATTCGTGAACTTCTCGAATTAGTGAAGTTTTTTCAATTTTCTTGAACTATTTTGTATTTTGTGATTTTTTTCCAAATTTTCCTGAACTTTTTAAATTAGCGAACTTTTCAAATCCGTGAACTTTTTTCTCAAATGAGTGAACTTTTTCAATTTCCATGAACTTTTGTGAATACGTGAACCTTTTATTTTTTAAACAAATTCGTGAACTTCTCTTTATTGTTCGTGAGTTTTTTTTTTTTGAAACAAACAACGTGGCCGCAATTGTTTCTTAAGTATTTTGTGGTACTACTGGTTAGTAGTCCTAGGTGGCTCTGGTGGTTAGCCAAGAACGTGCGGCATTGCAACGGAGCGAGTTCGTATTCGTGCTGCGGCCAGTTTTTTTAGTGTTTTTTCACTGGCGTTGAGTGTTAGTTGGCCGGTCCACCATGGCGTGGGAACAAATTGGGTTCAGCGGCGCTGAAAGGCGCAAAATAGGAGGTCCCCAAAGCCTGGCTTGAATGATGTTTCTCAGTGCTATTACGTGTAAGCCCGACCCAAAAAGTGCAAAAATAAAGCCCAAGCCCGCCCGAAATATACTTTCAGTTGCAAAACAGAGCCAAGACCGACCCGAGATGCAAGCACGGCTAGAGTTTTCCAGGCAGGGCTACCCATGACCGGGTTTATTTTACCTTATCGGAGGGCCCAAACTTAGGTAAACTTGCCTCCTTGTTTCCACTCTGACCTACATACCACACCGGGATACCCTATCGAGTGAACATCGGGAAACGTACTCCGTGATGAAGAAATGCTACATCCACGCAATGTTACCTAATGTTTACAGGTTGTTTTTGAGTTGGCAAGTTTTGATTCGATTAAGGGGGTGGAGGGCCTCACCCGTATGAAATTCAGGAGGGGCGGAGAAAATTAGAGGGGGGGGGGGGGGGGGGGGGGGGGGCGCCTATACGACGCTCGCTGCGTCAAACGACTGCCCTTTCTCATAAGGCGCGCCATGACTAGGCCCGTGGCGCAGCAAGTGATCCGAGAGCATGTGCTTGTAGCGATTGACAATGTAGCAGACCGCATTGTAGCAACCGGCCTTCTCTAAAAAGAGGTCGCTAACGAGCGGACCGGCATGCCGAGAGCTGTACTATAACGTTTTAAAAAATTGAAATATATAACGAAAACATGAACATTTATTTGAAATTTCAAACTTTTTTTAACACCGTGACATTATTTCAGTTTTGTGAAAAACAAATTGGCAAAGACTAAGAATATTTAAAATGTGGCTAAAAATGCGAAGAGATAAAAAAATGAACATTTCTTAAAACACCAAAAAAAATGAAAAAGCGAATAATATGGTAATTTTCTAACACTTTTTAAAAAATGTTAATAAAATTGCAATTATGGATATTTTATGAAAATTTCTGCACATTTTTCAAAACACAAACATTTCTAGAATTTATGTACAACTTTCAAAAATAGAAATATTTTTGAAATACCGAACATTTTTGGAAAATGTTTAACATTTTTTAAATTTATTCAATTTGAAAAGGGACAATTTTTCAAAAACGTGATTATTTTTTTAAACGCTAATATTTTTAAAATTTAGTGGTATCAAGCTTATATAACATAACCCATGTACTGTTCGATTAGTTGTTGTCCAACTCATGGTTTTGGACAGTCAGGATACGCCCTGCATTTGCAACAGAGGGAGTAATACCTTTGAATAGCATTATTAGAAGCATAAAAGATTTAGGTGTACTTAGCTGGTTTGAATGGTTTAGAAAAACCACTGATGAACACCCTTACTATGGAGGGTAGAGATTTTCTGTATCTTTTTCTAGAAAGTGAGATTTTCTTTATCTACATGCCTAGCTTTCAGACACTCATTAAGTCTTAATCTACAATTGTGCAACATTCGATTAATAAAGTTCCAAAGCAATCATACACAGACTATGCTTTCGTTCTTATTACATTCCAGTTACAGTATCACTGTGACTGACTTCACATGACACTGTTTTTCTTTGGCTCGTCCTCTTTCCAGTACAAGCCTGAATCATGTACGCTACAAGCTCACAAAGGCGACAAGATTAAAGTGCATTATCGTGTAAGTATTTGACCGACACTTTTATCTGAAGTCAGCAATCCTATTCACTCATGATATTTGATAGTACTCTAGTCAAAAGAAATAATGACTGTAGCTAATTATACCAAGCCTGCAATTCCAGGTCTCGGAAGCAAGGGCCACTGAGTTTCCCTTACTGTAATATTCACACTGTTCCTTGCAATGCCTTTATGAATGGCATTGTCCAAATACGATGCGCACTCACATTTTCCACGGCACTTTATCATGAATCAGTTGTGATAGCTACTTAACGCGGTGTCTCTTAACATGAAACAGTTGAGATGCCTTGCAGATAAAGTGAGAAACAGCATGTCAGAGTGACCCTAGTAATTTATGGCCTTTTATTGCGTTGTTTACCTGGTTTGTTTCTCATGTTTGCCTCAAAGAACTATTTGATGCTTTTCCTGTAGCGATTTGTTTCGACAGTCTTGTCGTTCAGCTGAAAGCTTGACTATGCTTGCAGAGGACACTCACTGATGGATCATTATTTGATTCTAGCTACGACAGAGGTGATCCCTTCGAATTTACTCTTGGGAACGGCCAGGTGATAAAAGGTGAACTGTCTTGGAGAAATGGCATACGATCATTGGTCTATCTGTGGTCCATATTGTACTGTCTTGAACGAACAACAATGTATAATATGTTACAAAAAAACGTGGAGAAATGGCCTGCATTGTTCTTATCAGAAACTTTGACGATGGCACCAACCCACATTATTGTTTCCATCTGTGTGTAGGTTGGGACCAAGGTTTACGTGTCGGCGAAAAGCGAAAGCTAAGACCTAAGAATACCCGCAAAGATGGGTTACGGCGAGCGAGGCTCCCCACCAAAGATTCCAGGTATGGCTTGTCATTTGTATGTTTGCTTGATATGGTCCTTGTGATGAAATCATATCTGGTGTACTGTTTAGACCGTCAACTTTTATTGCCATTCCAGCGTGTTTGTTACCTGCATCAATCCTATGATACGAACACACGGCATGCCGCCGTGTGCTCTTTCATTGACCGGCAATGCTGACTGGCAGTTTTGAACTCTGATGATAGGCGGTGCAACTCTTGTTTTCGACACGGAGCTCATCGCCGTGAATGGGAAGACGTCTGCTGGCGCCGCCGCGGAGAGCGACGACAGCGAGCTTTGATGCATGTTTGACTTGCGTTTCTGCGAGTTCGCCGCCTGAAAGGGCCGCCGTTTTTGAACGATTTTCCATCATGTTTAAAGTGTTACAGAGACCGGTTAGATTGCTGTACCAAAGGATCGTTATGACCAACAGCTGATCTATATGACGCGAAACATCTTTTCACTCCTGATGGGTGTGAGGCTGTTAGTAGTGACAACACAAGCATCTTCTGTTTGTTGGACTGTGCGGCTGTTAATGATGAATGAGCACCAGCACTACACAACTCGACTACTCGAGCATGCAGTGTGGTGATCACTGGAGAATGAATGAATGATCATGTGAACGCCGGTCTCACATTCTCGCGTGTCGCGGCACAGATCCCGTGGGCCTCACCTCGTGGAATATATGTTCTTCATGTTCATGGTATCCAGCACTCGCAGTGCGCCAGTGCTCCGGGGGCAGGCAGGCAGGCAGCAGCATCGCCACGAGCTTTTAGCTTTTCATCAGTCTTCATTCAAACATGTACGTATAGGCCAGGCCACAGTGCGCGCCTCTGAGCCCATGCGGTTTGCCGTCGACTGTGGATCGGGCACAGGCACAGGGATAAGCCCTGAACGAGTGCATGCACCCTGCTCTTTTGTTGCTTGTGCGTGATCCACTGTGGATCGTCTGATCTTTTCTCACTTGCGCGCTAAAATGTTGTGTTTGCTCCTCCAGAGAGTACACAGTGCGCGCACGGATGCATGCGGCCAAGCGCCACGGGCAGTGACACCTGACCAAACGACTCTACACACACCAACAGTAATATGCGTACAAACCAGACGAGGAGGTGTCGGGCAGCGGCGAGCAGATGGCCCGAAACTCGCGCAGGATTGCAATCCTGATGACTGACCGGGGCAGTACTGCTGGTGCTGGGTCGACAGTCGTCAAGACGGACCTCTCGCGTCGAGTCTCGACCAGGTTTCCAAGAGCATCTGGATGCATGCGTGCATGCGTACGTACGTCTTTGCTTGTCTAGATTTCACACGAACCAAGTCGAAGGAACCCGAGGAGGACGACGACAGGCGCGGGCGGGTCAAGGACTCAAGGCCAAGGCGGGGTCGACCGATTGGACGCGTCCGCGGGGAGCTACGAAAATCTCGCGGCGGGCGACGCCTGCCTGCGTCGGTAGACTGCACCAGCGTGTACTGGTGGTGTAGACCGGAGAGCAACGCACCGCACGCGCCGGCCCCGGTGGTGGAGTGACCGGACAAAGCGTGCCGTCTCCTTCCCCCTCCCGTGGCCATGGCCGTCCGGCGACTGTGCACCCACACATCGCGCTGCCCCTGCAGTGAAAAGCGGCCATTCCCACTCGTGCGATCCCACGGTGACGGTGGCGCTAGTGCTAGGTGTGTGCTTGTGACGGTGACGTAATGTTTCTCTAATGCAAGAGAAAACAATAAATGAACTGTCGAGTGAAGTGAGGTGCAGTAGGCTAGCCGGAGAATCTCCTTTTAACTGAATGTCGTGGCAGGGTTGTCCACAAGTGCTCTCTTTCTCTCACTCTCTGCAAGGACAGTAAGAATATAAACGGGGTCCGTTCGTGCCTTACAGTATCGCTTTGTTGCGTAACTAAACACGTACTGATCAGGATGGGAATGGCTAGAAATCAGTCAGCTGAATTTCAGATTTGAAGTCAGTCGATTTTTGCACTGTTGGATGGAAAATCAATGGCCCACGATCTTCTTCAACCTCTGAACACATCTCCTTCATTCATTGAGAAATCAATTGACGCCGAATTCGCATCAGCTGATTGATGTGCAGCTAAACTGTATCAGGATCGCTCTGTCCTTACCACCACCCCTCCTGATTGATCGGTGATGCCCTCGCCTAGGCGGTAGACGGACCCTACCGTCTACACCGCCATTGCCTCCTTCAGTGAAACAAGTCCCAATAATATCCCTGCCCATTGTCTCTAGTGGTAGTGTACCTCTCTACCTCTGCCACCCTAGCCGTCAAATAGGGCATGTACTGAGACAGATATTCCCTGTTTAATCCCCACCCACCTACTAGCACTCTCTGTCATGCCGTCATGCGCTAAGGTTACCAGTACTAACCAATAATTATACAGTATCAGCAGTGCCCACTTTCTAATCACCCCTGTTACCTCAATGATTTGAGCCCATGTTATGTTACCGAGATGTTTGTCTGCCTGCATGCGAGTGTGTGTGAAGGCCACCGGTAAAACGGTAAGGCCTCCTTTTGTTTGTAGGAATCTTATTGGATTTCTATAGGATAGGATTTACATAGGAAAATTTCTTTTGAAGCCCTTTGATTTGTAGGAATGAATTCTTATTCCTATGTAGGATAGGAATCAATCCTTTATATTTTGGAGGGGAAAAACATTAGCTAAGACTCAATGGAAAAATTCCTATCTTATGCATCAAATGACATCTCTTTCTCTAGGAAGTAAGATACATGTCATCTCACTTTCTATGATTTTCCTATTCCTATAACATTCTTATTCTACGAACCAAAAGAGGCCTAAAAGGCGATCGGGCAGGCAGCTTTAGGGGTGGAAATTGGTAGCGGATAATCCGAAATATCCGATATTCGTATTCGAGAAAATGCCTATTCGTATCCGAAACATCCGCATCCGGACCAAAATGGAAATGGAAATTATCCGTATCCGAATTTATTAAACAAATAAAAAATAAAATATGGTAGGAGATTTTGAGACAAATATGGATATGGAAGTGGATATATCCGTATCCAAATAAGATTATGGGAGGTAATTTTCAAAATTCTAGACCTAATATTCCAATTATCCAACATAAAAGCCAAATAAGTGGTCAAATTTTACTATTTATATGATTAAACTTATAAATTATTATGCATTACAATAATATTTATTCATAAACCTATTTATCATTGACTTATTGTATATCACAAGTTGATTATTTCAGGTCACATAGGTATCGACTAATTTACTTAAGCAATATGTTGATATTATTCGTATCCGTTCCGAATCAAGAAAATATTCGATACGTATCCGTATTCGAATAATATCCGAGCCGCATCCATATCCGATAACATCCGTATTCAGATTCGTATTCGTTTTCAAAATATGAAAATGGAAGTGGCAAGAGCACTATCCGATCCGCATCCGATCCGTTTCCACCCCTAGGCAGCTTTCTTTTCTCCACGTCGATCCACCGCCAGTGGATTGCCGGTGCGGGCGTGTTGCACCTTTCACCAACTATTGGTACGAGAACCGCGCTTCGGTACAACCCCCCCCTTCCTCCCCAAACGTAACGTACATGGGGCAGGGGTCCTTTCACACGGCGTATTAGAATACGTGCCCACAGCTACGGCCGCCCGCATCGCCGTACGGCCCAGTGGCGTATGCCCGCCCGCCCGCTATGTCGTCGTGCTGTGTACGTCCACGTTGTTCGAAAAGAAACGCCCGATCGCCGAACCCTATTTTCCCCTCGCCTCTGCCACCGCCGCTGCCAGTCGTCGTCCACAACCGCCGCGGTCGGCCAAACACCACTGCCGTCGTCTGCTCCACGTGATGTTCGTCGTCACGCCTTCATCATCGGCCAATATCAACGCTTTTGTCATGTCTGGCGGCGGCAACGAGGTACGTGAGCCCTGGTCATAGTGATTTAAAAACAGATTTTAGTTGCGATGATGTTATGTGGTGTTTGAATAGATCTAAGATTATATATAAACAAGTATAGATGGAGCCAGAAATCGGGTATGACGGCAATGATGGCGGTAGCGACGACGGATCATTGTCATTGGATGTAGACGAACATGCCGCGGAAAACTATATGAGTTTGGATGAGTCTTACAGTGGCAATGTAAGTGATTTGCACGTTGTCGAGCATATTAAATACAAGCAACCGCGATGACACTAACATGTACTTGTTTGACTTTGTACAGGTAGGTGAGGATGATGACAATGTGGATATGGATGTAGATGATTCATATGCTAAAAGCGATAGCCATGTAAGTTTAAAATTATGCAGGTAAATTTAAAGTGACATGACAAACACATCAAATCTGACATGTCATATTTAAAATTTGCGAAATGGATGTGGAAGGGTACTATGAGTGGAATATATTCGATGATGACAATAACCAAAACGATGTCGATGCATCTTATAATGACAGCTTGAGCAAAGTAAGTAGTGCAAAGTGAATATATATGATAGTCGTCATCCAACAACTTGCTGACATATAAGGTTGTTTGTATTTTTTTCCAGGGAGACGTTGGTGGCCCAAGTGGAAACGATGAGGATGCCTATGGTGATGAGTGTAATTTTGACATTCGCTATGATGAATACCAGCAAGACTCACCGGACAGGCATTGAAAGGTGATGGCCACGACGTTCAGGTCAGAAGTGGAGCATGCAATTTCTATAACGACTATGCGAAAAAACGTGGATTCAGCATTAGGAGGGACAACTTGAAATACGTGAAGGGTGTCGACGCACCGATGCGCTTGAGGAGGTTTCTTTGTTCGAGGGCTGGGAAACGACGGGCCAGGTTTTGTACCATGAAAGGGAGGAAGTGTAGGCTGAGACCGGAGAGTCGATGCTACTGCGAGGCCCATTTAACTGTGAAGTTTGATAGAGAGCGCTCCGTTTGGTATGTCAGCAGTTTCAGCGATGATCATAGTCACATTCTTGCTAGTCCGGACGAAGTTACATATCTCCGGTCTCATAATTAGATAAAGGAGTATCAGAAGCTCGAGATTTTAGCAATGGCGGGTGCTGGGATCAGAAAACATATGATTTTTAAAAACTCCGTCAGTAGGTATGGATCATTTGTGAAGGCTGGTTTCGGGAGGAGGAAGTTTTATAACATGTGCTATACGGAGAAAATGAAATTGCAATAGTGTGGTCCATATTGTACTGCCTTGACCAAACAATAATATACGTTATGAAAAAGAAACATGGAGAAACGGCAAATATTGTTCTTATCAGAAACCTTCGCAATGGCACCAACTTACTCTCTCCGTCCCATAATGTAAGACGCCTTTTGACACTATTGTAGGGTTAAAAAACGTCTTATATTATGGAACGGAGGGAGTGCATTATTGCTTTCGTCTGTGTGTAGGTTGGGACCAAGGTTTACTAGGTATGTGTATCGACGAAAAGCGGAACCTAAGCATAACCGCAAATATGGGTTACGGAGAGCGAGGATCGCCACCAAAGATTCCAGGTATGGCTTGTTATTTGTATGTTTGCTTGATATGGTCCTTGTGATGAAATCATATCTCGTGTACTTTTTAGATCGTCAACTTTTATATTGCCATTCCAGCGTGTTTGTTACCTGCATGGCGCCGTGTTCTCTTTCATTAACCGGCAATGCTGACCGGCAGTTTTGTACTCGATGATAGGTGGAGCAACTCTGGTTTTTGACACGGAGCTCATTGCTGTCAATGGGAAGACATCTACTGGTGCTACTACTGCGGAGAGCGACGACAACGAGCTCTAATACATGAAAGTAGTTTGACTTGCGTTTCTGCGAGTTCGTTGATGTACAATGATTTTCACCATGTTCAAAGTATTGCAGTACCAGTTAGATTGTTGTACTGCCAAATGATCCCAGTGGCAAACTTACTTTTAAGCATACCAAGTTCACCAAGGTCTTACAAAGATAAAAGAGTCGGAATTTTTTTTGCCTTGTTTCAAAAAAGAAAAGAGACGGAACGAGAGGATTTGAGTTCTTGCTAGGTGCTTGCACTTTACTGAGCATGCGTAATTTTTATTTTTATTTGCAAAACACTCACTCTGTAAAAAAAATAAGATAGTATGGATCACTATATTATTAGTGATGTAAACAATATTATACTCCTATTTTTTTACCGAGGGAAGTACCTATTTTGTTGACGAGGAAAATGAAAATTAGAGGATTTTTTTCTTAGAACAAACTCAGAGTTGTTATGCTGGGTTGAACACCGCACGAGCATCTTGGACTGTGCGGCTGTTAATGATGAGCGCCACTGCGCCAGCAGCATGCTATACGCACACACTCGAGCATGCGGTGCGGTGATCAGTGGAGAACAATCATGTGAACACTGGTTTCACATTCCCGCATGTCGCGGCAGAAATCCGGTGGGCCTCATCTCATAGAATATATGTTCTTCATGGCATCGAGCACTCGTAGTGCGCCAGAGCATCGCCACGAGCTTCAACTTTTGAATCTTCAAACACGTACCGGCCCCGGCCAGGCCACAGTGCGCGTCTCTGAGCCAAATGCGATCTGCCGTCAACGCACAGGAACAAGCGCAGCATGATGACCAGCCACAGCGCGGGGCAGCAGCTGGTTCAGTCCACGAGCTACAGCCTCAAGCAATACACCCACCCCCGAGCCGAGGGACAAATCGCCTCTATGGTCTGCTTGCTTCCGTCTGTTTTCAATGTGGATCCTTTGATTTCTCACCTGCGCATCGAAATGCTGTTTGCTCCTCCGGAGCGGCTGCAGTGACACGTTGTAGGCGCGCACGGACGCCGCATGTGGCCAACAGCGGCGCCACGGGCAGCGACACCTGACCGAACGACTAACAGTATACAGTACTACGTACAAACCTGACGGTGCGGTGTCGGTTAGCGGCGGGCAGACCGGCCGAAACTCGTGCAGGATTGCAAGCCTGTCTGACCGGCGCACCGATCGACAGTCACCAAGACCTGATCTTGAGTGGAGTCTCTCGACCAGGTTTCCAAGGGCATCTCGATGCATGCATGCATGCGTGCGTACGAACGTCTACATTTCACACGAACGAACGAACCCGGGGAGAACGACAGGCGGGCGGGTCAAGGCCAAGGCGGGGTCGACGGACAGGACGCGTCGGGCGAACGGTACACCGGCGTAGGGCGAGCGGTACCTTTCCGGCAGAAAATCTGATGCGGGGAACTACGAAAATCTCGCGGCGCTGCCTGCTTTCCGTCCGTCGTAGACCGAGTAGTACGTAGCGGTAGCTAGTGGAGAGCAACGCACGCCCGCGGGCGCGTCGTCCCGTCACGTCGCCGGCCCCGGGCCGGGGGAGGGTAGACCGGACAAAGCATCCCGTCTCGTCGTCCGGCGACTGTGCGTGCGCGCACACGGCGGGCTACCCCTGCAGTGAAGGAGCCACCCGCCCGTGCGAGCGATCCCGCGGTGGTGCTCGTCGTGCGGGTAGGACCGTACGACCAACTGTAACGGAAACAGTGTGGATCCTGTGCCGTGGGATCTACGCGGGGAGCATAACAAGACCTGGCGAGTGAAGTGAGGTGCAGCTGGCTGGCCAGTAGAGAATCTCGTTTTAGCTGAATTTCGTGGCAGGGTTTCCCGGAGAGACATTCGCTTCAGTGTCAAGTGCTCTCTCTCTCTATCTCTCTGCGAGGGTCCGTCCGTGCATGCATGTGTTTGACTGCACGCCGTGGGCTGGGCCTCGCATGTACTAGTCTGTACTGTACCCAGCGCACCCCTTGCCTTTGCATGTTCTGCCTACGCAGAGCACTCGCCGTCACAGGGATCACACACTGCACCGGGAGGTTGCGTCATTGATACAATCAGAGAGATGCTGCTGCTCTTCTACAGTCCGGACCCCAAACCGACCTTAGACAGCCGGACGACCCGCCCGGTCACAAAAAATTGACCTAGACGAACGTCTTAAATCAGTCTCAAACGATCGGACTGTTCAACACCCCTCATGTCCAGTTCAAATATGAGGCGGATATACGGCGGCCCGGACATATCCTGGTGCGTCATTCACATCGGAGCACAGGCCCAGCCCACGACCGACCCAATGCTGCCCCACGAAAAACCTCATTCGGCTCCTCGCTCGGAACCTAAGCTCACTCATTCCCCTCCGTCGCTCCGTCCTTTCCTCTTTCCTCTTTGATTCTGATTCACCTCGGCGCAATGTCCAGCTCCAGCAACGGCTCCTGCTCTGACCTCAACGTCGACGAGGAGCTCGCACTCCACATTGCCTCGGAGCGGTCCAAGAAGGACACCGAGGCAGCTCCGGGTCTGCTGCGTCGTCGCAGCTCCCGCGCCGTCACCTTTCCCCTCCGGCCGCTCCTCCACGCGGGTACCAGTGGCTGCTAATTCCTGCGCCGCCAGCCAGTACGCGCACTCCGAAATAAGAGGCACGCGCCGCCCGCCACGAGAGCCAGCGGGCAAGGGAGAGGTAAGCGGCGGAGCGGGCCATGCACCATCGGCGCGGGAGGTCCGCGAAGCCCAACGAGGAGTAGTGGCTCCTCGCCGAGGTCTACTATCGATCGCTCACGGTGGCGGAGAAGGACGCTCACCGCCTCCGGCAGAAGAACGCAATGGTCCTCCAGCTAGCTATAGAGCAGTCGGAGTGGGAGGCGAATAAGGCAGTGGCGGAGACGGCTCGGGTCGCCAAGCTGAAGCAGCAGCAGGACAAGTCCGTTCGCCGACTGAAGGGGCTGGTAGTCCTGTCCTCCTCTGACTCCGACTCCGACGACGACTCCACCTCCGACGACGACCAAGATCCTCCACCACCGCGAACGCCGACAGCCATGCCGACGACCGGAAAGGGAAAGGCCCAGCGATGAAGAAGCTCCCTCTTATTTTTAGTTACCATTTTTAGTTGTTGAACTTGTCCGGCGGTGAACTACGGTGATATTTTGGATGATGTAAAATGAGTTTGTGCATTTCATTATCCGTTTGATGTCGATATTTTTGTTCGTTGTTTGATCATATTGAGTAGTTCACCATGTTGCGTGCGTAGTATGTATTAAAACGCTATATGAGATACCCAGATGTGAAGAGAGAAATGTGAGGCACATCTAAACGCGTCCGCGGACGTTCGAGAGGCCGGATTTGTCCATGCTCTTAGACTAGCCACAGTAGGAGTAACTTCAGCAGTAACTTCAAGTCCAACTCAGCAAATTTGTCTATGTGACAATGAGTTAATGAAGAGAGAGGTAGTTCTAGTAACTTAGCTAGTTACTATAACATCACATGTCCCAATGCAATATGAGTCTATAACCTAATAAATGAAGCTTTGCATGACACCACACCAATATTACTACCCACTATGAAGGTGGTAATATAGTCTAGGTATATGTGTATGTTACTCTCCATTGTGGCTAGTCTTACCGCTACGCCTCCTGATTGATTACCGTCTACTACGGCTGGTCACAATGGGCAAGAACATAAGCTACTACCTCCGTCCCGGTGTATAACTCATTCGCGTAGTTCTAGGTCGATAATTTAACTATCTAAATATGTATTATATGTGACAAAAACATATATTTAGAAACTACATCCGTGTGGAAATCTAGTGGTATACTTTTCATGACATATAACACATATTTAATTCCTCAAATCGATGACCTAGAACTACGCGAATGACTTATACACCCGGACGGAGGGAGTAGTAACTTACACACTTTCCTAGACTATGTTACTACCTCCATAGTGGGTAGGAACATCTATGTAGTGTCATGCAACGATGTATTTATTAGATTATAGACTCATTGTTTTTTGGAGTGTGTGATGTTCCGGTAACTTAGCTAGTTACCACAAGCACCTCTCTCTTCATTAAATATGTGCCACATAAGCAAAGTTGTATTGGAGTGTGTGATGTTACTCCTAAGTTCCTCCCCATTGTCACCAGCCTACAACGCCATTGCCTCCTTGGGTGAAACAAGTCCCGATGATATCCCTGTCCATGGTCACTCGCTCGTCCTTGCTCCGTCTGTCTCTACTGTCAGACAGGCATGTACTCAGCTATTTAACCCCACGCACCTACCACTCACAATCATGCCGTCATGCGTTGAGGTTACCAGTACTAACCAATAATTACACAGTATCAGCAGCGCCCACTTTCTAATCACCCACCACGGTTATGTTATCTCAATGATTGGAGGCCATGTCATGTTACCGGGATGTCTGTCTGTCTGCCTGCCTGCGAGTGTGTGTGAAAGACACCGGTAAAAGGCGATCGATCGAGCAGGCACGCCAGTGGATCCCTGGTGCGTGCTGCCCCTTTCACCAACTACTAATCAAGTAAAGCTGCTCCGTTAGAAAAAGGTGAGCACAGCAAAGCCTTCGTTTTAGCTTGACACTGTTTCACAAGCGCAAGCTGTGCTGTGATGAGTTGTGCTGCGTGGTGTAAGATGATGGGCTGAGTGAGCGAGCCAGGACTAGATCCAGCACTGCAGCTGTAACGATATGCTGTGATGATCCGATCCGATCGGCGAGGACGGGTGGGAAGCGTCCGCCGATGATGAGGCCCCGAGTCGGAGATGCAATCGAACGACGATCGCTGGCGGTGGTTAGATTAGATCTTGACCGGGCGCCGCGCCTGCTGCGCCTGATTATGCTTTCTCGGGTCGGCCGGGGTTGGTCAGTCAGTCCTACTACCCCAGGCCTCTGTCACGGAGGATAATCCCAGCATAAGGGTATAAGGGTATAAGGATTAGGGAATGGCTGGGACAATGACATTGCCATCACATACTCTATGCATGCATCACTACATCAGTATTTTATTGCCCACACGAAAGGCTCCAGATCTGTGATTGAAAAACGGAGCTGTGAACCTGGCAAAGTTTGGTGTCGCTTTGCACCAGGAAGAACATCCAGTACAGGGTAATGAACAAACAACCACTGTGTTTTGTGTTTCCTTTTGTCAAAGAAAGATGCCGCGAGATGCATGACAGACAGGTGTTCGATCAGGCGGGCGACATCCCCCTACAAGATTAGGCTTCTTTTGGTCTCTGAAACACCAAAGTACGCCAGGGAATTAGTTAGCCTTTGCGTACCTGGCAAAGTTGGGTGTCGCTTTGCAGTGAGAACATCAAGTATAGAGTAATGGCTTTAACATCTATATCACTCGGGCGATCTCGATCCGTCCATCACACACCAACAAGTGGAAGCAAGCTCAGCTACCTTTTTTTTTTTTGCGGCTACCTTAATTTTATGGGATGTAATTAAGGAACTCTCGGAAGGATATTATCTTTTAATTAGCTCAGGGACAACAGAAACTTCACAATGAAGATTACAGGGATCCGAGACAGTCTGAACCTACTACTGTCTCTCTTGGAAAAATTTCTTTTTTCCATCTAGTATGAAGAAACAATTGCACATGAGAGACGAATCCTTTTCTCTTCCCGTAGGAGGAATGCATGCAATGATCATGAGGCATGAAAGACAAATCCCCTTCCCATTCTCCTACCGCCTGAAATAAATGCTCGTGGCTAACAAATTCAGAGCCCATTATATAGTCCCAAAACAAGAGAGGATTACATCAAACAGTGTTCCTTCCGTCACGTAAACGCATCAGACAGACAGTGTAGCGCGAGGTTGGTATTGCGATGATGTGATTTATGACGGATCGACAGGCCAGGGAACGGAGGTTGCGGTGTCGATTCTGCCTGCCTGCCTGCCTGCGGGTACAGTGAACACTACACTATCTTTGTCCTGATTTATTGATGTCCATTGTAGTACGTCCCACACAGTGGCGGAGCCAGGAAAATTGGATTAGGGGGGCCAGGAATGTTAAAATTGGTTGGGAGGGCCAAACCATTGAAAAAATAGGCTATTACCTGCAAATGCACACTAATTCTACACTGTTTATAAGTAAATTAGCAGTAAATCCTTAATGTTAGGGGGGGGGGGGGGTGGCAGGCCCCTGCTGGTCCCCCTGTCTCCGCCACTGGTCCCACACATCCTTTTTTTTGGTCGACTGTCTCCATATACCCCATAAATTCAATTCTTAGTTTAGTGACGCGCCCATTGTATAACTAAGTAATTACACCGCGCGTTGCTGCGGAAATATAAAGATTAATTACAGACAACTTACATATGAAGGAAAAGATCTGAATCAAAAGCTACTAATTTTAATATATAAATATTCCGTACTTGCATTATGTGTAAATCAAGGCCTTTCACAACCTTTTGGAAGTAAATAAATTAAATAATTATTTAATCTACTAATATGACCAGTGACAAAAATAAACATATTTGTATAGTTTGCGTGGGCTGAAAAAAAATTAGAGTATGATGAAGGGGATGCTTGCATGTTGAGAGAATTAATGATAATGAAATAAGGTTTGCATGGGCTGAAAAATATTGTTAGTGGAAGCTGATGTGGCACACTTGGTGAGGTGGATGGCATGCATGTTAAGAGAATTAGGCTGGTTGTAATGGGGAGTATCATATACTAGTATCATGCGTATGATACTAGTGTAATTTAGAGGTCACGGCCACAAAATGGCCCAGTTTGACTCTTCACTTAAACGGTCCAGTGTCATAATTTACATAAAAATAAAATAAAAAAACGCCGTCCGCGCGCTCCTGCCGCGCCCGTCAATGTCGTCGTCGTCTTCAGTGGCCGCCGGTGTCGTCGTCGTCGTCGCTGACGAGGTCGACGTAGTCCGGCGTCGACCATAGGTGGGCCGGCGGTCCGTGGTGGAAGGTGGCAGGTGCCTGCACCACCTCCTCCCGCGACGAGGCGTCCCGTTCCGGTGACCGTGGCGGGGTGGGGCACCAGTCCACTCCCCCCACGGCGGCCGCCATCTCCGGAGCCGTGCACGACCAGCTCCAGTGCTGGCCCACCAGGCCCGGGTGGAACGCGGCCACCAGCGGCTCCTCCATCACATCCTCCTTCGCCACCATCTCCAGCTCGGGGATGGCGACGTCGCCGGCCACGGAGAGGGCCGTCATCTCCTCGAGGCCCTCCCATTGGCGCTCATCGTGCGTGCGCATGAAGTCCTCCATGACACGTGCCATGAGACGGGCCTCCTCCTCCACTTTCATGCGAGGAGGTGGAGGTGGTGACGGAGACGGGGAAGGCGACGGCGTGGGCGTGAGGCTGTGCACCTCCCGACGTGGTCGCCGTGGCCCCGACATCGTGCCGGCGAAGTAGGACGCGCGCCACACGTCGTGCTCGTCCTGGTGCCACGTGTCCCAGAGCACGTAGTCAGAGGCGTACCTTTCGTCGTAGTAGAAGTCGTCGGGGAGGAGGCGGCGGTGGCGCTCGATCTCATCGCGCCGCGCACTGCCGCTCATCGGCACCGATGGGATCGGGATCCGGTCCACGGAGAGGTGCCAATTGTTGGGGAGATGCACATCGCTCCACGGGACCGGCGTCTTCGTCTCCCAGTACCGCCAGCACACGTCCACGGCCACGTACCGCCGGTCGCGCTCACCGGCGGCCCTAGGGACGATGGTGAAGGGGGCAGGCGCGGGGGCTTGACTTCGGGCGCGCGACGGTGATGCGGGCTCCTCCTTCTTCACGGAGCCGCGGCCGCGTCCCGAGGAGGAGCCGGCCTTGCGGTCATGCTTCCCCCTTGCGGCTGTAGTTCCATAGCCCCATGGCTGCGGCCGGCCGACGAGTTCGAGGATAGGTAGCGGCTAGGGTTTGGGGAGTGTCGGGTTTCGAGGGGGCGGAGAGGGGCCGGAGTGAGAAATGTGGACGACGACCGGTCCACGGCTTCCCATTTAAAGAAGGACGGCGACCGTTCGCTGGGCGGATGACAGGTGGGGCCACCCGCACATGCGCATTAATGTTGGCGGCTGGGAGGTAGGCGGACGCCTACCACGCGGTCCCGACGCGGACGAGGCGCGCGTCCATTCGCTGTCCGCCGCGACCCAAACCTGACGCAAGTTTGTGCTTGAAATGGGTCGGCCCGGACACAAAACAGACGAGATGGTTCGGGCCGTCGCACGCTGGGCCACCCCATTTGTTCCTTTTACCTCAAACGGACGGGGCCGGACGGGATGGAGTCGCGAGGTGGCGTTGGCCTTAGTTAACATACATGGATAATGAAATGAAATTTGGTTTCCGCAAAAAAATGAAATTTGGTTTTTCTTTTAACCCCGTATGGTAGATACAAAAATATCTAAAGGAGCGAATATGCACGTTTGGAGCTCAGGCTCCTTTGATCTTGAGATTATTTAAAACTCAAAAATCATACTTTCACACACACACGTGTGTGTGTGTGTGTGTGTATATATATATATATATATGGAAAATAGATACTACCATCTAATGGTAGTTACCTCTATCCTCATTGCCGTCCATCTCATCTAGATACGTGCACTTGGTAGCGGGTTGTAGTTTCCCATATAAATGGGTTTAGTCAGCCTGATTAAAACCCACCGGATGTTTCCTATTTTTTGGGGATTTTGTGTTGTTACTATATAACTATCTCACCGTATGTTTTGCCGCTCGCTGGTGGCATCGCGTTCATTCAGGGATATACTATGGCTTCACGTATGATACGGGGTCACCAAAGGGAAACAAGGTACGCATGTTCATCTGTTCTTCATTTCTTCATGCAAATCCATGCATATTGCTTCTAATACGTGCACATATACTAATCTTTAATACATCAATCTGCAGTTTGAACATTAGTCGTTGAAGATCGAACTAGTCGAGAACTTCCTTGGCGTTTTGGAGTTGGTGGTCGTCGTTAAATTTTTGATGGGATCGCAGCGAGGCCGCGCCGGCGGCGGCAACCATGTCCGTGTATTGAGAACATCGCACCAACACGCGCCGCTGCCGGCGATGACGTCCGCGCCGCGTTCACTCTGAGGCCACGCCGCCGCATCGGCGTCCGCGTATATATAAGTCGTCCTTGCATGAGCGGCCATGCATTGTGATTAGACTACACCTCTGTCTAGATCAATTTGGATTTGGCCAAAAGCAAACTGAAAGGATACTAGGCAGTGGTGTATATACGGTCATTCATTGTAGGAGTACATGAGTCATCAGTTATGACCTATTTGTATTGTTGTACCCATCAATGCGATCTATGTATACTACATTCTTTATTAATAAGAAATATATTTCATACTACGTTCTTTCTTCATATTCTCCGCCCTACTTTCTGCATATACTCTTGTTTGGATGAATATACTACTCAATAGTTTGGTTCAAAGAAAAGTGAATATGAATTTTCAGAAGTAAAAAACTATATACTCCTATTTCAAAAACACACGCACACACATACTCCATACTAAATTTTAGAAATATACTCCATACCACATACTCCTACATAATACTACCTTTGTAGGGGTAATACTTCATATGCTAAGATATTTCATGTAAAATATGTCAATACTCCATACTCCATACTTCATACTTCAATAATTACATGTTAATACTTCATACTACAAGTACACATGAGTGTACAAAATCTAGAAAAGATATAACGTTCTCATATTGCCTTTTTAAACTAAAACTAGTACTCCCTCAGTAAACTAATATAAGAGCGTTTAGAATACTAAAGTAGTGATCTAAACGCTCTTATATTAGTTTATAGAGGGAGTAGTTATCTGCTCCGACCGCCCCCCAAAAAAGTATCTACTATGACTACGAAACTGCCCTCCACCTAACAAGAATGGTCACCAAGGTTTTCAATGTATGGTCGCCAAAAATTGAGGAGGTAGTTAAACCAACACCACTAGCTTGCCGGATTATTTAATTAAAAAAACTGAATTAGTTGTTGCCTATTGAATTACTAGCACCCGTTAACCTTATCCATGGACCCGGTTAGCTTTATGCTACATTTGAGGGGAGAGGACACGTGGAGGGCAGCTAGCTAGGTGATAACTACAAGTGGTGGTAGTATAAATTTGTCCTATATATATATATATATATATATATATATATATATATATATATATATATATATATATATAATAGGTTAGTACTTCTAGGAGTACATACTCCTACCCACGTGTGAGCTTTTGGCTTTCCCACGCTATTGAACTCCAGCAGATATCCAGTTAGTCAATTAATCACATGCAAATCCCACGAAAGGGATAACGTGCATTTGAAAAGTGGTTCCACAATAATAGGGATAAACACACGTATTGTTGCATGTTTGTTGCCGCAACATATTAGTCCATTAGGCTTTCGAAACTTTTATTCACCTGACCATGCATATCATATTATACTGGGCGGCGGCGACACGACGACGGCAACAACGAGAGGATGATATGCGGCTGCCTCCTGATCCATTACTACTACAGCGACAACATCCGAAGGAGAAAATATAGCTCTCATCGGCAGCTGCTACAATCATTGCCTCCTCGCGTAACGTTGCCTTCAGCAGCGGCGGCGGCTACGGCGACAAGAAGATGACGTGATGCCGCTGCCCTTGCCAGGCCCGCGACGATGAGAAGGTACTTCACCATCTCACTGTTCATGTATTAACTCATGTACGCATCACCTTTATATATGTATGCACTTCCTTGTACTCCATTAATTAAGTTTCATACATTCGTTTTGGTTGAATCTCACAGCATGTGGATAAATCGCGTGGAGTGATCAATCGGCCAAGTCTGCTTTTGCACTCTCATGAGTATAAGTTAGATGGATGAATTATCCTTTTTTATTTGTATTCTTTGACAATCTGACGCATCCGAGAAAGGCGTTTTGGAGGCCGAGCTCCATGGAGGCCTTTATTTTTAAAAAATTCAAATTCAAACTTTTATGGTTCAAAAAATTCTGAAAAAAAATATGCGTGTATGTAAGGATGTAACTCACATGTGTGTAAAAATTCATGATGAAATACCTTGAGTTGCGATCTGTACAAAAAAGACAAATCCATGGCCTGGGAGGATGAATAGTATCATGTGTTAAACAGCCCCATATTTGTCTTTTTTGCACAGCCCTCATTTCAATGTATTTTGAACTGAAAATTTACACATATGTGTATTATGCCTTCATGTATATCTGTGATTTTTTTCAGAATTTTTTGAAATGTAAAAATACGAATTTCAATGAAATTTCAAATCTGAATCTGGAGGCCTCACTGGAGCCCGAGCTCCAAAAGGGATTTCCGGACGCATCCACCTTACACAATTATGGTTACAGCTACTCTAGGAGTCAAGCTACGCACGCATGGGTTTGGTTCTAAGCATGCACCCGTGCCCTCTGATTATTGATTTCTATTCAAAGAGCGTGGGTGGCCTTGGGTGCAGCACGAAGACGACGGCAGCCGCGTGCGACGGTCCGCCATGAAGGGAGAGTTCTTGCATGTACGGCTGGTGATCCAACTAGACATCAATACGCCTGAGCTACCGCACTCCAGCATCCCTGTGTAGTGTGTGATCTCCTGCCGGTGTGGCACACGCCATGACACAAACATAAACTCCCAGGACCGACGGTGCATATACAAAATGTATAAACGTTGTATCATATATTGTATAAGGCAATGGGTATGGTAGTTTTCTTTGCACTTATACTATCAAGCCAAGTTTGTTATTACTGATGAGTAAAGCCATGTATATTTCTTCTTATGAATATACACCCCTTATGCAAGCTGTGTATAAAGAATGAACAAAGGGTGTGATAGCGATATGGTATATACTCTCTCGTAAAATAATTCTATTTTCTCACAGATATTGTAGTTTGCACTTCTTCAGAAAGTGTAGTCTATACTCTTGTAAATCCCTCACAAGCGATGTAACATATACTAGCTCACAAAAGTCGAAGTATGAACTTACTCACAAAAGATGTAGTATATACTATATCATATTATATGAAGTATATACTTCCTCACAAAATATGTAGTACTCATAAAAAACAAGGTATATATAAGCTGGTGAAAGCCATTTTTTGGCTTCTTCAAAAAGTGTAGTATATAGTCTCGTAAAATGAGAAGTATATCGATCAGAAGTGATATATACTTAGCATATACTCTCATAAAAATAATAAGTATATATTGTCAGATAAAATATGAAGTATATATAGAGAACGGCGTTTCGGTGCCCGGGTGCATCTGCACTTGATAAAAAAAAATTCGTAAAAAATTCAGAAAAATTCAAAAAATTCCAAAAAAAATTGGGTGGTAGACAATTTGATGCGCGAGGTACGCTCCAATTTTCAAAACATTTGGACTTCTGCGCAGCTCTCAGCAAAAAAGACAAATCAGACCAGAACAGTATATGAACAGTACACATTTTTACAGACCTCTGATTTGTCTTTTTTGCTGAGAGCTGCACAGAAGTCCAAATGTTTTGAAAATTGGAGCGTACCTCACGCATCAAATTGTCCACCACCCCAATTTTTTTTGGATTTTTTTAAATTTTTCTAGTATTTGTGTTTTGATTTTTTTCGTGAGTGCAGGTGCAGATGAGCTCGGGCTCAGATTCGAATTTTCCGTATATGTACTTCCTTATAGATGATGTTGTATATACTGTCTCATAGAAAATGAGGTATATACTTCTTCAGAAAATATGTTGTGTACACACTACAAAAAAAGATAAGTATATACTTCCACAAAGCATGTACTGTATATGTATTCTCTTATAAAAATAGAGTATATACCAATATATCTTTTTTGATGGAATATACTAGTATTCTCTTATAAAAATAGAGTATATACCAGTATGTGTACTAAAAAATGTGGCATACTCCTGCCGCAAGAAGAGAGATTATAACCCATTCGGCCGCTAACAACATCATTAAGCTAACAAAGAGATTAGCATTCACACGTTCCTTCCTTTCAGGAAGTTGGTATGCATGCAACGAAATTGGTTATTCTACTAGTGTTATCTGTCAGCTGCGACTACCTGGGTCTACCCTCCTCATCCGTTAAATCTCATCTTTTTTAGGATGGGAGTACATACTCCTGGGAGTATAAAAAAGGAGTCCTTATATATATGGAATGGATTTGCTACCCACACTAGCTCCAGTGGTTGTTATCAGAACCATTGGTTGGCTTTAGGATTCGCACTTTTAGGTAGATAAGGTTCCGATTTTCTAGATTACTGAATTTCGCCACAGCATATTAGGAATGGTCGGCTGGACCTTTATGTAGTGGCAGGCCCCAAGATGGCAACCTACTCTCTGGCTATGCATGCGCACACAGAACAGGAGCAACTTTGCCTTTTTAAAAATGCAGACCACGACCGGAACTACTTCGGGCATCTTACGAAATTGACCAATGGTGGCAATGTACTAAAAGTTCTTGGTCCGGCGTGCTGGACGGTCATCGTAAGAACTGCCATTTTTGTTTATCTGGTCAAAGGTTCGGCACCTTATGAAACTAGGAATTGGACTGCGACGTGTCCTGTCTTTTTAATCTAGCAAAAATTAAGATGGTACTGCACCGTTCACACTGGTAATGGAACTGCGGCACAATGAATTCGTTTTTCGTAGTCTCGTAGAGGAAAAGCCGCGTGTTTGACCATGAATACGTTTTCCAACGTGTCACCGACACAAGTAACCCCGTTTTATTTCGCTCCAGCCGGTTCACTCTTTTTAAAAGTAATGTTTCGCTCGCAGTTCCTTTTTACAGCATGTAACGCTAGCAGTTTACTACACTATCCAGAGTGGTTCTATTTTTTTAAGTATAAAGTCCAGAGCAGTTCTGTGGGCACCAGTGGCATCTGAAACCACCACACGGCCTATCGGTACCAATATTAAATGTTTCTAGAGTATGGGTGAAAATTATAATGGATAAGCGTATAATCGTCGAAAACCTCATCAAGGCTTAATGACACCCAAAAAAATGTTGAGTTCAGGTAAGCAAAGGTTGAGATCCAGATTGGAGATCTTAGAGAAAAGAAAACGCTGCCCCATTGGTCGTTTCAACAAGTTCAACAAGGAACAAATAAAATTTCCGTGTGCGCAGACACACATGTGGAAATTGCACAAAATCGATGAAAGTATTGCAAAAGTTTCTGTTATTCTAGTACTGACAAACAAGCAGCAAGCCTCTCACGCTAGCTGGGCAAGCCAAGATGCAGGGAATAAGAAAAGTACTGTACTTCAACAATCCTCTAAAGTGACCCAAAAATTCCATATCGGAACATGAGGAAGAGTAGGAGCAACAGAGGATGAAGAGGGTGAGGTGGGCAGCATTGTATTATTATCAAGAAAGCTAGCTCTAGACATACATATACAAAGTCATGTGCAGATTAGATGAGGCTAATTAATTCATAAGGTTTTGCACATGCACACATGAGTCTAACAAAAAAATCATACATCCAGAAGCAACTGGATCACAGAAACGACAGAAGCGCCCGGAGATAAAAGAAAAAGAAACCAAAGCTGCAGTTTAGAGGGAAAGCTCGGCAACCACCACAGGATGAAGGGGAAGGGAGGTCATGGCCATCGTAGTGGTAGTGGGCAGCGGAGTTCCTCGAGCTGAGCTCGGCGGCCGATGCATGCATGGCAGCACGAACCCCAACGAATACCAGAATAGGGCCGAAGCAGCCCACACCTGACTGGTGGTCGACGAAGGAGAGGACGCGGCAGTGGTGGGGATCCCATGATGACGTCCTCGTGGACCTGCTGTGCTCGGCGGAGGTCGAGGAGGACCAGATGCGACGACGGTGTGGGCTTATCGACCTTGAGCAGATCGAGGAGGACGGGCGGCTGGATCTGATGGACATGAGGGAGCCCGAGATGACCTCGTGGCCGAGGCCGGGGCAGTTCGTAGAGGGAACGGGGTCACGACGGCTGGACAGAGGAGGAAGGAAGGAGATATTTTTCTGGGGCAGGAAGAGCAATGTGGGATAGGGTCACGGGCTCACGGCCTCTCGTAGATGAATATGGTTGGTAGTAAATGATTTCTATATTAACTCTCGTAAGTACTATATTAGTTTAGTTTAAAGATGGTCGCATGGATCACGGGAGTGGTGCTTTGGCATCAGGGAGCAAATGATCCTGTTGATTTTTTAAAAAGAAAAATATGTTTTTGTCTCTCAAGTTCAATAAAAGTCAACATCTAGTCCCTCATTTTTTTTCAAGGCCCCTCATTTTTTAGTACTCTCTCCGATTCTTTTTAGTAATCTCTTCGTTTCTTTTTAGTCTGGATATAAGATTTAGTCAAAGTTAAACTTTACAAAGTTTGACTAATTTTGTAGGAAAAGATATCAACATTCAAAATATAAAATTAATATCATTAGATGCATGATGCAATTAATTTTTATAACATATAACTTTAGTATTATAGATGTTGCTATTTTTTAATAAAGTTAGTCAAACCTTACAAAATTTGACTTTGACTAAACCTTACAAAATAAAAGTAGACAACCTCTACAAGCCGTATTATAGGAGAGTCGGGCTCTTGGGTTTCGTGCTTCAGTTCAAGCGTATGCCATCGACGCTTGTCCACACGGCTCTCACAGGCGTTGACGGACCGTTGGCGGCCCGAGACGCACTCTTTCCATCTCCCATGTGGTGAGATGACGGTGACGCTCGAGGACTTCGCCATGATCACGACCCTACCGATCAAGGGCCATTCTCTCAATGGGCGCGTGGATAGGAAGAACTGGCCGGACAGGGTTACCGCCCTCATCGGTGACTGCCCTCCCATCAAGAGTAACCGAACGTCCGGTGTAGCACTGCCTATTGGAAATATGCCCTAGAGGCAATAATAAATTGGTTATTATTATATTTCCTTGTTCATGATAATCGTTTATTATCCATGCTAGAATTGTATTGATAGGAAACTTAGATACATGTGTGGATACATAGACAACACCATGTCCCTAGTAAGCCTCTAGTTGACTAGCTCGTTGATCAATAGATGGTTACGGTTTCCTGACCATGGACATTGGATGTCGTTGATAACGGGATCACATCATTAGGAGAATGATGTGATGGGCAAGACCCAATCCTAAGCCTAGCACAAGATCATGTAGTTCGTATGCTAAAGCTTTTCTAATGTCAAGTATAATTTCCTTAGACCATGAGATTGTGCAACTCCCGGATACCGTAGGAGTGCTTTGGGTGTGCCAAACGTCACAATGTAACTGGATGGCTATAAAGGTACACTACAGGTATCTCCGAAAGTGTCTGTTGGGTTGGCACGAATCGAGACTGGGATTTGTCACTCCGTGTAAACGGAGAGGTATCTCTGGGCCCACTCGGTAGGACATCATCATAATGTGCACAATGTGATCAAGGAGTTGATCACGGGATGATGTATTACGGAACGAGTAAAGAGACTTGCCGGTAACGAGATTGAACAAGGTATCGGGATACCGACGATCGAATCTCGGGCAAGTATCGTACCGATAGACAAAGGGAATTGTATACGGGATTGATTAAGTCCTTGACATCGTGGTTCATCCGATGAGATCATCGTGGAGCATGTGGGAGCCAGCATGGGTATCCAGATCCCGCTATTGGTTATTGACCGGAGAGTTGTCTCGGCCATGTCTGCATGACTCCCGAACCCGTAGGGTCTACACACTTAAGGTTCGATGACGCTAGGGTTATAGGGAAAGTATGTACGCGGTTACCGAATGTTGTTTGAAGTCCCGGATGAGATCCCGGACGTCACGAGGAGTTCCGGAATGGTCCGGAGGTAAAGATTGATATATATAGGAAGTATGGTTTTGGCCACCGGAAGTGTTCCGGGCATCACCGGTAGTGTACCGGGACCACCGGAGGGGTCCGGGGGTCCACCAGGTGGGGCCACCAGCCCCGGAGGCCTACATGGGCCAATAGTGGGAAGGGACCAGCCCCTAGGTGGGCTAGGGCGCCTCCCACCAAGGCCCAAGGCGCCTCCAATAGGGGAAGGGGGCAAACCCTAGGGCAGATGGGCCCTAAGGCCCACCCTAGGTGCGCCTCCCCCTTTCCTCCTTGTGGCCGCCACCCTAGATGGGATCTAGGGCTGCCGCACCCCTTGGGGTGGGAACCCTAGGTGGGGGCGCAGCCCTCCCTCTCCCCCTATATATAGTGGAGGCAAAGGGGCAGCCCAACACACGATTCAATCTCCCTGTTGGCGCAGCCCTACCCCTCTTCCTCCTTGTCTCTCGTAGTGCTTGGCGAAGCCCTGCTGGAGTCCCGCGCTCCTCCACCACCTCCACGCCGTCGTGCTGCTTCTGGATGGAGTCTTCCCCAACCTCTCCTTCTCCCCTTGCTGGATCAAGGCGTAGGAGACGTCACTGGGCTGTACGTGTGTTGAACACGGAGGTGCCGTCCGTTCGGCACTAGGATCCTCGATGATTTGGATCATGACGAGTACAACTCAATCAACCCCGTTCACTTGAACGCTTCCGCTTAGCGATCTACAAGGGTATGTAGATGCACTCTCCTTCCCTCGTTGCTAGATTACTCCATAGATTGATCTTGGTGATGCGTAGAAAATTTTGAATTTCTGCTACGTTCCCCAACAGTGGTATCAGAGCTAGGTCTATGCATAGTTACTATGCACGAGTAGAACACAAAGTAGTTGTGGGCGTCGATATTGTCAATTATCTTGCCGTTACTAGTCTTATCTTGATTCGGCGGCATCGTGGGATGAAGCGGCCCGGACCAACCTTACACGTACACTTACGTGAGACCGGTTCCATCGACTGACATGCAATAGTTGCATAAGGTGGCTGGCGGGTGTCTGTCTCTCCCACTTTAGTCGGATCGGATTCGATGAACAGGGTCCTTATGAAGGGTAAATAGAAATTGGCAATTCACGTTGTGGTTTTGGCGTAGGTAAGAAACGTTCTTGCTAGAAACCTATAGCAGCCACGTAAAAACTTGCAACAACAATTAGAGAACGTCTAACTTGTTTTTGCAGCAAGTGTTTTGTGATGTGATATGGCCAAAGGATGTGATGAATGATATATGTGATGTATGAGATGATCATGTTCTTGTATTAGGAATCACGACTTGCATGTCGATGAGTATGACAACCGGCAGGAGCCATAGGTGTTGTCTTAATTTATTTATGACCTGCGTGTCAATAAAACGTCATGTAATTACTTTACTTTATTGCTAACCGTTAGCTGTAGTAGTAGAAGTAATAGTTGGCGAGACAACTTCATGAAGACACGATGATGGAGATCATGATGATGGAGATCATGGTGTCATGCCGGTGACAACGATGATCATGGAGCCCCGAAGATGGAGATCAAAAGGAGCAACATGATATTGGTCATATCATGTCACTTTTTGATTACATGTGATGTTTATCATGTTTTTGCATGTTATTTTCTTAGAACGACGGTAGTAAATAAGATGATCCCTCATTAAAATTTCAAGAAAGTGTTCCTGTAACACCCCGGATGTAACTTTTCCTATTTGTACTCCAACACTTGCCGTTTCCGGCGTTAAGTTAATTTATTATCTCGGGTTTGGGTTTTTGTCTCCGTGTGTTGTTGTCGTTGTCATGCATCTCATATCATGTCATCATGTGCATTGCATTTGCATACGTGTTCGTCTCATGCATTCGAGCATTTTCCCCGTTGTCCGTTTTGCATTCCGGCGCTTCGTTCTCCTCCGGTGGTCATTTCTAGCTTTCTTTCGTGTGTGAGGATTAAACATTTCCGGATTGGACCGAGACTTGCCAAGCAGTCTCGGTTTACTACCGGTAGACCGCCTGTCAAGTTTCGTGTCATTTGGACCTCGTTTGATACTCCAACGGTTAACCGAGGGACCGAAAAGGCCTCGTGTGTGTTGCAGCCCAACACCCCTCCAATTTGGCCCAAAACCCACCTAACTCTGCTCCATCATCTAGAGCGTTCGATCACGATCGCGTGGCCGAAAACCGCACCTCATTTGAACTCTCCTAGCTCCCTCTATGCCTATTTAAACACCCCCCCCCCCGATTTTCGGATCTCCTCCTACCTCCGAAACCCTAAAATCATCTCCGCGCGCCAGACATTGTCCGCCGGCGCCGGACACGCCGCCTCCAGCCTCATGTTCTGGAGACTTAGTAATTTCACTAAGTCCTGGAGCTGTTTATCTCATGATGCCATATGTTCTTGTTGTTTCCTAGTGATCCGTGCCTCTTTTGAGGATGATCAGTAAGGATGTTTTGTTAACTTGTAGTGCTCTACCCATCCATGTCTTTGTTTGCATTTATGGAGCACCCTAGCTTGAGTCAATAGAGCTCTACTTTTGCTACTTTGTGAATCTGGGCAGATTGTCAACTTGTTTGCAATTTTGCCGGTGATGTTGTAGTTGATCCATGCATGCTATGCTATTGTTCTTGCCATGTATAGCTTGCATTTTGTGCCTTCTTGTTGGATGTATGCTTGTCTTGCCATGACTTGCACCGTAGTGAGTGCATCGAGCTCGTAAACATGCCTACTTGAGTTATATTTCAGCATGTGTCAGTTTTTCACAAAGTCTGAAAACTGATTATGTTTTTGCTAAGTTCACATACTTGCAATTGTATTTCCTGATCCCTTTTGACTCAAGGTCACTAAGGGACTTTTGTTAATCTCTTTGAGTAGCTCCATGCCATGTTTTACATTGCCATGTTCAGATCCTGTAGCATATAGTTTTGTTGCTCCGAAGAGGGCTACCTGATCTGAAATTCCAGACAAGTGTTGATTTCACTAAGTCTGAGATCTGTTTGCCATATGCATTTTTGCCATGCTTGTTTGAACCTGTTAATGGATGAATTGGCCGTAGCTCATTGCTAGACTTTTGTTAAGCATCTTGAATGCATCCCTGCCATGTATTTTGTTGTGATGTTTGGGTGCTGTAGCATGTCCATCTCATTGCATTTAGATGGCTACTTGCTGTATATCGCAGACCGGTGTCATTTTTGAATCGCTTGCCATTTCCAAACCGTAACTCCGATTCCGGCGTTCTTTATATCGTTTTCAAGCGATTTCTTCTCATATTTCCAGTGGCACACTTGAAATTCCAAGATGAGGCCAGGTTCATGTGTTTCCTGTCATATCTTGCATTTTGCATCCCGCATCGCATCCCGCATAGCATATCATCTTTGCATCGTGTTGTTTGCGTTTGCACGTGGTTGATTGTATCCTTGTTGCTTGTTTATCTTGTTTGGGTAGAGCCTGGAGACGAGTTCGCTAACGAGGAGCCCATTGAGTTTGCTTTCGAGGATCCAGTCAACTCTGACAATTGTACAGGCAAGATGATCATACCCTCGAAATCACTACTATCTTTGCTATGCTAGTTTGCTCGCTCTTTTGCTATGCCAATGCTACGATGCCTACCATTTGCTTTCAAGCCTCCCAAATTGCCATGTCAAACCTCTAACCCTCCATGTCCTAGCAAACCGTTGATTGGCTATGTTACCGCTTTGCTCAGCCCCTCTTATAGCGTTGCTAGTTGCAGGTGAAGATTGGAGCCCGTTCCTTGTTGGAACATCTTTTATTTACTTGTTGGGATATCATTATATTATCTTGTTATCTTAATGCATCTATATACTTGGTAAAGGGTGGAAGGCTCGGCCTCTCGCCTAGTGATTTGTTCCACTCTTGCCGCCCTAGTTTCCGTCATATCGGTGTTATGTTCCCGGATTTTGCGTTCCTTACGCGGTTGGGTTATAATGGGAACCCCTAGATATTTCGCCTTGATTAAAGCTTTTCCAGCAATGCCCAACCTTGGTCTTACCATTTTCCACCTAGCCTCTTTTTCCCTCGGGTTTCCGGAGCCCGCGGGTCATCGTATTTAACCCCCCCGGGCCAGTGCTCCTCTGAGTGTTGGTCCAAACTAGAGTCCTGTGCAGCGCCCCCTCGGGGAAACTCACGGTTTGGTTTTAGTTGTATGGAGCGCTCATCTGAGTGTGCCCTGAGAAAGAGATATGTGCAGCTCCTATCGGGATTTGTCGGCACATTCGGGCGGTGTTGCTGGTCTTGTTTTAACCTGTCGAAGTGTCTTGAGTAACCGAGATACCGAGTCTGATCGGAACGTCTTGGGAGGAGGTCTATTCCTTCGTTGACCGTGAGAGCTTGTCATGGGCTAAGTTGGGACTCCCCTGCAGGGATTTGAACTTTCGAAAGCCGTGCCCGCGGTTATGGGCAGATGGGAATTTGTTAATGTCCGGTTGTAGATAACTTGAACCTTAACTTAAATAAAATGAATCAACTGAGTGTGTTGCCGTGATGGCCTCTTCTCGGCGGAGTCCGGGAAGTGGACACGGTGTTGGAGTAATGTTTGCGCAGGTTGTTCTCTAGTTTCTCGCTCGTGCTTTGCCTCCTCTTCTCGCTCTCTTTTGTGAATAAGTTAGCCACCATACTTGCTAGTCGCTTGCTGCAGCTCCACTTATATTTACCTTGCCATACCTTTAAGCTTAAATAGTCTTGATCGCGAGGGTGCGAGATTGCTGAGTCCCTGTGGCTCACAGATTACTATTACACCAGATGCAGGGCCTGATGATTCCGCTCCAGGAGACGCGTATGAGCTCAAGTGGGAGTACGACGAGGACTCTCAATGTTACTATGTTTTCTTTCCCGATGATCAGTAGTGGTGCCCAGTTGGGGGTGATTGGGACCGTGTCGCATGTTGGGTTCTCTTTTATTTTGGCGCCGTAGTCGGGCCATGAGTGTTTGGATGATGTAATGTTATTAATGTACTTGATTGACGTGGCGAGTGTAAGCCAACTATGTTATCTCCCCTTGCATTATTATATTACATGGGATGTTGTGAAGATTGCCTAACTTGCGACATATGCCTTCAATGCGATTATGCCTCTAAGTCGTGCCTCGACACGTGGGAGATATAGTCGCATCGAGGGTGTTACAAGTTGGTAATCAGAGCCTTCCCCGACCTTAGGAGCCCCATTGCTTGATCGTTTTTAGCGGCCGAGTTGTGTCTAGAAAAATGTTTTTACTTCCCAGTCTCCTCATCGCTCTGGTAAGGCATCCTGACGTAGAGTTTTGACTCTTCTCTTCTCAAATTTCACTAAAAAAAATTTAGGATCACGCGGGTATCTTGGAATCGTTTCGATGGTTTTATGATGAGAACATTGTCTTGGTGCCTCCTGTCAGGGGTTTAGTGGAAGTGCCCCGGGAAGTTGAGCTCTAAGGTGTTGTCGTCATAATTTTATCATTGCAGTTCTGGAATACCTGAGTTTAGTACGCCGACATCGAAAATCTCTTTTATGCAGTTCGTTGGTGAGATAACCTCGACGCCACCTAGTACTGGGGCGGGAGTTCGGGAGTATCGCCATAACTTGTATAACAGATGCTTTTCGAAGGTTGAGGTAGATGGTTTCCGAAGGTTTCTTGGTTATGTGTTGAAGGATGGATACAGCTGGATGTAGGATTTGCTAGTTTGGGTGAGATATTATGCTTCCCCTGTATCCCCAACACCTGATGGCATAACCGGAAAGGTTCGGGAGTTTCATAGGTGGGAATTCTAGTAGCTCTAGTTCTTCTTCCACAGATATTGGTTTGAGATTGGGATTTCTTACCGATTATTCATTCTTGATCCGTACCTTGTTGATTTATTTCTCTACCTTAATTCTACGTGGCTTCTCAATTTATGGATATGTGACCATTTCAAGAGGAATGCATTCGTTCATTTTGTTCAGATGTGAAGACTATATGTTGCAATTTTCATTCCGTTGGATTCAGCTTCAATATTTGTCTGTCAATGTGCTAATGGTGGTCAACCTCTTCAGGATGGCTCCTCCAACGCGCACGACTCCGAATCCTGATCCGCCACCACCTCCACCTCCTCCAGAGGCATGGCAAGCTCTGATGGCCGTAACCAATGCAAACACACAGTTGATCATGCAAATTCTTCAAGAGCGCAATCAAGGCAACCAAGGAAATCAAGGTAGCAATCAGAATCACTTTGCTACACTCAACCAATTCCTTGCTAACGGGCCAAAGACTTTCAGCAATTGTGTTGAGGCAACCGATGCTGACGATTGGCTTGTGGATCTGTGTAAGCATTTCGAGTGCAGTAACGTCAGGCTGAGGACTTTGTTAAGTTCGCTTCCTTCCAACTCAAAGATCAAGCTGCAGAATGGTTCCAACAGTACAAGGACTCCAGAGGTGGACGTGTTATCACTTGGGATGATTTCCATCGAGATTTCCGAGCTCATCATATTCCCAGAGCGTGGTTGAAAGCAAGCGTGAGGAATTCCGCAATCTGAAGCAAGGCTCTTTGTTTGTCTATGACTACAACAAGTTGTTCCAGAAGCTCGCCCGCTTTGCCAAGCAGGACGTCCCTGATGAGAAGAGCATGATATATCAGTTCAGGGGTGGTCTCAGAGAAGAAATTCAGCTTGCTCTTGTCCTCTTTGAGCCCTTGAGATACGATGAGTTCTACAACTTGGAACTGAAGCAAGAGGCTGCTCAGTTGAGGTGTGATGCTTCCAAGAAGCGAGCCAGAGATGTTACTCCTTCTTCCTCTACTCAAGTGGCCAAGCAGCAGAAGTATTGGCTTCCTCCTCCTCCGTTTCGCCAGCCGTATCAGCAGAAGAGCAAAGGTGGCAGTGGTTCTTCCCACCCACCCAACCCTGGCTTTCAGAACAAGACTTCGTCTCAACCTCCAAGATCGAGTGCTCCGTACCACCGTCCGCTTTCAGAGGTCACGTGCAACAAGTGCCAACAGAAGGGTCATTATGCCAACAAGTGTTTCAACCAGAGGCGTCTTCCTCCTCCTCCTCCTGTCAGATCGGCAAGTACAGCTGTGGTCAAGCATAACCCCAAGTTCGCCAAGGTCAATATGGTGAATGCAACTCAGGCAGAGGACTCACTAGATGTCATCATGGGTAACCTTCCTGTTAATGATATTCCTGCAAAAGTTCTTTTCAACATGGGTGCATCGCATTGCTTCATTTCCAAACCTTTTGCATCAAAGTATGAGTGTGATTATCAGTATCTGCAAAGTTCCTTGCAAATTGTGTCGCCGGGCAAGCAGATGATAGCTAACACCTGCGTCCCGGAGGTTACTATCACATTGGGTGACTACAAGTTCCTTTCTTCCCCAATTGTTCTTGGTAACTCGGATATTGATCTTATTCTAGGAATGGATTGGCTTTATAAGCACAAGGCACATCTTGATTGTGCTGCCAGGCAGATTCAATTGACTCATTCGTCTGAGGATGTAATTGTCTTTGCCGCTCGGGATAATACCATCCGTCTGTTTTCTCTCAATGAAAGGGGTGAATTGGATGCTATCTCTCAAATTTCAGTCGTTTGCGAATATCAAGACGTCTTTCTAGAAGAGCTTCCAGGAATGCCTCCGCACCGGCCAGTTGAATTCGTCATTGATCTTGAGCCTGGCACGGAACCTGTGTGCAAACATCCTTACAAGCTCGGACCTGAAGAGTTGAAGGAGCTGAAGAAGCAACTCGATATTCAAGAGAAAATGGGTCTCATCCGGCCTAGTTCTTCTCCGTGGGGTTGTGGTGTTCTTTTTGCGAAGAAGAAGGATGGAACGGACCGACTTTGTGTTGATTACCGTCCAGTGAACAAGAAGACTATCAAGAACAAATACCCACTTCCCAACATCAATGAGTTGTTCGAACAACTTAAAGGTGCTCGAGTATTCTCCAAGCTTGATCTCCGTATGGGTTATCATCAGATTCGAATCCGTGAGCAAGATATTCCTAAGACGGCTTTCAGAACAAGCTTTGCTTCATATGAATACACTGTCATGTCTTTTGGCCTCGTCAACGCTCCTCCGACGTTCTCTCGCATGATGAACTTCATCTTCAACGCCTACACCAATGACTTCGTTTTGGTCTATCTCGACGACATTCTGGTTTTCTCCAAGAACAAGGAAGATCATGCCAAGCACTTGCATTTGGTTCTTGATAAGCTCAGGGAACATCAGTTCTACGCCAAGTTCTCCAAGTGTGAATTTTGGCTCGATGAGGTTCTTTATCTTGGTCATATCATCTCTGCCAAGGGCATTGCCGTGAATCCTGAGAAGGTGTCTGCAATTGTGAATTGGGAACCCCCTCAGAACGTGAAGCAACTCCGTAGCTTCCTCGGTCTCGCAAGCTATTGCCGGAGATTCATTGAAAACTTTTCTAAGATCGCGAAGCCTCTCTCTAATCTTCTCCAGAAGCACGTCAAGTACGTTTGGTCTCCAGAGTGTGATATTGCTTTCAACACTTTGAAAGAGAAATTGATCACTGCTCCAGTTCTGACTCCGCCCATTGAATCCAAACCATACGAGGTCTTTTGTGATGCCTCTCTCCAAGGTCTTGGCGCAGTTTTGATGCAAGAGAATAAAGTTGTTGCTTATACATCTCGCCAGTTGAAGCCTAATGAGAAGAACTACCCCACTCATGATCTCGAGTTGGCGGCAGTTGTGCATGCTCTTTTGACTTGGAGACATCTTCTATTGGGAAGAAAAGTGGACATTTTCACTGATCACAAGAGTCTCAAGTACATCTTCACTCAGCCTAATCTCAACCTCAGGCAAACTCGATGGGTCGAAATGATTCAAGAGTATAATCCGAGTATCGAGTATACTCCAGGCAAGGCCAATGTGATTGCTGACGCATTGAGCAAAAAGGCCTACTGCAACAGTCTGATTCTCAAGCCTTATCAACCCGAGCTTTGTGAAGCTTTCCGCAAACTTAATCTGCAAGTTGTTCCTCAAGGTTCCCTCGCCAACCTTCAAGTCTCTCCTACTTTGGAAGACCAGATTTGCCAAGCCCCGCTTCTTGATGCTATGGTGAAAAAGATGAAGATTGGGATTGCCAAGAGTCAGTCCAAGTACAAGTGCTACCGCCTGGATGACAAGGACACTCTCTTCTTCGAGGATCGTATTGTTGTACCCAAAGGTGAACTTCGTAAAGTGATCATGAACGAGGCTCACAATTCTCTCCTCTCCATCCACCCTGGGAGCACGAAGATGTATCAGGACCTTAAGCAAGCTTATTGGTGGACTCGAATGAAGCGCAAGATCGCTCAATTCGTGAATGAATGTGATGTCTGCAGAAGAGTGAAGGCAGAACACCAAAGGCCAGCTGGTCTCCTCCAACCTCTTGCCATTCCAGAATGGAAGTTTGACCACATTGAAATGGACTTCGTGACTGGGTTTCCAAAGTCCAAGCGTGGCAATGATGCTATATTCGTTGTCATCGACAAACTCACTAAAGTGGCTCACTTTCTTCCTATTAAAGAATCGATCACTGCAGCTCAATTGGCGGAACTCTATACCTCTCATATTGTCTCTCTGCACGGTATTCCACAAGTGATCTCTTCAGACCGTGGCAGCATCTTTACCTCGAAGTTTTGGAATCCTTTTCAGAAGGCCATGGGCACAAACATCCACTTCAGCACAGCTTTCCATCCTCAAACCAGCGGTGAAGTCGAGCGTGTCAACCAGATTCTTGAAGATATGCTCAGGGCTTGTGTGATCTCCTTCGGAATGAAGTGGGAGGATTGTCTTCCTTATGCTGAATTCTCCTACAACAACAGTTTTCAAGCAAGTTCGGGCAAGGCCCCATTTGAAATTCTTTATGACAGGAAGTGTTGTACCCCTCTCAACTGGTCTGAAACCGGTGAACGTCAGCTTTTGGGTAATGACTTAATCACAGAGGCAGAAGAAATGTGCAAAGTCATTCGTGATAACCTCAAAGCAGCCCAATCCCGCCAGAAGAGCTACTATGATAGTAAGCACCGTGATTTGGCTTTCGAGATCGGAGATCATGTTTACCTCCGCGTCTCTCCTATGAAAGGTACTCGTTGCTTCGGTGTCAAAGGGAAGCTTGCCCCTAGATACGTGGGACCTTTCAAGATTGTCAGCAAGAGAGGCGACCTCGCCTATCAACTCGAGCTTCCTTCAAACTTTGCAAATGTTCATGACGTGTTCCATGTCTCTCAGCTTCGAAAGTGCTTTAAGACTCCTGCCGCACCGTCAACTTCGAGGACATTGAGCTCCAAGAAGATCTCTCTTATCGTGAGCACCCAGTTGCTATTCTTGAAGAGACTGAACGCAAGACTCGCAACAAGTCAATAAAATTTCTCAAAGTCAAGTGGTCACATCATTCCGACCGTGAAGCTACCTGGAAATGCGAGGATCACCTCCGTTCTGAGTACCCGGCATTCTTTCAGTCCTAGATCTCGGGACGAGATCCTTTTGTAGTGGTGGAGTGTTGTAACACCCCGGATGTAACTTTTCCTATTTGTACTCCAACTCTTGCCATTTCCGGCATTAAGTTAATTTATTATCTCGGGTTCGGGTTTTTGTCTCCGTGTGTTGTTGTCGTTGTCATGCATCTCATATCATGTCATCATGTGCATTGCATTTGCATACGTGTTCATCTCATGCATTCGAGCATTTTCCCCGTTGTCCGTTTTGCATTCCGGCGCTTCGTTCTCCTCCGGTGGCCATTTCTAGCTTTCTTTCGTGTGTGGGGATTAAACATTTCCGGATTGGACCAAGACTTGCCAAGCAGCTTTGGTTTACTACCGGTAGACCGCCTGTCAAGTTTCGTGTCATTTGGACCTCGTTTGATACTCCAACGGTTAACCGAGGGACCGAAAAGGTCTCGTGTGTGTTGCAGCCCAACACCCCTCCAATTTGGCCCAAAACCCATCTAACTCTGCTCCATCATCTAGAGCGTTCGATCACGATCGCGTGGCCGAAAACCGCACCTCATTTGGACTCTCCTAGCTCCGTCTATGCCTATTTAAACACCCCCAATTTTCGGATCTCCTCCTACCTCAGGTGATGCTGAAGAAATTGTTGCCAATACCATATTGTTCCAACTCAGTTGATCACTACAACATACTTAGCTATCAGTGATTAATATATAGTTGGCAGCCTTTAGATTCAAGTAATAACCAAAATAGCTGGCACGGATTTGGGAGAAAAAGAAAATTAGTTGTCTCTTTGCGTAAGTTAGAGTTTGAAATTTAAATGTCTCTTGGCCACCGTCATGGAGCAGTACCACCACCACTCCGACTGTCGGCCACCACCTCCAGGTCGTCGGGCCGCATCATTTCGAGCTGCACCGCCGCAAACCTCCTGCCCCGAGAAGGAGGACCGCGTAGGTAAAGAAGATCCCGCCGCCGACGACGACACCACGGAGGCCAGATTCGGGGGCGCTCGCCGACGGCGGAGGGCGGGAGTAGTGGGAGGAGGGGGCCAGGGATCCCTTCAAAAACTACACTTCAGATTGAAATACGATTTGCAAAGAACAGGCTTTCCACATCCACGGAACCGGGCAACGTGACACGGAGCGAGGAGGTGGGTTCGCCATAAAGAACCTTCAAAAACTATACTTCAAACTGAATACATTTGCATAGAACCAACGTTCCACATCCACGGAATCAGCCGACGTGACACAGAGGGAGGAGGTGTGTTCGCCAAGAAGAACCTTCAAAAACTACAATTCAAACTGAAGATTGATTTGCAAATAACCGGCGTTCAACATCCACGGAACCGGGCGACGTGACATGGAGGGAGGAGGTGTGTTCACCATGAAGAACCTATAACAACTACAATTCAAGCTAAAATACGATTTGCAAAGAACCGGAATTTCACATCCACGGAACCGGGCCATGTGACATGAAGGGAGGAGGTGGGTTCTCCATGAAGAAACTTCAAAAACTACACGGCGAACTGAAATGCGATTTGCAAATAACCGGCGTTCGACATCCACGGAACCGGGCAACGTGACATGGAGGGAGGAGGTGTGTTCGCCATGAAGAACCTATAAGAACTACAATTCAAACTGAAATACAATTTGCAAACAACCGGAGTTCCACATGCACAGAACCGGGCGACGTGACACGGAGGGAGGAGTTGGGTTCGCCATGAAGGACCTTCGAAAACTACACTACGAACTGAAATACGATTTGCAAAGAAGAGATGTTCCACATCCACAGAACCGGGCGACGTGACGTAGAGAGAGGAGGTGGGTTCTCCATGAAGAACCTTCAAAAACTACACTTCGAACTGAAATGCGATTTGCAAAGAACGGCGTTCCACATCCATGGAACCGGGCAACGTGACATGGAGGGAGGAGGTGTGTTTGCCATGAAGAACCTTCAAAAACGACACTTCGAACGCAAATGCGATTTGTAAAGAACCGGCATTCCACATCCACGGAACCGGGCGACATGACATGGAGGCATGAGGTGGGTTCGCCACGAAGAACCTTCAAAAACTACAATACAAACTGAAATACGGTTTGCAAAGAACATGCGTTCCACATCCATGGAACCGGCCGAGTAGTTCAACACAACACCGAGTAGTTCAACATAACACAACTACTTTAACTTAGCAAGTTCAACATCACTAGTTCCTCCTCCTCTCCCTTTTGGCGGCACGCTCCTCGTTTCTCCTCGAGCGTCCCTCGTCCGGCTTCTTCGGGCGATGACGAGGAACCGGTTTCTGAAAAGGTGATGGGCTCAAAACATCCTGGCGCGGATGAGATACCCTCTTCGCGTGGGTTGGCTGAGTCGGTGGAGGCCCGTCATCGTCGTCGTACTCCTCCTCATCACCTTCTTCGTCGTCACCTCCTTCCTCTTCTCCCTCTTCTTCATCTTCCTCTTGCGTCGTTCAGCTACAAACAACAATCGATGATCAGATAACAGAATTTAAAGCAGCACACACATACGTGAGATATATGATGTCTTACCGAACAGTAGAGGTACACGAGGCCAGCGGACCCCATCTGTACCCTGCATCCCAGTCGGCCAGGAAGTCCAGGTACATCCATAGGGCGTTGTCCCCCGAGCAGTCTGGAAAGACCACCTCTGTGAGAAGAAACCACATGTAGGCCCTTGCATACTGCTCCACAGTCCTCGGATCCACATCTTGCGGGCATTCAGCCTGGTGGATTAGGAGCCAGGGCAGTGTTGGGGAACGTAGCAGAAATTCAAAATTTTCTACGCATCACCAAGATCAATCTATGGAGTAATCTAGCAACGAGGGAAGGAGAGTGCATCTACATACCCTTGTAGATCGCTAAGCGGAAGCGTTCAAGTGAACGGGGTTGATGGAGTCGTACTCGTCCTGATCCAAATCACCGATGATCCTAGTGCCGAACGGACGGCACCTCCGTGTTCAACACACGTACAGCCCGGTGACGTCTCCTACGCCTTGATCCAGCAAGGGGAGAAGGAGAGGTTGGGGAAGACTCCATCCAGCAGCAGCACGACGGCGTGGTGGTGGTGGAGGAGCGCGGGACTCCAGCAGGGCTTCGCCAAGCACTACGAGAGACGAGGAGGAAGAGGGGTAGGGCTGCGCCAACAGGGAGATTGAATCGTGTGTTGGGCTGCCCCTTTGCCTCCACTATATATAGGGGGAGAGGGAGAGCTGCGCCCCCACCTAGGGTTCCCACCCCAAGGGGTGCGGCAGCCCTAGATCCCATCTAGGGTGGCGGCCACAAGGGGGAGAGGGGGAGGCGCACCTAGGGTGGGCCTTAGGGCCCATCTACACTAGGGTTTGTCCCCCTTCCCCTATTGGAGGCGCCTTGGGCCTTGGTGGGAGGCGCCCTAGCCCACCTAGGGGATGGTCCCTTCCCACTATTGGCCCGTGTAGGCCTCCGGGGCTGGTGGCCCCACCTGGTGGACCCCCGGACCCCTCCGGTGGTCCCGGTACACTACCGGTGATGCCCGGAACACTTCCGGTGGCCAAAACCATACTTCCTATATATCAATCTTTACCTTCGGACCATTCCGGAACTCCTCGTGACATCCGAGATCTCATCCGGGACTCCGAACAACATTCGGTAACCGCATAGATACTTTCCTTATAACCCTAGCGTCATTGAACCTTAAGTGTGTAGACCCTACGGGTTCGGGAGTCATGCAGACATGGCCGAGACAACTCTCCGGTCAATAACCAACAACGGGATCTAGATACCCATGCTGGCTCCCACATGCTCCACGATGATCTCATCGGATGAACCACGATGTCAAGGACTTAATCAATCCCGTATACAATTCCCTTTGTCTATCGGTAAGATACTTGCCCGAGATTCGACCGTCGGTATCCCGATACCTTGTTCAATCTCGTTACCGGCAAGTCTCTTTACTCGTTCCGTAATATATCATCCCGTGATCAACTCCTTGATCACATTGTGCACATTATGATGATGTCCTACCGAGTGGGCCCAGGGATACCTCTCCGTTTACACGGAGTGACAAATCCCAGTCTCGATTCGTGCCAACCCAACAGACACTTTCGGAGATACTTGTAGTGTACCTTTATAGCCACCCAGTTACATTGTGACGTTTGGCACACCCAAAGCACTCATACGGTATCCAGGAGTTGCACAATCTCATGGTCTAAGTAAATGATACTTGACATTAGAAAAGCTTTAGCATACGAACTACATGATCTTGTGCTAGGCTTAGGATTGGGTCTTGTCCACCACATCATTCTCCTAATGATGTGATCCCGTTATCAATGACATCCAATGTCCATGGTTAGGAAACCATAACCATCTATTGATCAACGAGCTAGTCAACTAGAGGCTTACTAGGGACATGGTGTTGTCTATGTATCCACACATGTATCTGAGTTTCCTATCAATACAATTCTAGCATGGATAATAAACGATTATCATGAACAAGGAAATATAATAATGACCAATTTATTATTGCCTCTAGGGCATATTTCCAATAGTCTCCCACTTGCACTAGAGTCAATAGTCCAGTTCACATTGATATGTGATTAACACTCAAGGTCACATCCCCATGTGACTAACACCCAAAGAGTTCTGGGTTTGATCATGTTATGCTTGTGAGAGAGGTTTCAGTCAACGGGTCTGCAACATTCAGATCCGTATGTACTTCGCAAATTTCTATGTCATCTTGTAGATGCAACTACTACGCTACATTCGGAGCCATTTCAAATAACTGTTCTACTTGGAGCTATTCTAAATTGTTGCCCCATTATACGTATCCGGTATCTCTACTCAGAGCTATCCGGATAGGTGTTAAGCTTGCATCAACGTAACTCTTTACGTCGAACTCTTTATCACCTCCGTAACCGAGAAACATATCCTTATTCCTCTAAGGATAATTTAGACCGATATCTGGTGATCTACTCCTAGATTACCTTTGTACCCTCTTGCCAGATATGTGGCAAGGCACACATCAGGTGCGGTACTCAGCATGGCATACCGTATAGAGCCTATGACAAAAGCATAGGGGACGACCTTCGTCCTTCCTCTTTCTTCTGCCGTGGTCGAGCTTTAAGTCTTAACTTCATACCTTACAACTCAGGCAAGAACTCCTTCTTTGACTGATCCATCTTGAACACCTTCAAGATCATGTCAAGGTATGTGCTCATTTGAAAGTACCATTAAGCGTTTTGATCTATCCTTATAGATCTTGATGCTCAATGTTCAAGTAGCTTAATCCGGGCTTTCCATTGAAAAACACTTTCCAAATAACCCTATATGCTTTCCAGAAATTCTACGTCATTTCTGATCAACAATATGTCAACAACATATATTCATCAGAAATTCTATAGTGCTCCCACTCACTTCTTTGGAAATACAAGTTTCTCATAAACTTTGTATACACCCAAAATCTTTGATCATCTCATCAAAGCATACATTCCAACTCCGAGATGCTTACTCCAGTCCTTAGAAGGATTGCTGGAGCTTTGCATACTTATTAGCATCTTTCAGGATTGAAAAAACCTTCCGGTTGTATCACATACAACCTTTCCTCAAGAAAATCGTCGAGGAAACAATGTTTTGACATCCTATCTGCAAGATTTCATAAATAATGCAGTAATCGCTAATATAATTCCAACAGACTCTTAGCATCGCTACGAGTGAGAAAGTCTCATCGTAGTCAACTCCTTGAACTTGTCGGAAAACATCTTAACGACAAGTCGAGCTTTCTTAATGGTGATACTTACCATCATTGTCCGTCTTCCTTTTAAAATCCATATGTACCTAACAGCCTTACGACCATCAAGTAGTTCTTCCAAAGTCTACACTTTGTTTTCATATATGGATCCTCTCTCGGATTATATGGCCTCGAGCCATTTTGGAATCCAGGCCCACCATCGCTTCTCCATAGCTCGTAGGTTCATTGTTGCCAAGCAACATGACTTCCAAGATAGGATTACGTACCACTCTGAAGTAGTACGCATCCTTGTCATCCCACGAGGTTTGGTAGTGACTTGATCTGAAGTTTCATGATCACTATCATAAGCTTCCACTTCAATTGGTGTAGGTGCCACAGGAACAACTCCCTATGCCCTGCCACACACTAGTTGAAGAGACGGTTCAATAACCTCATCAAGTCTCCACCATCCTCCCACTCAATTCTTTCGAGAGAAACTTTTCCTCGAGAAAGGACCCGATTCTAGAAACAATCCCTTATTGCTTTCGGATCTGAGACAGGAGGTATACCCAACTGTTTTGGGTGTCCTATGAAGATGCATTTATCCGCTTTGGGTTCGAGCTTATCAGCCTGAAACTTTTTCACATAAGCGTCGCGGCCCCAAACTTTTAGGAAATGACAATTCATACGGTGTCATCTCATCGGAATTACGTGGTGCCCTATTTAAAGTGAATGTGGTTGTCTCTAATGCCTAACCCATAAACTATCGTGGTAATTCGATAAGAGACATCATGGTATGCATCATATCCAATAGGGTGCAGTTATGATGTTCGGACACACCATCACACTATGGTGTTCCAGGCTGTATTAGTTGTGAAACAATTTCCACAATGTCTTAATTCTGTGCCAAACTCGTAATTCAGATATTCATCTCTATGATCATATCACAGATATTATATCCTCTTGTCACAATGATCTTTCAACTTCACCCTGAAATTACTTGAACCTTTCAATAATTCAGACTCGTGATTCATCAAGTAAATGTACTCAACATCTACTCAAATCATCTATGAAGTAAGAACATAACGATATCCACTACACGCCTCAGCACTCATTGGACTGCACACATCAAAATGTATTACTTCCAACAAGTTGCTTTCTAGTTCCATTTTACTGAAAACGAGGCTTTCAGTCATCTTGCCCATGTGGTATGATTTGCATGTCTCAAGTGATTCAAAATCAAGTGAGTCCAAACGGTCCATTTGCATGGAGTTTCTTCATGCATATACACCAATAGACATGGTTCGCATGTCTCAAATTTTTCAAAAACGAGTGAGCCCAAAGATCCATCAACATGGAGCTTCTTCATGCGTTTTATACCGATATGACTTACGTGGCAGTGCCACAAGTAGGTGGTACTATCATTACTATCTTATATCTTTTGGCATGAACATGTGTATCACTACGATCGAGATTCAAAGAAACCATTCATTTTAGGTGCAAGACCATTGAAGGTATTATTCAAATAAACAGAGTAACCATTATTCTCCTTAAATGAATAACCGTATTGCGATAGACATAATCCAATCATGTCTATGCTCAACGCAAACACCAATCTCGATGGGAGAGGGAGCGTGCGATGCTTGATCACATCAAGCTTGGGAAAAACTTCCAACACATATCGCCAGCTCACCTTTAGCTAGTCTCCGTTTACTCCGCAGCCTTTTATTTCGAGTTTACTAACACTTAGCAGCCGAACCGGTATCTAATACCATGGTGCTACTAGGAGTACTAGTAAAGTACACATTAACACAATGTATATGCAATATACTTCTATCGACCTTGCCAGCCTTCTCATCTAACAAGTATCTAGGGTAATTCTGCTCCAGTGGCTGTTCCCCTTATTACAGAAGCACTTAGTCTCGGGTTTGGGTTCAACCTTGGGTTTCTTCACTAGAGCAGCAGCTGATTTGCCGTTTCATGAAGTATCCCTTCTTGCCCTTGCCCTTCTTGAAACTAGTGGTTTCACCAACCATCAACAATTGATGCTCCTTCTTGATTTCTACTTTTGTGGTGTCAAACATCGCGAATATCTCAAGGATCATCATATATGTCCCTGATATATCATAGTTCATCACGAAGCTCTAGCAGCTTGGTGGTAATGACTTCGGAGAAACATCACTATCTCATCTGGAAGATCAACTCCCACTCGATTCAAATGATTGTTGTACTCAGACAATCTGAGCACAAGCTCAAAAATTGAGCTTTTCTCCCTTAGTTTGCAGGCTAAGAAAATCGTCGGAGGTATTATACCTCTTGACATGGGCACGAGCCTGAAATCCCAATTTCAGCCCTCAAAACATCTCATATGTTTCGCGACGTTTCAAAACGTCTTCGGTGCCTCAACTCTAAACCGTTTAACTAAACTATCATGTAGTTATCAAAATGTGTATGTCAGATGTTCGCAACATCCACAGACGACGTTCGAGGTTCAGTACACTGAGCGGTGCATTAAGGACATAAGCCTTCTATGAAGCAATGAGGACAATCCTCAGTTTACGGACCTAGTCCGCATAATTTCTACTATCAACTTTCAACTAAATTTTCTCTAGGAACATATCTAAACAGTAGAACTAAAGGGCGAGCCACGACATAATTTGCGAAGACCTTTTGACCATGTTCAGGATAATTAAGTTCATCTTATGTACTCCCACTCAGATAGACATCCCTCTAGTCATCTAAGTGATTACATGATCCGAGTTAACTAGGCCGTGTCCGATCATCAGTGAGACGGACTAGTCATCATCGGTGAACATCTTCATGTTGATCGTATCTACCATACGACTCATGCTCGACCTTTCGGTCCTCCATGTTTCGAGGCCATGTCTGTACATGCTAGGCTCGTCAAGTCAACCTAAGTGTTTCCCATGTGTCCCGAGGCCATGTCTGTACATGCTAGGCTCGTCAACACCCGTTGTATTCGACCGTTAGAATCTATCACACCCGATCATCACGTGGTGCTTCGAAACAACGAACCTTCGCAACGGTGCACAGTTAGGGCGAACACTTTCTTGAAATTTTAATGAGGGATCATCTTATTTACTACCGTCGTTCTAAGCAAATAAGATGCAAAAACATGATAAACATCACATGCAATCAAAAAGTGACATGATATGGCCAATATCATGTTGCTCCTTTTGATCTCCATCTTCGGGGCTCCATGATCATCATTGTCACCGGCATGACACCATGATCTCCATCATCGTGTCTTCATGAAGTTGTCTCGCCAACTATTACTTCTACTACTACAGCTAACGGTTAGCAATAAAGTAAAGTAATTACATGACGTTTATATTGACACGCAGGTCATAAATAAATTAAGACAACTCCTATGGCTCCTGCCGGTTGTCATACTCATCGACATGCAAGTCGTGATTCCTATTACAAGAACATGATCATCTCATACATCACATATATCATTCATCACATCCTTTGGCCATATTACATCACAAAACACTTGCTGCAGAAACAAGTTAGACGTTCTCTAATTGTTGTTGCAAGTTTTTACGTGGCTGCTATAGGTTTCTAACAAGAACGTTTCTTACCTACGCCAAAACCACAACGTGAATTGCCAATTTATATTTACCCTTCATAAGGACCCTGTTCATCGAATCCGATCCGACTAAAGTGGGAGAGACAGACACCCGCCAGCCACCTTATGCAACTAGTGCATGTCAGTCGGTGGAACCGATCTCATGTAAGTGTACGTGTAAGGTTGGTCCGGGCCGCTTCATCCCACGATGCCACCGAATCAAGATAAGACTAGTAACGGCAAGATAATTGACAATATCGACGCCCACAACTACTTTGTGTTCTACCCGTGCATAGTAACTACGCATAGACCTAGCTCTGATACCACTGTTGGGGAACGTAGCAGAAATTCAAAATTTTCTACGCATCACCAAGATCAATCTATGGAGTAATCTAACAACGAGGGAAGGAGAGTGCATCTACATACCCTTGTAGATCGCTAAGCGGAAGCGTTCAAGTGAACGGGTTGATGGAGTCGTACTCGTCATGATCCAAATCACCGATGATCCTAGTGCCGAACGGACGGCACCTCCGTGTTCAACACACGTACAGCCCGGTGACCTCTCCTACGCCTTGATCTAGCAAGGGGAGAAGGAGAGGTTGGGGAAGACTCCATCCAGCAGCAGCACGACGGCGTGGAGGTGGTGGAGGAGCGCGGGACTCCAACAGGGCTTCGCCAAGCACTACGAGAGACAAGGAGGAAGAGGGGTAGGGTTGCGCCAACAGGGAGATTGAATCGTGTGTTGGGCTGCCCCTTTGCCTCCACTATATATAGGGGGAGAGGGAGGGCTGCGCCCCCACCTAGGGTTCGTACCCCAAGGGGTGCGGCAGCCCTAGATCCCATCTAGGGTGGCGGCCACAAGGGGGAGAGGAGGAGGCGCACCTAGGGTGGGCCTTAGGGCCCATCTGCCCTAGGGTTTGCCCCCTTCCCCTATTGGAGGCGCCTTGGGCCTTGGTGGGAGGCACCCTAGCCCACCTAGGGGCTGGTACCTTCCCACTATTAGCCCATGTAGGCCTCCGGGGCTGGTGGCCCCACCTGGTGGACCCCCGGACCCCTCCGGTGGTCCCGGTACACTACCGGTGATGCCCGGAACACTTCCGATGGCCAAAACCATACTTCCTATATATCAATCTTTACCTCCGGACCATTCCGGAACTCCTCGTGATGTCCGGGATCTCATCTGGGACTCCGAAAAACATTCGGTAACCGCGTACATACTTTCCCTATAACCCTAGCATCATCGAACCTTAAGTGTGTAGACCCTACGGGTTCGGGAGTCATGCAGACATGGCCAAGACAACTCTCCGGTCAATAACCAACAGCGGGATCTGGATACCCATGCTGGCTCCCACATGCTCCACGATGATCTCATCTGATGAACCACGATGTCAAGGACTTAATCAATCCCGTATACAATTCCCTTTGTCTATCGGTATGATACTTGCCCGAGATTCGATCGTCGGTATCCCGATACCTTGTTCAATCTCGTTACCGGCAAGTCTCTTTACTCGTTCCATAATACATCATCCCGTGATCAACTCGTTGATCACATTGTGGACATTATGATGATGTCATACCGAGTGGGCCCAGAGATACCTCTCCGTTTACACGGAGTGACAAATCTCAGTCTCGATTCGTGCCAACCCAACAGACACTTTCGGAGATACCTGTAGTGTACCTTTATAGCCACCCAGTTACGTTGTGACGTTTGGCACACCCAAAGCACTCCTACGGTATCCGGGAGTTGCACAATCTCATGGTCTAAGGAAATTATACTTGACATTAGAAAAGCTTTAGCATACGAACTACATGATCTTGTGCTAGGCTTAGGATTGGGTCTTGTCCATCACATCATTCTCCTAATGATGTGATCCCATTATCAACGACATCCAATGTCCATGGTCAGGAAACCGTAACCATCTATTGATCAACGAGGTAGTCAACTAGAGGCTTACTAGGGACATGGTGTTGTCTATGTATCCACACATGTATCTGATTTTCCTACCAATACAATTTTAGCATGGATAATAAACGATTATCATGAACAAGGAAATATAATAATAACCAATTTATTATTGCCTCTAGGGCATATTTCCAATAGGCAGTGCTACACCGGACGTTCGGTTACTCTTGATGGGAGGGCAGTCACCGATGAGGGCAGTAACCCTGTCCGGCCAGTTCTTCCTATCCACACGCCCAATGAGAGAATGGCCCTTGATCGGTAGGGTCGTGGTCATGGCGAAGTCCTCGAGCGTCACCGTCATCTCACCACATGGGAGATGGAAAGAGTGCGTCTCGGGCCGCTAATGGTCCGTCAACGCCTGTGAGAGCCGTGTGGACAAGCGTCGATGGCATACGCTTGAACTGAAGCATGAAACCCAAGAGCCCGACTCTCCTATAATACGCCTTGTAGAGGTTGTCTAATTTTATTTTGTATGGTTTAGTCAAAGTCAAATTTTGTAAGGTTTGACTAACTTTATTAAAAAATAGCAACATCTATAATACTAAAGTTATATGTTATAAAAATTAATTGCATCATGCATCTAATGATATTAATTTTATATTTTGAATGTTGATATATTTTCCTACAAAATTAGTCAAACTTTGTAAAGTTTAACTTTGACTAAATCTTATATCCAGACTAAAAAGAAACGGAGAGATTACTAAAAAGAATCGGAGAGAGTACTAAAAAATGAGGGGCCTTGAAAAAAAATGAGGGACTAGATGTTAACTTTTTGTGAACTTGAGAGACAAAAACATATTTTTCTTTTTAAAAAATCAACAGGATCATTTGCTCCCTGATGCCAAAGCACCACTCCCGTGATCCATGCGACCATCTTTAAACTAAACTAATTAATAGTACTTACGAGAGTTAATATAGAAATCATTTACTACCAACCATATTCATCTACGAGAGGCCGTGAGCCCGTGACCCTATCCCGCATTGCTCTTCCTGCCCCAGAAAAATATCTCCTTCCTTCCTCCTCTGTCCAGCCGTCGTGACCCCGTCCCCTCTACGAACTGCCCCGGCCTCGGCCACAAGGTCATCTCGGGCTCCCTCATGTCCATCAGATCCAGCCGCCCGTCCTCCTCGATCTGCTCAAGGTCGATAAGCCCACACCGTCGTCCCATCTGGTCCTCCTCGACCTCCGCCGAGCACAGCAGGTCCACGAGGTCGTCGTCATGGGATCCCCACTACTGTCGCGTCCTCTCCTTCGTCGACCACCAGTCAGGTGCGGGCTGCTTCGGCCCTATTCTGGTGTTCGTTGGGGTTCGTGCTGCCATGCATGCGTCGGCCGCCGAGCTTAGCTCGAGGAACTCCGCTGCCCACTACCACTACGATGGCCATGACCTCCCTTCCCCTTCATCCTGTGGTGGTTGCCGAGCTTTCCCTCTAAACTGCAGCTTTGGTTTCTTTTTCTTTTATCTCCGGGCGCTTCTGTCGTTTCTATGATCCAGTTGCTTCTGGATGCATGATTTTTTTGTTAGACTCATGTGTGCATGTGCAAAACCTTATGAATTAATTAGCCTCATCTAATCTGCACATGACTTTGTATATGTATGTCTAGAGCTAGCTTTCTTGATAATAATACAATGTTGCCCACCTCACCCTCTTCATCCTCTGTTGCTCCTACTCTTCCTCATGTTCTGATATGGAATTTTTGGGTCACTTTAGAGGATTGTTGAAGTACAGTACTTTTCTTATTCCCTGCATCTTGGCTTGCCCAGCTAGCGTGAGAGGCTTGCTGCTTGTTTGTCAGTACTAAAATAACAGAAACTTTTGCAATACTTTCATCGATTTTGTGCAATTTCCACATGTGTGTCTGCGCGCACAGAAATTTTATTTGTTCCTTGTTGAACTTGTTGAAACGACCAATGGGGCAGCGTTTTCTTTTCTCTAAGATCTCCAATCTGGATCTCAACCTTTGCTTGCCTGAACTCAACATTTTTTTGGGTGTCATTAAGCCTTGATGAGGTTTTCGACGATTATACGCTTATCCATTATAATTTTCACCCATACTCTAGAAACATTTAATATTGGTACCGATAGGCCGTGTGGTGGTTTCAGATGCCACTGGTGCCCACAGAACTGCTCTGGACTTTATACTTAAAAATAGAACCACTCTGGACAGTGTAGTAAACTGCTAGCATTACATGCTGTAAAAAGGAACTGCGAGCGAAACATTACTTTTAAAAAGAGTGAACCGGCTAGAGCGAAATAAAACGGGGTTACTTGTGTCGGTGACATGTTGGAAAACGTATTCATGGTCAAACACGCGGCTTTTCCTCTACGAGCCTACGAAAAACGAATTCATTGTGCCGCAGTTCCATTACCAGTGTGAACGGTGCAGTACCGTCTTACTTTTTGCTAGATTAAAAATGACAGGACACGTCGCAGTCCAATTCCTAGTTTCATAAGGTGCCGAACCTTTGACCAGATATACAAAAATGGCAGTTCTTATGATGACCGTCCAGCACGCCGGACCAAGAACTTTTAGTACATTGCCACCGTTGGTCAATTTCGTAAGATGCCCGAAGTAGTTCCTGTCGTGGTCTGCATTTTTAGAAAGGCAAAGTTGCTCCTGTTCTGTGTGCGCATGCATAGCCAGAGAGTAGGTTGCCATCTTGGGGCCTGCCACTACATAAAGGTCTAGCCGACCATTCCTAATATGCTGTGGCGAAATTCAGTAATCAAGAAAATCGGAACCTTATCCACCTAAAAGTGTGAATCCTAAAGCCAACCAATGGTTCCGATAACAACCACTGGAGCTAGTGTGGGTAGCAAATCCATTCCATATATATATAGGACAAATTTATACTACCACCACTTGTAGTTATCACCTAGCTAGCTGCCCTCCACGTGTCCTCTCCCCTCAAATGTAGCATAAAGCTAACCGGGTCCATGGGTAAGGTTAACGGGTGCTAGTAATCCAATAGGCAACAACTAATTCAGTTTTTTTAATTAAATAATCTGGCAAGCTAGTGGCGCTGGTTTAACTACCTCCTCAATTCTTGGCGACCATACATTGAAAAACTTGGTGACCATTCTTGTTAGGTGGAGGGCAGTTTCGTAGTCATAGTAGATACTTTTTTGGGGGGCGGTCGGAGCAGATAACTACTAGTTTTAGTTTAAAAAGGCAATATGAGAACGTTATATCTTTTCTAGATTTTGTACACTCATGTGTACTTGTAGTATGAAGTATTAACATGTAATTATTGAAGTATGAAGTATGGAGTATGGAGTATTGACATATTTTACATGAAATATCTTAGCATATGAAGTATTACCCCTAAAAAGGTAGTATTATGTAGGAGTATGTGGTATACTTCTTTTTTGCAGTATCTAGGGAAGTGTACATACTTCTCTCAGTTGTAGTATGGAGTATATTTCTAAATATGTAGACTCACATAATTTTTTTCATGAAAATCATTTTAAGGTATCTAGTAGTTAATAATGAAGTATATTAAAAATAATAAAGAGGTATAAAAGATTCATATATGTAGTATATGAGGAGCGGGAATACGTACTCTCAAGAGTATACAACCATTAGGACAAACTTTAACATGTGAGTTAGATAAATCAGATAAACTTGTGGTTTCATAATATATAGCAAACAATGGCTATATATTTTTATATATATGGAAAACATGCTTCACATGAAAGTTAATAGATATATAGGTTACATCCATATGGATATGCCTTTTTTTTAAGAAATTCGCTAACACTTCACATGTTTGTTTGAGAATCCAACACACATTTTTGGTACGGGGAACCATTTTAATGGCATGCTAGTACCAAACAAAACATAAGTATATGCGAGAAGGAAAGTTTATTCCTTCGTAGATCATTGTACAACTTAGTGCGAAATAAACTATTGTTTACTAGTAGAACGCCCATGCGTTGCCACGGGCTCTGAATGTTTTTTATTGCACCTATGAATATAATGCATATTAAATTTTGCATGTATAGATTTTATCTGATTGCGCATATAATGTATATTATATTTTGGATGTAGAGAAAAGATAGCCTGCAAAAATTAAAAAATAATTGAAATCCATCTCATCTGCAATGTAACTCGAAGATATATACATAGAGAACAATGATCCAAATAATTATATGTTACAAACTAAGATACTTGATGTGATTAAGATATTACCTTACAACGTCACGTATGTTGTCTTAAGCTTCATTTCCACGGTATTTTAGCATTTGTAATAAAAATTATTTCTCAACTTATAACCATCCTGCACAAGCAATATATATTATATGTCAAAAATAAAGCCTTGGAAGGATAAAGTACATCAAATGACATGTTTTAATGAAACATAGCCAACCTTTTTGTACCACAAAATCAAACTTCTTCCTTGAACCATTATTTTTGAAGTGCTTTCTCTTGACTTCTCTCTTCTATATGCACAAAAAACAATGGATCCAAAGATCAGAAGGATCCAGAGATGTTCATACCTAGAGGCAATAAGCAATTCGTTAGTCCACAACAACGACAAGTGCCAAGGCTCATGCATTTTAAGTCCATAATCCCAACCTACACCACAACCCAACAAACATCGACATGTTCTTGCTCCACTAAGAAACATCTATAGTCGGACTTGGCAAATCTGACCCCTCAAATGTCTGCAAACGCGCCCGGGCGTGTCCATGGACACTGGCCGGTCACCCCTCAGAAAATGCATTCCACATCTGGATATCTTAAATTAAAAACCTCAAATTCATAATATTACATGCAACGCAGCGATCTTTGACCGGGGCTTCGTCCGGTTTCGCTCCCGCCCGCCGGCTCTGCCTAGGACATGTCCGACGCACATCTGGTTCTCCTGTCGTGTAGCCTTGAGTTCTTCCTCCAGTTCCTTGATTCTAGTCTTAGCCTTCTTCAGATCTATCATGTCGGTGCACATCTGGTTCTCCTGTCGTCGAATGTGCTGGTTTAACTCCTGGATAAAAGCTGCAATTGATCTATCCTTCCTGGTGCTGATCATCTCCCAGTGCTCATCTCGGCGCCCACAAATCTGGTAGATAGTGTCCTTGAGATCCTTGCGGTAGACTTCTCCAATGCGTCCCATGGCGATGTGAGCTGCCATACTCTTTCCTAGACTCCAAGTTGGTGCATCAAAGGAAAACTCTATGGGCTCAGTGACTGGCATGAACATTCTTCTTGGAACTTGAACTTGAATCATCCAGCGCTCTTCTTCAGGTAAAGTGGAGTTGTAGGTTCCTGTGAAGCTTGGTACTCCTATGTTCAGGTATCTAGTGACTTCCTTCAAGTGTCGCCCAAAGGGTGTATCTTCATCCGGTTGTGTGAACTTGTTTCTTGCATCCGCCATCCTAAAGAGTAGAAAAGATGAGAGGTCAGAAGAAAAGAGAGTGAATAGTGATCTAGGTCTTTAGCTTAGTGGTCGTGTCCTACAGTTAGCGTGTGCTCTGATACCATCTCTGTAGCGACCAGACCTCAAACAGTCTGATCTCTGTGCTCCGGTGTCATCCCTGGATCAGTAATGCTGACACCACACAGTACTCGGATGATTTATAGCAGAGTAACAATCACACACTTATTACATTGAGTGTCTCAAAAGAGAACTTATTACAATATATATGGCTTAAGGCCATCTAATAACGATAACAGCGGAAGGCTTGGAAGATAAGTGAGTCCATCAACTCCAACGGCATCACTGAGTATAGAACCACGACCTAAAAACTCCTTAATCGTCATCTGAAAAGTCTGCAATATTAACATTGCAGCCCGAAACGGGTCAGCACATGGAATATGCTGGCAATGTAACACATAGAGACTAATGGAATAAAACAGCTATACTATATGCATATTTGGCTGGTGGAAAGCTCTATGGTTACAGTTTTGCGTAAAGCCAATCTTTCCCTACTTCAAAGGAATAAATTTATTTAACTATCATGGTAGTTGTTAAACATTGAGAATGGTTGATAGCATTCTCAATCCCAATTAAGCATCAACATTAAAACCCAACAATATTAATTTAGAGTAACATGTTGAGATTCACATGAAAATCCAAGTACTAGATACTCAAGATGTCCGTAACCGGGGACACGGCTAACCATGATTAGTTTATTACACTCTGCAGAGGTTTGCGCACTTTTCCCCACAAGACTCGATCGCCTCCGTTTGGTTTCTCGCACTACATGGTGTTTGAGAAGACGGATGACCGAGACATATTCTTTCAGAAGCGCTAGCACCTTACGATCGGGTAGACCGTAGCACCTACATCCCCTACATATGCTAGTCTACCACTGTAAGAGTTCGCATGACTTAGTCAACTATGCTAGAGCCCATAATAGCTTGTGGCTGCACACGGAAGTTTCTAGTATGAATAGTCTCATGATCCCTTTGAGCCTAGGTGGCGGTCCAAAAGAAAACAGGCAAGTCCTGGAATACCCAGGTGCCTCAATCCACCCAGATGTGTGTTTAAGTTGCCACCTTAGATAAACCATTAATTAACAATCTCACATCTGTCATGGATATCACTCACCCAATCCACGTCTACTAGCATAGCATGGCATAATAAGCAAACGCAGAAGTAACTCCCAAAGGTTTGATAATAACAGGTAATAGGTACTACCTCATCTACTTCCCATCCCACAATTTAATTAGATCCTAATCATGCAATGTGTAAGGATTGATCTAATGCAATAAAACTGGGTAGTAGAAAAGGTATGATCAAAGTGTTACTTGCCATGCTGATGATCCGCGAAACCTAACGATTCGAAGTAACAAGCGGCGCCCTTCGGGTATTCTATCGCAGACAAACAAACAAGCATACAATAAGTACTCATCTAATGCACGGGTAAAACTCAAATAAGAGATCTAACCAGAAGGTTCAACTTAAGAACTACGGTTGGCAAAAAGAATCAAATCGAACAAAGCAACGAAAGTCAAACTGCGAAAGAAAACAACTTCGTTCTACTAATCTGGATCTAAGGCAAATTTTACAGTAGCAAAAACTAGTTTAAGTTGATTAAACGGATAGAGGGTTTCGAGACGAAACTCTAGGCGCTTGAATCGCCTGATTCCGATAAACAAGCGAAAAGTTATACTAAAACGAAAATCGGACCAGGAATCGCGATCAGAAAAATCGCGGACCTAATCCGAGAAAAAGAAAAACGACGAACGCTCGCTAGAACGAACGAACGGACGGACGCTCGCTAATTAAATAAACTGGAAAAACCGATCTATTTAAAGAAAATCAAAACTAGAAAAAAACCGACGAAAACTGATTTAAAAAAAACGTTGGCACGGAAGTCGACGCGGCGACGAACCTCGGCGGCGGCGGCGGCGCAGGGCGGTGCGGCGGCGGGCGGCGGGCGGCGGTGGCGCGGGGGCTGGGGCGCGGCTAGGGTTTGGCTGGGGCTGGGGCTGGGCCTCCCCCGGCTTATAAAGGCCCCCTCGGGCCAGAGTCCTAGTCGAACACGGCCCGTAGGTCGGTTCATTTTTTTATTATTATTCCGCTCGGAAGAAAAATAAAAAGAAATACTAAATGGACTCCAAAAATTCCGAAATAAATTTTCACGGGCTTCTAAAATCAAGCCGCACAAGGTGAACATTTATTTGGGACCTAAATGCAATTTTGAAAACGCACATTTTTCCTAAATTCAAATAAAACACCGAAAAACTCCGAAATAAAATCTTATTTGATTTTAATATTAAATCTTCAATATTTCTTTATTTTAGGAAAGTCATTTTATTCCCTCTCTCATATTTTTGTAATAGAAATAATTGATGATAAAATAAATAAAATCAAATGATCCTATTCTCAAAATTTGAGAAAACTCAAATATGAAAATAACGAAATCCTCAATTCTCTCCGTGGGTCATTGAGTTGCGTAGAATTTCTAGGATCAACCAAAATGCAAAATAAAATATGATATGCATTGATGATCTAATGTAAAACATTTTCCAAATTGGAAATTTGGGATGTTACAAACCTACCCCCCTTAAGATGAATCTCACCCTCGAGATTCGGGTTGGCTAGAAAATAGGTGAGGGTGGTCTTTGAGCAAATCTTCCTCTTGCTCCCAGGTGGCTTCATCCTCTGTGTGGTGGCTCCACTGAACTTTGCAAAACTTGATAACCTTGTTGCGGGTAACTCAGTTGGCAAACTCGAGGATCTTAACTGGTTTCTCCTCGTAGGTCAAATCGTTTTCCAACTGAATAGTTTCCAATGGCACTGTATCTCTCAAAGGTATGTCAGCCATCTCCGCGTGACATTTCTTTAACTGGGAAACGTGGAACACATCATGAACTCCTGACATCCTTCGGGCAATTCCAACTTGTAGGCCACTTCTCCCATACGCTCCAAAACTCGATATGGTCCTACAAATCGTGGTGCTAACTTCCCTAACTCCAAAACGCTTTGTTCCCCGAAGTGGAGATACTCGAAGATAAGGTCTATCTCTGACTTCATAAACTGTCTCCTTGCGTTTAGAATCTGCATAGCTCTTCTGTCTGGACTGGGCTACCTTGAGCCTATCGCGAATCAGCTTCACCTTCTGTTCAGACTCTTTAATCAAGTCAGGTCCAAACAACTGGCGGTCTCCAACTTCGTCCCACGACAGCGGTGTCCTGCACCTCCTTCCGTACAAAGCTTCGAAAGGGGCCATCTTCAAACTGGTTTGGTAACTGTTGTTGTAAGAGAACTCTGCATATGGCAAATTATCATCCCAACTAGATCCGTAATCTAGCGCACAAGCTCTCAGTATATCCTCCAAAATCTGATTGACTCTCTCGGTCTGTCCATCTATCTGTGGATGAAAAGTTGTACTGAATTCTAGCCTGGTTTCCAAAGTTTCGTGCAACTGTTTCTAGAACTTTGAGGTAAACTGGGTTCCTCTATCTGATACGATACTCCTTGGAACTCCATGCAAACATACGATCTTGGTCATCTATATCTTTGCCAACTTAGCACTGGTGTAAGTGGTCTTTACTGGGATGAAATGAGCTACTTTCGTCAATCGATCGACTACAATCCAAATCGAGTCATAACCTGAACGAGTCCTGGGCAATCCCGTGATAAAATCCATGCCTAGCTTATCCCACTTCCATTCGGGTATCGGCAATGGTTGTAACAATCCTGCTGGCTTCTGATGCTCTGCCTTTACTTTCTGACATACATCACAAACTGCTACATACTCCGCAATATCCTTCTTCATTCCGGTCCACCAGAAAATATCTTTCAAATCCAAATACATCTTGGTATTTCCTGGGTGAATTGAATACGGTGAATCGTGTGCCTCTTGAAATATCAACTTCCTGATATCCGAGTCATTGGGCACATAAACACGGTCTTCAAACCATAGGGTATCGTGTTCATCCTCACGAAATCCTTTAGCTTTTCCTTCGCTCAGTTTCTCCTTAATAGAGGCAATCTCCTTATCAGTCTTCTGAGCTTCTCTGATTCTATCCATCAAAGTTGACTAAATCTCCAATGCTACTACATAGCCTCTCGAAACTATTTCCAAACATAGTTCACGAAGATTTTTCGGCTAACTCCCTTGGTATTTCTCCCGTCATTAACGTATTGATATGGCTCTTATGTCTTAATGCGTCAGCTACTACATTAGCCTTTCCGGGGTGATAATGCAATTTCATATCATAATCCTTGATGAGCTCCAACCATCTCCTTTGTCTGAGATTCAACTCCTTCTGTGTGAAAATGTACTTCAAACTTTTATGATCCGTGTACACCTCACAATGATTACCAATGAGAAAATGTCTCCATGTTTGCAAAGCATGCACTACGGCTGCTAACTCCAAATCATGCGTAGCATAATTCAACTCATGAGGCTTCAGTTGTCTTGAGGCATATGAAACTACTCTCCCTTCCTGCATAAGCACTGCTCCAAGTCCTCGACGTGAAGCGTCGCAATACACCTCATAATCTTTGGTCTGGTCTGGCAAAATTAACACTGGTGAGGTAACCAAGCGTTTCTTCAACTCCTGGAAACTAGCCTCACATTCCTCTGTCCATATGAATTTGGTATCCTTCTTTAACAACTCAGTCATAGGCTTCGCAACCTTTGAGAAATTTTCAATAAATCTCCGGTAGTATCCTGCGAGTCCAAGAAAACTCCGGATCTCTCCAACTGTTGTTGGGGCTTCCCACTTGGTCACGGTTTCAACTTTAGCGGGATCAACTGCTATACCTTCTCCAGATATAACGTGTCCGAGGAATCCGACTTCCTTCAACCAAAACTCACATTTGCTGAACTTGGCATGTAATTGATGTTCTCTGAGCTTTCCAAGTACCAAACGCAAATGCTCCTTATGTTCCTCTTCATTCTTTGAGTAAACCAGGATATCATCAATGAACACTACGACGAACTTATCCAAGAACTCCATAAACACTTTGTTCATCATGTTCATAAAATATGCAAGTGCGTTAGTCAGACCAAATGACATAACGGTATACTCGTACAGCCCATACCTGGTGGTAAAAGCTGTCTTCGGAATATCCTGTTCTCGAATCTTCAACTGGTGGTATCCTGATCGCAGATCGATCTTGGAAAATACCTTAGCTCCTTGCAATCGATCAAACAGATCATTGATCATTGGTAGTGGGTACTTGTTCTTGATCGTTACTTCATTCAATCCTCGATAATCAACAACCATCCTTAACGATCCATCCTTCTTCTCCACTAGAAGTACTGGCGATCCCCAAGGCGAAGAACTTGGGCGAATATATCCCTTATCCAGTAACTCCTTAATCTGCTTCTTAATTTCCACCAAATCCTTTGCTGGCATCCTATATGGTCTCTTTGATATTGGCCCTGTGCCTGGCAATAGCTCAATCAAAAACTCAATATCTCTATCCGGTGGCATGCCTGGCAACTCTTCTGGAAATACTTCAGGGAAATCCCTTACCACTGGTACTTCCTCCTGCACAACTCTTGTTAAGAAATTTACTTGAGTCCTCTTTGGCACATGCCGGGATACATACTTGATCCTTCTCCCTTCTGGGGTGGTAAGCAAAATTGACTTACTAGCACATTCAATATTCCCTTCATACTTTGATAACCAATCCATGCCTAATATCACATCCAATCCTTGAGATTCCAATACTATTAGGTCTGAGGGAAAAACATAGTTACCAATCCTTAATGGTAACCGATCACACCATAGACTAGCCACATACTCTGCTCCAGGCGAGGTTACTAACTGGGTGACCTAAGGGCTTGGGTTGATAGGTTATACTTATCCACAAATCCCCTTGAGATTTATGAATGCGATGCACCAGTATCAAAAAGAACGAGTGCAGTAAATAACTTAACCAAAAACTTACCTATTACTGCATCGGGCTGAGCTTCAACCTCCTCCATGCTAACGTGATTCACCCGTCCCCTGTTGAAAGGGTTCGGCTTCTTCCCAGAACTTCCATTGCCATTTTTGCCTTCAGGACATTCATTGGCATAATGTCCGATCTTCTGACACTTAAAACAAGTGACTTGGCTCAGGTCCTTCTTGGCTGGGGTTGATGGGTTGGTGCGGTTCTGGACGTTGCTTCCTCCATTGCCATTACCATTCTTGGTGCCATTGTGATTGTGCGAGCTACCTCCTCCATGGGTATGCTGAAAATGTCCTCCCGGTCTAGGGGTAAAACGTGGCTTCTGCTGAGCTCCTGAATTGTACTTTCCTTGTCCATACTTCCTCTTGCGGTTCTCAATCTGTTGTTGCTTCCCTTCAATCATAAGAGCATGATCTACCAAATCCTGGTAGTTGTTGAAGGTTGCTACCATCAACTGCATGCTCAACTCATCATTCAGTCCTTCCAGAAACTTCTCCTGCTTAGCTGCATCCGTAGCGACATCATCTGGGGCATAACGTGCTAGCTTACTAAATTCCTCCACATACTGGCCAACTGTCCGTCCTCCTTGGCGCAAGTTGCGAAACTCACGCTTCTTCATGGCCATAGCTCCTGCTGAAACATGTGCAGTACGAAAAGCCTGCTGAAACTGGTCCCATGTGACAGTGTCAACTGGGAAAGTGGCTGTGAAATTCTCCCACCATGATGCTGCGGGTCCTTCTAGCTGATGTGCGGCAAACTTCACCTTCTCCGCATCTGTGCATCCTGCTGTGGTCAACTCCCTAGCTGTCTTGCGGAGCCAATCATCTGCTACTATCGGCTCGGTGCTACTGGAAAACACCGGCGGATTCAGCCTAAGAAAACGGGCTAAGTGGTCAACAGGTGGTGGTGGTGGTGGTGGGTTGTTGTTGTTGTTCCCCTGATTCTGATTCTGGACTAGCAACTGCATCAATGTGTTCTGCTGCTGGATCAACTGGGTGAGCTCCGGTGGAAAGGCAAATCCGGGGTCACGTCTCGGAGGCATCTGAGGGTTTAGAAAAGATGAGATGTAAGAATAGAGGGGGTCTAAAGAGAAAACACTACCCATATGCACATGAGGCAAAAGCAAACAATTCACTTCAATCAATCAAACAAGGGCATACAATCGATCTATCTATCGCAAAAGTGCTCGGACTACTATATTTACATGGTGGACTACTACTACTGATGAGGTGGTCTACTAGAAATATTCTTCGGTTGCAGACTCCATGATATCTGCTCCAGCTTCATCAACATAGTCATCATCGCTACTATCTGGTTCCGAGTCGGTGCCGTCGATGATGATGTAGTCTTCCGGGCTAATCTCCTGGGGTTCTTCGTCTTCATCTACTGGCGTAGGGCCTCCCATAAATATTCCAATCTTCTTGATCAGGTCGTCATTCTTCTCCACCAATACTTCAATTTCCTCTTCATAATCTTCACGTGTAGCCTTGAGTTCTTCCTCCAGTTCCTTGATTCTAGTCTTAGCCTTCTTCAGATCTATCATGTCGGCGCACATCTGGTTCTCCTGTCGTCGAATGTGCTGGTTTAACTCCTGGATAAAAGCTGCGATTGATCTATCCTTCCTGGTGCTGATCATCTCCCAGTGCTCATCTCGGCGCCCACAAATCTGGTAGATAGTATCCTTGAGATCCTTGCGGTAGACTTCTCCAATGCGTCCCATGGCGATGTGAGCTGCCATGCTCTTTCCTAGACTCCAAGTTGGTGCATCAAAAGAAAACTCTATGGGCTCAGTGACTGGCATGAACGTCCTTCCTGGAACTTGAACTTGAATCATCCAGCGCTCTTCTTCAGGTAAAGTGGCGTTGTAGGTTCCCGTGAAGCTTGGTACTCCTATGTTCAGGTATCTAGTGACTTCCTTCAAGTGTCGTCCAAAGGGTGTATCTTCATCCGGTTGTGTGAACTTGTTCCTTGCATCCGCCATCCTAAAGAGTAGAAAAGATGAGAGGTCAGAAGAGAAGAGAGTGAATAGTGATCTAGGTCTTTAGCTTAGTGGTCGTGTCCTACAGTCAGCGTGTGCTCTGATACCATCTCTGTAGCGACCAGACCTCAAACAGTCTGATCTCTGTGCTCCGGTGTCATCCCTGGATCAGTAATGCTGACACCACACAGTACTCGGAGGATTTATAGCAGAGTAGCAATCACACACTTATTACATCGAGTGTCTCAAAAGAGAACTTATTACAATAAATATGGCTTAAGGCCATCTAATAACGATAACAGCGGAAGGCTTGGAAGATAAGTGAGTCCATCAACTCCAACGGCATCACTGAGTATAGAACCACGACCTAAAAACTCCTTAATCGTCGTCTGAAAAGTCTGCAACATTAACGTTGCAGCCCGAAACGGGTCAGCACATGGAATATGCTGGCAATGTAACACATAGAGAGTAATGGAATGAAACAGCTATACTATATGCATATTTGGCTGGTGGAAAGCTCTATGGTTACAGTTTTGCGTAAAGCCAATTTTTCCCTACTTCAAAGGAATAAATTTATTTAACTATCATGGTAGTTGTTAAACATTGAGAATGGTTGACAGCATTCTCAATCCCAATTAAGCATCATCATTAACATAACCCAACAAAATTAATTTAGAGTAACATGTTGAGATTCACATGAAAATCCAAGTACTAGATACTCAAGATGTCCATAACCGGGGACACGGCTAACCATGATTAGTTTATTACACTCTGCAGAGGTTTGCGCACTTTTCCCCACAAGACTCGATCGCCTCCGTTTGGTTTCTCGCACTACATGGTGTTTGAGAAGACGGATGACCGAGACATAGTCTTTCAGAAGCGCTAGCACCTTACGATCGGGTAGACCGTACCACCTACATCCCCTACATCTGCTAGTCTACCACTGTAAGAGTTCGCACGACTTAGTCAACTATGCTAGAGCCCATAATAGCTTGTGGCTGCACACGGAAGTTTCTAGTATGAATAGTCTCATGATCCCTTTGAGCCTGGGTGGCGGTCCAAAAGAAAACAGGCAAGTCCTGGAATACCCAGGTGCCTCAATCCACCCAGATGTGTGTTTAAGTTGCCACCTTAGATAAACCATTAATTAACAATCTCACATCTGTCATGGATATCACTCACCCAATCCACGTCTACTAGCATAGCATGGCATAATAAGCAAACGTAGAAGTAACTCCCAAAGGTTTGATAATAACAGGTAATAGGTACTACCTCATCTACTTCCCATCCCACAATTTAATTAGATCCTAATCATGCAATGTGTGAGGATTGATCTAATGCAATAAAACTGGGTAGTAGAAAAGGTATGATCAAAGTGTTACTTGCCTTGCTGATGATCCGCGAAACCTAACGATTCGAAGTAACAAGCGGCGCACTCCGGGTATTCTATCGCAGACAAACAAACAAGCATACAATAAGTACTCATCTAATGCACGGGTAAAACTCAAATAAGAGATCTAACCAGAAGGTTCAACTTAAGAACTCCGGTTGGCAAAAAGAATCAAATCGAACAAAGCAACGAAAGTCAAACTGCGAAAGAAAACAACTTCGTTCTACTAATCTGGATCTAAGGCAAATTTTACAGTAGCAAAAACTTGTTTAAGTTGATTAAACAGATAGAGAGTTTCGAGACGAAACTCTAGGCGCTTGAATCGCCTGATTCCTATAAACGAGCGAAAAGTTATACTAAAACGAAAATCGGATCAGGAATCGTGATCAGAAAAATCGCGGATTTAATCCGAGAAAAAGAAAAACGACGAACGCTCGCTAGAACGAACGAACGGACGGACGCTCGCTAATTAAATAAACCGGAAAAATTGATCTATTAAAAAAACTGAAACTAGAAAAAAAATCGACGAAAACCGATTTTTTTTAAAAAAAACGTTGGCATGGAAGTCGAGGCGGCGGCGAACCTCAGCGGCGGCGGCAACATCCGGCGACGGCGGCACAGGGCGGCGCGGCAGCGGGCGGCGGCGGCGCGCGGCGCGGGTGGCGAGGCGGCGGCGGCTGGCGGCGGCTGGCGGCGGCGCGGAGGCTGGGGCACGGCTAGGGTTTGGCTGGGGCTGGGGCTGGGCCTCCCCCGGCTTATAAAGGCCCCCTCGGGCCAGAGTCCTAGTCGGACACGGCCCGTAGGTCGGTTCGTTTTTTTAATTATTCCGCTCGGAAGAAAAATAAAAAGAAATACTAAACGGACTCCAAAAATTCCGAAATAAATTTTCACGGGCTTCTAAAATCAAGCCGCACAAGGTGAACATTTATTTGGGACCTAAATGCAATTTTGAAAAATGCATATTTTTCCTAAATTCAAATAAAACACCGAAAAACTCCGAAATAAAATCTTATTTGATTTTATTATTAAATCCTCAATATTTCTTTTTTTAGGAAAGTCATTTTATTCCCTCTCTCATATTTTTGTAATAGAAATAATTGATGATAAAATAAATAAAATCAAATGATCCTATTCTCAAAATTTGAGAAAACTCAAATATGAAAATAACGAAATCCCCAACTCTCTCCGTGGGTCATTGAGTTGCGTAGAATTTCTAGGATCAACCAAAATGCAAAATAAAATATGATATGCATTGATGATCTAATGTAAAACATTCTAAATTGGAAATTTGGGATGTTACATATTTCATGCCCAAGAAGAATCTAAAAGCATTAGTCATTACAAGAAAATGAACAGAGCTGCTATAATAGCATGTTATGGTTTTCAGAAACTCAACATTCTCGGTTTGTGAGCTTCTATACAAGTAACATTGCGATTTGTCTCTGTGGTGAATCCATAATTTGGCACACTTCTCTTCCGTGCAAATTGTAGAAATGAAAAAGGGCGTATGAGGTAGAAATGCGAAAAAGGAGTAGCTAACAAAGGGAAAGGGGAAGGGAAAGTGAGAGGAAGGTACACACATGCATAATACAGTTACAGAAAACTTCAGAATTGTGTGTTCCCTCCGTCTTCTTAGTTAGACATACAAAATGTAAAGATTAACACCATTCATGTTTCAATTAATGTCTAGTCCTTAGCAAGGAGTATCATTTTGAGCATATAAAATTTCATGGATACGTGTCCTTACAAGCTAAAAAATTGTTTTTGATACATGGAAGTGGCATTCGACCATGTACCCAGAGTGCTACCCCAGTAGACAGGGGCTCTTTGTATACTTATTAAGGGCAGGCTTTCTTTAGCAGCAACACCTGAAAGCTCTGTAACAAAAGAGTCTAGCTTGTAACTTGAGAGCACCACTCTATGGTTAGATACTTGGAGGCTTTCTTTATTAGAAATTGGAAATGCTTAACTACCACAAGATTAAAAATAGAGGCAGCCCGGTGCATATAGCTCCCACTTGCGCAGGCTCGAGGGGTTAACTGGTCTAAATAGTGTTACAAAATTTATACCCAATTTCATGAATGGAGAGTGTAGTTAATATGTGCACAAGTATGATGCACCACATAATTTAGTCAGGCTTAAATATGAACACGAAAAGGTTGGAAAGGACTTACTACAAATTATTACACTGCAAAATTCATGGATGGCAGAACCATGCTTCGGTTTATATAGAGAAATTTAATAGACCAAACATATTTTTTCTCCAAGTTGTTTCTACTTTTAAAAAAGTGATAGACACTAACATAGCTCATGTTTATCTTATGTAGAAGGAAGCAGATAAACGCTATGGGCCAATGGCAGCAAAAATTACCAGCACCTAAAAATGTTGAAGCTACATACCACATATTGTACACTATCGTACACTCATGGATTATGAGTCCAAGGACGATTAGTCTATGAGTCTCAACCTCAGAACGACTCATCGACTCGTAAACCTTGCATACACTTGAGAGCTATCACCCTCCATGTGACCCGTGGATATGAAATATGAAAGAGACGAAGGAGATCTTCCTAGGAGACTTAATGAATATGTCTGACTTTGGCTACAACCATTTCTCTGATTTCTTTGCTTTTACCTCATTCACACATGTCATGGCGGCACAACCAGTAATAATCTTACCAGATATAAAAACCGATACAGGAAAGAGCTTTATCCTTCTCATGCATGATTCTTCCTGACAAAATAGAAACAAAAGGCAAATCTGTATCTAGTGACAGATAATGCCACATTACAATTAATTATTCTTTAAATGCCAGATGATACATGGTACTACCAACATGTTTACAACATAACAGAAGGTATTGTAAAAATTCATGTGAAGATTTCCTTTCCCCAATGGTATATGTCAATAGAAAACTGCATAAATGGTCGTTGTGAGGAAATAAAGTCTATGGTACATCTGATCTGGTTACCTTGATCTTCCATCGGACAAGATATCTTCACCATCTCCACCACCTCTCTCACAGCCTTCTCATGCTTTGGTGCAACTGGCCATGCCCAGCTTCTCATCATCCTTCCACCAGAATCCTTTCCATCCTTTCCAAGGTGCCTGGCTAAGGAGGCTAAAAATTGCACTGTTAAGCACAAAACATACAACAATATAATTGAATCTAAGAAGCATGATGTCTGCAAAACTTACTCTCACCATGTTTGTCAAAACTACCATAATACTAATGTGTGGCCAATCAAAAACCTTTGTTACCTCTTTCCATGATCAGTGAGAAGGTCAATATGTACTCAGATTATTTTTTTCATCACTGCATCATTATGAACCCTTTGTTCTTTGCATGAAGAAAGCTATTGGCTTAAAGAACACTACAATCTGGTGTTGTGTTGTTCAGTCGAAATTGGAAAGTGTTGTGTTTCAGCTCTGTTCATGCATCATTGAATCCAACAAATAACATCAAAGAATCCAACAATCCGAGCAACGTTCATACATCATTGAATAACATTGAAAATAGGAACCTAGAGGATGGTAGAGGAAGAACAGACCTTACAGTTGCAAGGTCCAGAGTTACTTTGGTAAAATTCAGCCTCCATGCAGTGCATCTCAGGTTCATAGCCTGCAGTTGTGTAACTTCAGTGTCCAAACTAATGTTATATAATCTGTTAATATGGAGAAATTATAGAAAAGCTCGAAATTTCAGACGGAGGTAAACGAATAAATGGATCTTCAATAGCTATGCTAGTTGGTGTGATTCAAACTGATCATAATTGCATATAAAATCGGATTAGGCATTCATTTCAAATCAGTTACAATTCATAAGAACCATGGATGATTGCCAAAGTGATGAATGCCAACCCATGAATGGGCAGACACTAACAACCCAGATCAGAGATTGGTGCAACCTTCCTTGCTAATTGTATGGTACAGAATTACTGCTTGCTTCAACCAATTCGCGTAGTACAGCTTTGTAAGACATAACCGAAGAACGAAGAATCAGTTTAGGTACGGAAGGTGGATGATTTGCTTCTCCTAATTAGCGTAATACAGATTTCCATATCTTACCCGAAGAAGGAAGAACATGCTATTTAATCAGGTCCGACCGCATTGAGAATGAAAGGGAAACTTCGAACAGATTCAGAAACCACTTTACTAACTCAAATGAAAGGAAAAAATGCATGATGGCGATGAGGTTCTTGAGAAGAATGGCACATAACAAATACAACACATTGTTTTTATGCATCAAACCTGACACTCACAAGTCACAAAATACCACTGCAGTCATAATTCTAAAATGTAATAAAACTATGCTTAGAATATATTTTTATGGTAAACTAACTATGGTGTTCCAGTTGTATCAGTACAATTATATAGCTGGTGAAGCAAATACTATATCTTAAATTTGAAGCTGCAAAATAGAGGGGATGTTTGGACTCTCTCCACTCTCCAACTCCACGCCGGAGCGGAGCAGGATCTAGTTCTAATTTGAGGAGTGGCTGGAAGGCCGCTCTGCTGGCTCCGTTCCGTGGCGATTTGCTGAACAGGGCCAGAATATCATGATTGCCATGAGATCCGATAATGAAAGGTCAATTATCATAATCTTTTCATATATATGTACTAAGTGGTACTCAAGGTATGGTGTCACTGTGATAGCTCACATAAAATAATTTGATTAAATAGTTGCAAGCTAAAGAAGTTTAGACCATATTAAATAATTCAGTTAAACATTTACATGCAAAAGAGTTTCAACCGTTACCACTTAATCTTATTTTATCGGCAGAGTTGGAACTCCACTCCTAAGTAAACAGAGACAACAGAGTTAAACATCACAAAAATATATCACATCTTATCAATCTTGTGGATCTGAAGTTTTGAAACCAACTTTGGGACACTGAAACTTGCGTGCTGTAAAATCTACAGAAGAAAGTTGAAACAAAGCAACAATAAATGATAGAAGAAAGAGAGGCATATACCAAAATCGAAGTAGATGGCACGTATTTAATTTTTGGTAGTCCCTGACCAGACATATTTTGTCCTTGCTTTATAGGCTATCTTCCCTTCGTTTCTGAAAGTTTTTGTAATAAGGAGAAGCTGTGGCTGCCCTGCTCCTGCTATAACCGTCGCCACTCCATGCTCTTCTTTGTAACAAGATGATACGAAAGATATATCACTTAGATTATTTTTGCTCAAAGCAGTTCCCATAATATATCAATGGTGTCAACACTGCTACAGACATGAAGGTCTTAAACTACTACTTTCAGATCTACTGGAGCAAGGAAATCTTGAATAAGATACTTTATTCAGCTTCAGCGGATTTGAGGAGCAAAAATGGTCAATGAACAAAAGCTACAACAGGTGTTTCCCTCCTTTTAAGGGTTACCAGATAACATCAGGCAAATGTCACTATCCTTTACAAAGCAAGCATGCCTATTTTTTCTGATGAAACTGATATGTATATATCTCTTAAGAAACTGCAGCAGCAGGTACAGATATGAAACATTGGATA